>NC_091284.1:319933845-320238488 GCF_032444005.1 Ranitomeya imitator
GCGGCAGCATTAGCAGCGCTCCCTGTTGTAACTGTATTTAACCCCTTGAGATGGATTTACAGAGTGGGACTTGATTGTACGGCTGACAGGTATAGGATATTTTTGCTTTTTTATTTTGGAATTTTTTTACAGGAGAACGAGGGTCTTCGGTTGGATTAAGCGTGCAGTAAACATATTAAAAACCTGTGTGTTTATTTCACTAAAATACTTCATTCTTAATGTGTGTTTTTTAACTCTTTCCTACTATTGGATTAATAATGGATAGGTGTCTTATTGACACCTCTCCATTATTAACCAGGCTTAATTTCATCTAGCAATAGCAAGCTGACATTAACCCCTTATTACCCCATATGCCAATGACACAGAGCAGTGGGAAGAGAGAGGCTAAGTGCCGGAATAGGTGCCTTTTCTGGGGTGGCTGGGGGCAGATGTTTTTAGCCAGGGGTGGGGCCAATAACCATGGTACCTCTCTAGGCTATCAATATCTGCCTTCAGTCAGTGGCTTTCACTCTCTGGTGGAGAAAATTTCGCGGGAGCCTACGCCAGTTTTTTCTGTGAATTAACCCTTTATTTTAACACCTACAGCTTCCAAATTTTACACACTAACACTTCTATGTGTCTCACTGACATATGTATATATTAGTGATGAGCGAGTACACTCGTTGCTCGGGTGATCTCCGAGTATTTGTGACTGCTCGGAGATTTAGTTTTCATTGCCCCAGCTGAATGATTTGTGACTGCTAGACAGCTTGATTACATGTGGGGATTCCCTAGCAACCAGGCAACCCCCACATGTAATCAAGCTGGCTAGCCGCTATAAATCATTCAGCTGCGGCGATGAAAACTAAATCTCCGAGGAGTCACAAATATTCGGAAAACCCGAGCAACGAGTACACTCGCTCATCACTAGTGTGTACACCTTATACATATATATATATATATATATATATATATATATATATATATATATATATATATGCTACGTGTAGACATGTATTTTATCTATGCTATTCTAACAGGTCTGTGTAATTTTACTGTACACCGCACTGAATTGCCGGCTTTTCTATAGGACACTGGTGCATATTTCTCACAAGTCACATTGATGTTCTGTGTGGTGTGCGAGTTTTTCTCGCACCCGTAGACTTGCATTGGCATATCTCGGGCGTAATACGGTGACAAAAGCAGCATGCTGCGATTTCGTATGCATGTAGAATACGGCCGAGAAAACAACGGATGATGTGAGCTGCACCATAGATTAACATTGGTCCGAATGCTATGCATTTTTTAACGCATAGCATCGGTCCATATTACGCTCTAGTGTGACTCCGGCCTAATTGTGAATATAGTGGAACCTCAGAATATGACCACGCAGTTACTGAAAATAAATCTATATACAAAAACGAACATTGATTTTACTGCCATATTGTGACCATATAGTGGTAGATACCAGTTCTACAGAACATATAAGAGATCACAATACAGTTACAGAAGGTGACTTACTGCTGACGTTCTTTCTGATGGAATCATTCACTTTCCCGTCTTTCCATCTGGCCCAGACCGACATGACGTCTTCTCCAGCCACGACTTGTCTGCAGATATTACAACAAAGACACATTTGACGTCTCTCATTTCAAGCACCATCCACATCTATCCTGAATCTGCACAAACTCCTCATCCTGCTAATACCCCACTGCTGAGCCGCTGCTGCCGTATGTGATCCTATTACTGCACCTGCTGTGTGGTACAATAACGGCTCCTCCTACTGCCCCACGTAATGCCACCACTGTGCCCCTTACATAGTAATAATGACTCCTTTGTGATCTCTAGATAGTAAAATTTCCCCCCCCTAGAAAATATTAATGCCCTTTGCTAGTGCCCTCCACATTTTCGCCCTAGAAAGTAATAATACCCCATATGCAACTTTGATGGTCACAATACTCTGAGTGCCCCTATAACAATAATGCTTAAGTGCCCACTTAACATTTAATAATGTCCTCTAAGTTCCCCCATGTACTGCTCCATTATACACAGTATGGTGAGCTCAAATCTTCCCTATACACAGTATAATGCCTCCACATCTCCCCTATACACAGTATGATGATCCTACAACTCCCCTATACACCGTTTGATGTTCCCACTGCCCCCCTTTACACAGTATGATCTCACTGCTCCCCTATAGTTTGAGCCCAATACTCCCCTTTACACAGTATAATGCTGACAGAGCTCCACTATAGAAAGTATAATGCCCCTCAGAGCCCCCTATATACAGTGTAATGAGCAAACAGCTCCCATATGCACAATATGCCTTCACAATTCCCTATACACAGTATGATGGGCCAGCAGCTCCCTTATACACAGTATGATAGGCCCGCAGCTCCCTTATACACAGTATGATGGGCCCGCAGCTCCCTTATACACAGTATGATTGGCCCTCAGCTCCCTTATTCACAGTATGATGGTCCCGCAGTTCCCTTATACACAGTATGATGGGCCCGCAGCTCCCTTATACACCGTATGATGGGCCCGCAGCTCCCTTATACACAGTATGGGTTTGCAGCTCCCTTATACACAGTATGATGGGCCCAAAGCTCCCTTATACACAGTACGATGGGCCCACAGTTCCCTTATACACAGTATGATACGCCTGCAGCTCCCGTACAAACAGTATGATGTCCCCCACAGTTCACCTGTACACAGTATTATGGGTCCATAGCTCTCTTATACACAGTATGATGGCCACGCTGCTCCGTCATGATTTGGCAATCTGCAGTTACAAAGTGACTGCAGACATTTATTCCACGCCTTTATCAACTTTATCGTAATAAATTGCTTATTATTAAATTATTAAAGCACCACTCTAGCAGGGTTTTTTTCCCCACTGCTGGAGTGGTGCTTTAAGAGCAAGTCCCCGTCCCCGGTCATATACTCATCCTCCGGCGTATTCACCATTTTGTGACACTGCTGCAGTGCCGCGGCTCAAACTTGTGAGCGCAGCTTCTGACTGGCCAGAAGTTAGAAGCTATGTGACAAGCGCTCAATGTAAGACTAAGAGTGAGAAAGAGGCCAGAATGACGATCTCATAGACTTACATTGATTAGTGACCTCCGCGCCACTCCATGAAACACTGGAGCCGCGGACAGGTCACAAACTGCAGGAGACGGAGCCAAGCAGAGACAAAAACAGATGAAAACGCCAGAAGGTGAGTGTTACACAGGGGGCAGGGGACTTGGATTTTCAGCTCCGCTCCAGCAGTGAAATTAAAAAAAATATGCTGGAGTGGTGCTGTAAATGTGATGCAGCTCTTGGTTACTGTATGGGGGCTTCTTATACTAATACTCATAAAAGACCCAGGTGGTAAGTATCAAAAGCCACCTACCCCCCATCTCCAGCCTCCCCAGACAGCAAATATTACATGTGATGGAGTACATATAATATCATAACAAAACATTATAATATTCAGCCCCAGTGCCCTGTCCCCCCTCCCCCACTTCAGCCCCAACAATAACCCCATGTCACATCCGCCCCCTCAGTGCCCTGTCCCACCTCACCCACCTTCAGCCCCCACAACACCCCCATGGTCTCACATTCACCCCCCTAGTGCCCTGTCTCCCCTCCCCCACAATACCCCCATGGTCTCACATTCATCCCCCAGCGCCCTATCCCCCCCTCAGCCACTTTCAGCCCCCACAATACTCCAATGGTCTCACATTCATCTCACAGTGACATACCTGAATTTAGTAAACCTAATAAGTTCCATCCCCACTTACTGATGAAGTTTACAGGCAGGATCAGGAAGTGTATAAGTGAAATGTAAGGTGGGTAATAGGACCCAGCATGCCTGAGCCATTTACAGCATGCACAGAGTGAAGAAAAACTGCAGTCGGAAAAAGCTTCATTGTGAGGTCAGACAGGCGACACCATTCACTGCAGGAGGGAGACTCTGCGGCGGGCCACTGTGCTAGCCATCTTGCAGTCTCCGTCAGACGGTAGCAGACATTATACTGCTTTGCTCCTATGTGGTGTTCTCCCTCATCACAGAAGTGGCCCCGCCCTGGCTCCTGTTGGGCCCCTTCATGTGACAGGGCCCGGGGCGACGGACCCCTCTGCCCCCCCCAGTAGCTATACTACTGTATACAGTTTTGTAAATTTTTGTGTGCGAAATTATCAAAAATTACCGTATATACTCAAGTATAAGCCAACCTGAGTATAAGCCAAGCCCCTAATTTTGCCACAAAAAACTGGGAAAACTTATTGACTATTGAGCTTAGGGTGGAAAAGGCAGCAGTTACTGGTAGATTTAAAAAAATAAAAATAGATACCAATAAAAGTAAAATTAATTGAGACATCAGTAGGTTAAATGTTTTTGAATATCGATATTGAATCAGGAGCCCCATATAATGCTCCATACAGTTCATGATGGGCCTGATAAGATGCTCCATACAAAATACGCCCCTTATATTGCTCCATAAAGTTCATGATGGGCCCCATGCGATGCTCCATAGAATATTATGCCCCATATAATGCTGCACAAAGATTAATAATGGCCCCATAAGATGCTCCATAGAATAATATGCCCCATATAATGCTACATAAAGGTTGATGGCCCCATAATATGCTCCATAGAATAATATGCCCCATATGCTGCTGCGATTAAAAATAAAAACAAAATGACATACTCACCTCTCGTCGCTGGGGGCCAGGTGTCGGTGTCCTGAGCAGGCGGGGACACCGGCGAGCTATGGGGGCCAGATGCCGTTGACGCTGGCTCAGGCCCCCTGCACTTGCGATATTCACCTGTCCTCATTCCATCGTCGCACGCCGCTGTGTTTTCCGGCTCTCTGCAGTGACTGTTCAGGCAGAGGGAGTGCACTAACCACGTCATTGCGCCCTCTGACATGAACATCACAGCCAGAGGACACGGAAGACACAGCCCAGCGGTGGAACGGAGACAGGTGAATATCGCATGGCTCACCCTCCCGCATCATACTGACCCTCCTGGCGTGGTCTCTGCACTTCCCTGCTTCTCCGTTGTCCCGGGGCGGCAGCTCCTTCCAGTGCTGAGAGGTCACATGGTACCGCTCATTAAAGTAATGAATATGCGCTCCACGCCTATGGGAGTGGAGTCGCGTGCATATTCATTACTTTAATGAGCGGTACCACGTGACCGCTGAATATAGGAATAGCTGCAGGCGTCGGAGACCATCTGAGAAGCAAGGAAGTGCAGAGACCGCGCCAGGAGGGGGTGAGTATGATCTGACAGCCGCCGACTCCTGCTGCTCCCCATCCCCCGCGGGTCCCCTGGGACAATGACTCGAGTATAAGCCGAGAGGGGCTGAAAATCTCGGCTTATACTCCAGTATATACGGTAAATAATTTTTTTCTGCACTATATTCTAAGACCCTTACCTTTTTATATGTTTCCATAGAAAGTTTTATAAATACTTACCTCATTCAGCAATGAAAAAATACTAACTGGACTCCCTTCAATAAGTTCCACGCAGCGCTTATTGTCTTGGTAGCTGATAAAAGACCATTCAAGGGCTTCTGATGCATATTCATCCTTTAAACATGACAAAATATAGAATTTCAGACTAAAAATATTTATTAATCAGTAAAACATGCCATAGATACAAGACCACATATATTTTAAGAACTAGGTCCCAGAAAACGACTTACTATTCCAAAATGGCTCCTAAAAGCCTAAATATGAGCTGCACAACAATAATTTTGACCCAATGGTACAGTAGGGTTTTTTACCAGTGCTAAAGGACATGATTGTGAATTTATGGACAAAGTTACAAAGCAAGTTGTAAAGGGCACAAGTTTAACTTAATGGGAATCTGTCAGCAGGTTTTTGCTACCGGAAAGGAGCATGATGTAGGAGTGGAGACCCGGATTCCAGTTATGTATCACTTACTAGGCAGTGTGTTATGGTTTTCAATAAAATTAGCGTGTTATCAGCAGGAGATTATCCCTACAGTTCTAGTTATCTAGGTGCCATGTAATTCTCCTGCTCAAGGTAACTGCGCCCCTGGCACTGATTGCTTAGGAAGAAAGCTGATAAAGAAAAATGTCAATCTATAGTGTGGGCAAGGTTATACTGAGATCATCATTTAGAGAACTGGTAGTTCTGCAGAAGAAACCAGAGACATTATCAAAATGATGAATAACAAAATTATATTGTTCTGACCCTAGCTCTTCAGATTTTCTGTGTGGGCAATGACATTTGAAGTGCAAAAGTAGCATGTTATCTGCGAAACTGCCAACAACAAATACTTGTTTCACAGCAAGAGGGAGTGTGGAAAAGAGCTGGGACTTGAGGTGAATGTATACTGCACGATTATCATACACCAGTGTTTCTAGGAATGCTCGCTTGTTTCATAATCGTGCAGTCTAACTAATCACTCAAATCAACAAGCAAAATAATTGTTTGTCAGGGGAAATGATATTTTGAGCTGCACAAAAGATCAACATTCTTGGCAGCGCAGACATCTCTGTAGGGAAATGTTATTTTGCGAGAGGCTATCATACATTACAATGGAAAGTATGGGGAAGCACACCATATAGGTAGCTGGTAGCTAGTGATGGGCGAGTGTGCCTGCCACTGCTTGATACTCGAGCCGCGAAGCACTAAAGCTGGGGTATCTGTCCGACTTTCTCAAATGGGGTATGCCTTGTTGTTGGCTGTTGGGAACACACGAATTGGCCAAGCTATGCACCAAGTACCTTCGGTTTTTACTTTTCTACAGCATTAATGCAATTCCAACTTCATATATTCAATATTTGCACACTATAGCGTTTCAGAGTGCTGCTTTAATTTGCTGGTTACATACAGAGTGGCTCTCTTAACTTACACCTGTTTACACATGTTTTTCTGTTTAGAAGTGACTGTCAGTCTTTCAATAATAATATTATAACAATATTAATCTATTTATATAGCGCCAACATATTCCACAGCGCTGTACAGTTTTTCCACACATTTTCATCGCTCACAATCTAAATTCTTTTGATATCATGTTGGGATAGTCATGACATTTCAATCGCTTCTGATAGAATTTTTTTGGTGTTGTGACCAAATGCGGAGGTATACACAATATTTTGATCATAAGTGTAAATCCGCAATTCTGGAGTTTCAATTTCTTTTGGGCTTTTAACATATGGGATGAATCATTTTACATTTTAATAGATGGACTTTTTTGGACACAATGATACCAAAGGTGCTTTCTTTGATTATTTTTTTTGGAATAAGAAAATAGGGATGATGAACTTATATGGTAAGTTTTTTTTCCATTTTTTGTTACTATATTTATATATACACAATACATTATCGAAAAAACAGTGCAACCATTGTTGCACTGCAGTAGCAGATGTTAGGACTTTTTGAGCATCACAATATTTCATCTACTTTATTAGAGCGCTTACACAAACATCAAATCACCTATTACCCAATATCAGCTATATATGTATATATGTCTATTATAACCTACTGTATTTATGGATTAAATAGATGGATTATAACCCATGCATTCTCTCATATGGAGGTGAGCATTCTTTTATATATACTTACCATATATCCTCATTGCATTAATTATATAGATGAGGCTTTTTTATTTACTTACATATCAGCTGTCCTGTCACCTCTGTAACAATTAATGCCAACCGTAATATTTAAGGGGTTTTTGCCATAACCCTATTTAGGCAGATATAAATTCACCTCTACACGACTCCCCTTCTTCCCACAGCTATAACTATTTTTCAGTCAATATGGCCATGTTAGGACTTGTTTTTTTGGTGGACGAGTTGTACTTTTGAGCGAAACCCTTGGTTTTAGCATATAGTGTACTGGAAAACAGGAAAGAAATTCCAAGTGAGGTGAAATTGCAAAAAAATGTGCAATTCTATATTTGTTTTCATTTTTTTACCATGTTCACTAAATGCAAAAACTGACCTGCCATTATGATTCTCCAGGTCATTACGAGTTTGCAGATACCAAACAAGTATGTTTTTTTATTTAAGTGGTGAAAAAAATCCAAAGTTTGTAAGAAAAAATGGAGACATTTTCTGAGACCCATAGCGTCTTTAATTTTTGGGTTCTAGTTATTACTTTTTGCGTGCTGAGCTGACGTTTTTGTTGATACCATTTTGGGATAGAGACAATTATTGATCACCTGTTATTGCATTTTTTGCAGTGGCCAAAATGAAACGTAATTCTGGCGTTTTTTTTTTCCTCGTTACGCCGTTTACCAATTGGATTAATTATTTTTATATTTTGATAGATCCGGCGTTTCTGAAAGCAGCAATACCAAATATGTGTATTTTTTTTTAATTGTTTTATTTTTAATACGGCAAAAGGGAGGTGATTTGATTTTTTTCTTAATTTTTTTAATATTTTTAAAAACAGTTTATTTCACTTTTTACTTGCTTCAATAGTCGCCATACAAGACTTGAAGCTGCAATCGTCTGATTGCTGGCGCAACACATAGCAATGTCTTGAGCCCTGCTATGTATAGCAGAAATGATCATCTGCTATGACCGCCACACTGTGGCCAGCATTCATAGCAGATCAGCAATTACAAGCACGGGGGTGTGTCCTGCAGACCCACGGTTGTAATGCCAACCCATTGGGCTGATCAAATCCGCTGTCATGTGGCTGAAAAGATGGGGGCCCAGCACCGGAGACCGCACCAAAGACGGGAAGGCGGCCTATGACGTATAGGTATGTCATAGGTCGTAAAGGGGTTAATAACTCCCTGTCACTCAATGTTGTGATTTAATAAAAAAAATCCTTATTGTGGGATAACTCCTCAATTACCAAGGCACACAATAGTGGTCTAAGATATATATTCAAATTTTTTGAAGACTGTAGTCATCTTTTAATATTAGTATATTTTAACTCAACTAATAAAAGTTACCGGTACATTTTATTTCACATAATATCCTTCTACTCCCTCCCTAAATAATTAATTATTTTTCATGAGAAATAACACTATTACTGGCGATTGTATCCTGCTGTTTTTTATAGTTTTCTCTGTGGCTTTATGCCTTTCAATTCTTCCTTTTCCTACCCTACACTCTCCATAGACTTCTATAGGCAGCAACGTTTTATTGGAACCCTCAATGATATTAAAAACCGCCTTCATTGAAGACAGATCTAAGCAGCAAAGTCATACAAGAGGTGTCTAATAAGTTGAAAAAGAGACATTTTACTTTAGCCCCTTAATCCCATATGACGTACTATCCCGTCAATTATAGCGCTCAAAATGTGGAGACGCAAAAACTATTTTTTGCAATAAAAAGCGCCTTTTAGTGTGTGACAGCTGACAATCACAAAAATCCGCTATAAAAACGCTATAAATAGTAAATCAAACCCCCCTTTGTGACCCCCTTACTTAGGGAAAAATAATAAAATAAAAAAAATGTATTTAATTCCATTTTACCATTAGGGTTAGGGTTGGGGCTAGAGTTTGGGCTAGGGCTACAGTTAAGGTTGGGGCTAAAGTTAGGGTTAGGGTTGGGGCTAAAGTTAGGGTTGGGGCTAAAGTTAGGGTTAGGATTACATTTACGGTTGGGGTTAGGGGTGTGTCAGGGGTTAGGGGTGTGGTTGGGGTATGTTCGGGTTAGGGGTGTGGTTAGGGTTATGGGTAGAGTTGGGATTAGGGTTAGGAGAGTGTTTGGGTTTGGATTTCAGTTAAAATTGGGGGCATCCACTGCTTAGGCACATCAAGGGCTCTCCAAACGTGACATGGCGTTCGATCTCAATTCCAGCCAATTCTGCGTTGAAAAAGTAAAACAGTGCTCCTTCCCTTCCGAGCTCTCCCGTGCGCCCAAACATGGGTTTACCCTAACATATGGGGTATCAGCGTACTTCGGACAAATTGGACAACAACTCTTTGGGGTCCAATTTCTCTTGATACCCTTGGGAAAATAAAAATTTGGGGGGCTAAAAAAACATTTTGTGGGAAAAAAAAAAGATTTTTTATTTTCACAGCTCTGCGTTATAAACTGTAGTGAAACACTTGGGGTGTTCAAAGTTCTCACAACAAATCTAGATAAGTTCCTTGGGTGTCTAGTTTCCAATATGGAGTCACTTGTGGGGGGTTTCTACTGTTTGGGTACATCAGGGGCTCTGCAAATGCAACGTGATGCCTGCAGACCAATCCATCTAAGTCTGCATTCCAAAAGGCGCTCCTTCCCTTCCGAGCTCTGCCATGAGTCCAAACGGTGGTTCCCGCCCACATATGGGGTATCAGCATACTCAGGACAAATTGCACAACAACTTTTGGGGTCCAATTTCTCCTGTTACCCATGGGAAAATACAAAACTGGGGGCTAAAAGATAATTATTTTGAAATAAAATGTTTTTATTTTCACGGCTCTGCGTTATAAACTGTAGTGAAACACTTGGGGGTTCAAAGCTCTCACAACACATCTAGATAAGTTCCTTAGGGGGTCTACTTTCCAAAATGGTGTCACTTGTGGGGGGTTTCAATGTTTAGGCACATCAGGGGCTCTCCAAACGCAACATCCCATCTCAATTCCAGCTACCCTTTTTCTCCTGTTACCCATGGTAAACTAAAACAAATTGGAGCTTAAGTAAATTTTTTGTGAAAAAAAAGTTAAATGTTCGTTGTTTTTTTTTTAAAACATTCCAAAAATTCCTGTGAAACACCTGAAGGGTTCTTCTTGACTGTGGTTTTGAGCACCTTGAGGGGTGCAGTTTTTAGAATGGTGTCACACTTGGTTATTTTCTATCATATAGACCCCTCAAAATGACTTCAAATGAGATGTGGTCCCTAAAAAAAATGGTGTTGTAAAAATGAGACATTGCTGGTCAACTTTTAACCCTTATAACTCCCTAACAAAAAACATTTTGGTTCCAAAATTGTGCTGATGTAAAGTAGACATGTGGGAAATGTTACTTATTAAGTATTTTGTGTGACACAGCTCTGTGATTTAAGGGAATTAAAATTAAAAGTTGGAAAATTGCAAAATTTTCACCAAATTTTTATTTTTTTCACAAATAAACGCTGGTAATATCAAATATCACAGAAACGGCCGTCGTCCACTCTCCACTACCGCACCCTCCTGTGAACCTGATGTCCTAACATGGATGTATAAACTTGTACAAGCTATATCCAATAAAGAGCACGAATACACAGCAAAAGAAAGGGTGAGTGCCGCATATTTACTTGTTTTGACCTATATAAGGTGTGCTTAATTATTAGGCAACTTCCGTTCCTTTGCAAAATGGGTAAGAAAAGAGATTTGACGGGCTCTGAAAAGTCCCAAATTGTGAGATGTCTTGCAGAGGGATGCAGAAGTCTTGAAATTGCCAAACTTTTGAAGCGTGATCACCGAACAATCTAGAGTTTCATGGCAAATAGCCAACAGGGTCGCAGGAAGCGTGTTGGGCAAAAATTATGCAAAATAACTGCCCATGAATTGTGGAAAATCAAGCGTGAAGCTGCCAAGATGCCATTTGCCACCAGTTTTGCCATATTTCAGAGCTGCAACATTACTGGAGTAACAAAAAGCATAAGGGGTGCGTTACTCATGGACATGGCCAAGGTAAGGAAAGCTGAAAAACGACCACCTTTGAAGAAGAAACATAAGATAAAACGTCAAGACTGGGCCAAGAAATATCTTAAGACTGACTTTTCAAAGGTTTCATGGACTGATGAAATGAGAGTGACTCTTGATGGGCCAGAGGCTGGATCAGTAAAGGGCAGAGAGCTCCACTCCGACTCAGACACCAGCAAGGTGGAGGTGGGGTACTAGTATGGGCTGGTATCAAAGATGAACTTGTGGGACCTTTTCGGGTTGAGGATGGAGTGAAGCTCAACTCTCAGATCTACTGCCAGTTTCTGGAAGACAACTTCTTCAAGCAATGGTACAGGAAGAAGTCGGTATCGTTCAAGAAAAACATGATTTTCATGAAGGACAATGCTCCATCACATACCCCCAACTACTCCACAGCGTGGCTGGCCAGTAAAGGTCTCATAGAAGAAAAAATAATGACATGGCCCCCTTGTTCACCTAATCTGAACCCCATAGAAAACCTGTGGTCCCTCATAAAATGTGAGATCTACAGGGAGGGAATACAGTACACCTCTTGGAACAGTGTCTGGGAGGCTGTGGTGACTGCTGCACGCAATGTTGATTGTAAACAGATCAAGCAACTGACAGAATCTATGGATGGAAGGCTGTTGAGTGTCATCATAAAAAGGTGGCTTTATTGGTCACTAATTTTTGGGGGTTTGTTTTTGCATGTGAGAAATGTTTATTTCTAAATTTTGCGCAGTGATATTGGTTTACCTGGTTAAATAAAAAAAGTGAGATGGGAATATACTTGGTTTTTATTAAGTTGCCTAATAATTCTGCACAGTAATAGTTACCTGCACAAACATATCTCCTCCTAAGAGAGCCAAATCTAAAAAAAACTCCACTACAACTTCCAAAAATATTAAGCTTTGATATTTATGAGTCTTTTGGGTTGATTGAAAACATAGTTGTTGATCAATAATGATAATAATCCTCTAAAATACAACTTGCCTAATAATTCTACACACAGTGTAAATCCCCAGTCTGCCACAGAGAGTTACCGGTGATATTCACATTTTTACCTTGTGAAGGCTTGGAGCTATAGCAGTCGGCTTACATCCTCTCTGGAGCTCATTCCCCTTGTCTCTCAACCTTTTTGTCTTTAGTTTAGAGGGGGGATTGACCAGTGCTCGTGCCCTCCCCTCCCTATCCAGGGCCTAGCTCTAGGGAGATACAGGGTTTAGGTTCCTACTCTGCGATTTGTGAGGAACCAATTTAGGGACGGTAGGGTGTGATCAGATCTGATGGGTTCTCCACTCCACATCAGACTATATGAAGGAAGCAAACAGACAACTTATGGACACATGCTACTACAAAAAATTGGAGTCGGATCCTACCCAGGATTATTACAAGGAACTAAGCAAGTTGGTATCTTGTCTGCCCGACGAATCCATAAGAGCAATGACCTGATACCGGAAAGTCCAAGAACAGGGACATTCTACATGCTTCCCAAAATCCACAAACCTGGAAACCCAGGAAGACCAATTATCTCATGTGTGGGCACCCTTACTGAGCAGATATCTGGTTGGGTAGAGGGTATTCTTAAACCCCTTGTAAATGATACACCCAGCTTCATTCAGGACACAACTGACCTATTGAATAAACTATCAGCAATAGGATCTCTCCCAGAAGGAACCATCCTGGCCACCATGAATGTGGAATCTTTGTACTCCAATATCCCACACCAGGATGGATTAAATGCTTGCAAATTCTTCCTGGAAAACACAGGGACTGATGCAAATTCTGTGGTGAAACTTATAAAATTCATCTTCACCCACAATTACTTTGAATTTGACAAGAAGATCTATCTACAGGCGACTGGCACAGCAATGGGAAGTAAAATGGCCCCACAGTATGCAAATCTTTTCATGGCCAAGCTTGAAAGCGACTTTTTTGTCCTCATGTCCCATCAGGCCTCTGGCGTAATACCGCTACATTGATGACATTTTAATCATCTGGACGGAGTCTGAGCCACAGCTAAAGACGTTCCATGAACAGTTTAATCAATTTCATCCTACCATCAACTTGACACTCAACTACTCCTGCACTGAAATTAACTTTTTGGACACCATCATTAAGCTGCGGAACAATAAAATAAAGACATCCCTGTATCAGAAGCCAATCGACCGTCCAACATACCTTAAATGGGACAGTTTCCATCCAAAACACATAAAAAACTCTATTGTCTACAGCCAAGTCATCAGATACAATTGTATATGTTCCAACCCAATGGATAGGGATGAACACCTTGGTCGCCTCAGAAAGACCTTTTTGAATCAGGGCTACCATCCAAGAACAATTGAAAACCAAATTACAAGAGCAACCAGAATATCTAGGAATCACCTGCTACATTACAAAGCTAAAGAAGAAAATAACCGGGTACCTCTAGTAGTTACCTACAATCCAAATCTGGAGGTGCTAAGGGAGCTGCACGGAAATTACATCCTTTACTGCAAAAAGATGCCCGCTTACAATCCATTTTTCCAGACCCCCCACTACTGTTTTAGGCAGCCCCCAAATCTAAGAAGCATCATTGTCAAGAGCTCCCTGTCCTCTCCAACAGCTGCAGGTACCTTTCCTTGGAACCAGAAAAAATGTAAAACCTGTCCATTTATAATGACAATGGACAAGATAAAGATACCCAATTCACATCAGGACTACAAGATCCCAGGTACTTTCAGCTGCGTCACTTCTAATGTGGTGTACCTAATTATTTATACTAAACTAGATGGCAGCCCGATTCTAAAGAATCGGGAGTCTAGAATCCATATATACTTTATTTATTGAAATGTAAGAATAATACAATAAATAAATAATAGTAAGAAAGAACAAAAAATGGCTGCACTCGGCAGCTTTTCGCTCTGCGTCATTGGTATACTTATTATCAGACCTGATGTTACGTGCGCCATCAGCAGCTTTGGGCTCTGTGTCATTAGTATACTTAACAGTGTCCAGGCGCTTGCATCTATCCTCTGTACTCTTGTTAACACGCTGTTTGCGCTTACGTGCGGCATCGACGGCTTTTCGCTCTGCATCATTACCATACTTTATATCAGACCTGATCTTACGTGCGCCATCAGCAGCTTTGGGCTCTGTGTCATTAGTATACTTAACAGTATACAGGCGCTTGCATCTATCCTCTGTACTCTTGTTAACACGCTGTTTGCGCTTACGTGCGGCATCGACGGCTTTTCGCTCTGCATCATTACCATACTTTATATCAGACCTGATCTTACGTGCGCCATCAGAAGCTTTGGACTCTGTGTCATTAGTATACTTAACAGTGTCCATGCGCTTGCATCTATCCTCTGTACTCTTGTTAGCACGCTGTTTGCGCTTACGTGCGGCATCGGCGTCTTTTTGCTCTGCATTATTAGTATACTTTATATCAGACCTAATCTTACGTGCGCCATCAGCAGCTTTGGGCTCTGTGTCATTAGTATCCTTACTATTAGAGCTCATGTTGGCTAAGCTAAACAGCTTTAAGCGTGGTGGTGGCAAACAACAGGTTAATAAGAGGCAGTGTCAGGTAGTAGGAAAATAGCCAGTTAATAATAGGCAATAGTTCTTTGCAGGAATGCAGATATTAATAAATAGGCAGTTTATATTGCAGAGAAATTGCTGGGCAATAATGGACAATGTCCTTATGTGGCAAATAATAGAGCAATATACCCAATGTGGCAAAGAAGAGGTTAATAAACGGCAGTCTCTCAGTATAACAGTCAGTGAATAATAGGCAGTATATGGAGAAAACACCAAACAAAAGTTCAAAATTGGTGTGAAAATGTCACTGAACCACTTCACAACTAAATATATATAGTTTTGGTAAATGGTATTATCATTTTTTTGACGAAATTCGGCAGGAGCTTGAAGAGCAACGTCACTGGGACCGCCTCCACGCAGTAGAAACTTGCTGTGAGGTAAAAATTCAAAAATCACACCAAAATGGCGGGCGGAGTGTGTCACAGTACGGCACGTTTCTGATTGGTCGCTCGCAGCAGGCGGCAACCAATCAGACACTGGACACTGTTGACGTCACTTATCTCCGGACATTAGCTCCGGACATTAGCTCCGGACAGGAAGTTGGCACAAATTGCAGGAAGTAGTATTCTAGGCAATTATATATTAGATGTCCAACTGGGGGTCTGTATGTGGGGGAGACAAGGCAAAAGCTTAGAACAAGAATGAATTCTCACCGCCACACAATAAGAGTAAAAAGAATAGATCTACCTGTGGCAATCCATTTTTGTCTCCCAAATCATAACATTATGGACATGAAATTACTTGTGTTAAAAGGTAGCTTCAAATCTCAGAGAGACAGAAGAGTCTGGGAATATAAACTGATGATGACCTTTGACACTCTCACTGCAGGAATGAATGTGTCGCACGGATTTATGTCTTTTTACATCAACTAAGGAACTTGCCCCTCAAACTATGAGGGGTAATCACAACAGAACCAGACCCCAATAAAACAATCCTTATCTAAGAACTGGCCAAATATTTATGGACATAACTGTTTATCACTCATGGTAATTCTCCTTCATGTCACCTGTCTTATCCATGTTTTTTCCCTTTTTTCTTTTTTTTTTATGCTATGTTGTGCATAAATATGTGATTCTTCAGAATTTGTTTTAGTCTTTGCCTGATGAAGAGACCTGTGTAGTCTCGAAAGCTTGTAATTTGTTACCATCTTTTCAGTTAGCCATTAAAAGGTATCAACCACTGAGGACTCTCAATTCTAAATATTTTTCTATCTACTGGCTAACACGGTACCAAGATATACAGTTAGGGCCAGAAATATTTGGACAGTGACACAATTTTCGCGAGTTGGGCTCTGCATGCCACCACATTGGATTTGAAATGAAGCCTCTACAACAGAATTCAAGTGCAGATTGTAACGTTTAATTTGAAGGGTTGAACAAAAATATCTGATAGAAAATGTAGGAATTGTACACATTTCTTTACAAACACTCCACATTTTAGGAGGTCAAAAGTAATTGGACAAATAAACATAACCCAAACAAAATATTTTTATTTTCAATATTTTGTTGCAAATCCTTTGGAGGCAATCACTGCCTTAAGTCTGGAACCCATGGACATCACCAAACGCTGGGTTTCCTCCTTCTTAATGCTTTGCCAGGCCTTTACAGCCGCAGCCTTCAGGTCTTGCTTGTTTGTGGGTCTTTCCGTCTTAAGTCTGGATTTGAGCAAGAGAAATGCATGCTCAATTGGGTTTAGATCTGGAGATTGACTTGGCCATTGCAGAATGTTCCACTTTTTGGCACTCATGAACTCCTGGGTAGCTTTGGCTGTATGCTTGGGGACATTGTCCATCTGTACTATGAAGCGCCGTCCAATCAACTTTGCAGCATTTGGCTGAATCTGGGCTGAAAGTATATCCCGGTACACTTCAGAATTCATCCGGCTACTCTTGTCTGCTCTTATGTCATCAATAAACACAAGTGACCCAGTGCCATTGAAAGCCATGCATGCCCATGCCATCACGTTGCCTCCACCATGTTTTACAGAGGATGTGGTGTGCCTTGGATCATGTGCCGTTCCCTTTCTTCTCCAAACTTTTTTTCTTCCCATCATTCTGGTACAGGTTGATCTTTGTCTCATCTGTCCATAGAATACTTTTCCAGAACTGAGCTGGCTTCTTGAGGTGTTTTTCTGCAAGTTTAACTCTGGCCTGTCTATTTTTGGTATTGATGAATTGTTTGCATCTAGATGTGAACCCTTTGTATTTACTGTCATGGAGTCTTCTCTTTACTGTTGACTTAGAGACAGATACGCCTACTTCACTGAGAGTGTTCTGGACTTCAGTTGATGTTGTGAACGGGTTCTTCTTCACCAAATTAAGTATGCGGCGATCATCCACCACTGTTGTCATCCGTGGACGCCCAGGCCTTTTTGAGTTCCCAAGCTCACCAGTCAATTCCTTTTTTCTCAGAATGTACCCAACTGTTGATTTTGCTACTCCAAGCATGTCTGCTATCTCTCTGATGGATTATTTCTTTTTTTTCAGCCTCAGGATGTTCTGCTTCACCTCAATTGAGAGTTCCTTTGACCGCATGTTGTCTGCTCACAGCAACAGCTTCCAAATGCAAAACCACACACCTGGAATCCACCCCTGACCTTTTAACTACTTCATTGATTACAGGTTAACGAGGGAGACGCCTTCAGAGTTAATTGCAGCCCTTAGAGTCCATTGTCCAATTACTTTTGGTCCCTTGAAAAAGAGGACGCTATGCATTACAGAGCTATGATTCCTAAACCCTTTCTCCGATTTGGATGTGGAAACTATCATATTGCAGCTGGGAGTGTGCACTTTCAGCCCATATTATATATATAATTGTATTTCTGAACATGTTTTTGTAAACAGCTAAAATAACAAAACTTGTGTCACTGTCCAAATATTTCTGGCCCTAACTGTATTTCTTTCCTGAATTTATATGTACATAGTGAGGAAAAAAAAAGCACGCTTCAATATTACCTGTTGAGCTTTCATGTAGTGAGATACAAAATGCTGTTGAAGTTTTTCATTAGCGTAGTTAATGCACAACTGTTCTAAACTGTTTTGTGGAAAAGATTCAAATCCGTATACATCAAGCAAACCTGGGGTACAAAAAAGAAATAATATCAATAAAAGGCTATTTTGCTTTTCATCAATTCAACTTACATATAATTAATAAGTTTCAGGGAGGCCACGGTAACCTTGAAAATATTGTAAACAATATTGTAACCAATTGCACCGTTTCACACGCCCATCATGGTCAGTGGGTGGCATTGGCAGCTTATATACCAAAATACATAGTATAGATTCGAAGTATATAACCTTTGTGTTTGTGTATATATATATATATATACTGTATATATATATACACATATATATATATATATATATATATATATACACACATATATACACATATACACTAGCTATTGAACCCGTTCTACGCCCGGGTGGCGAGCATTTATATTGGTATATGGTCTCCATCCTGGTAAGTGCTGCTCCATCCTGCGTCCCCATCCTGTCATGTGCTGCTCCATCCTGCGTCCCCATCCTGGAAGCACGCTTCCCCTCGGCGACCTAGCACACCACCAGTGCTGCTGCTTCACCACGTGCTGACCTCCGGATCTCTGTAGCGCCGCTGTGCACTACACACCCCAGATGTACACATTGCATGTAGTGTGGTGATAGCCAGTACATTGTCAGAGGGATCCCCCTACTGGCCATACGCATTATCCTTCCATTCCAGATAAATTGAACTGTTCTGAAGAAGGTCCATCTGGGACCGAAAACGTTCAACAAACAAACTGGTTCTATGTCTGGATAATAATAAACTGTAATTGTAACTTTTCACAATTTTTGAGTGTCGGGTGATTCTTGAATACTTGCGTCCCCATCCTGTCATGTGCTGCTCCCATACTGCGCCCCGATTATGTCATTTGCTGCTCCCATCCTGCGCCCCCATTCTGTCATGTGCTGCTCCCATCCTGCGCCCCCGGTTCTGTCATGTGCTGCTCCCATCCTGCGCCCCCGTTCTGTCATGTGCTGCTCCCATCCTGCGCCCCCGTTCTGTCATGTGCTGCCCTATTCTGTCATGTGCTGCTCCCAAAATATATATATATATATATATATATATATATATACACATACACAGTATGTACTATATATATATATATATATATATATATATATATACACTAGATGGTGGCCCGATTCTAACGCATCGGGTATTCTAGAATATACATGACCACGTAGTATATTGCCCAGTCACGTAGTATATTGCACAGCCACGTAGTATATTGCCCAGCCACGTAGTATATTGCCCAGCCACGTAGTATATTGTCCAGCCACGTAGTATATTGCCCAGATACGTAGTATATTGCCCAGCTACGTAGTATATTGCCCAGTGACGTAGTATATTGCCCAGTGACGTAGTATATTGCCCAGCGACGTAGTATATTGCCCAGCCAAGTAGTATATTGCCCAGTGACGTAGTATACAGCACAGAGCCACGTAGTATATTGCCCAGCTACGTAGTATATTGCCCAGTGACGTAGTATATTGCCTAACCACGTAGTATATTGCCCAGTGACGTAGTATATTGCCCAGTAACGTAGTATATTGCCCAACCACGTAGTATATTGCCCAGTGACGTAGTATATTGCCCAGCCACGTAGTATATTGCCCAGTTACGTAGTATATTACTTAGTGACGTAGTATATTGCGCAGCCACGTAGTATATTGCCCAGTGACGTAGTATATTGCCCAGTGACGTAGTATACAGCACAGAGCCACGTAGTATATTGCCCAGCTACGTAGTATATTGCCCAGTGACGTAGTATATTGCCCAGTGACGTAGTATACAGCACAGAGCCACGTAGTATATTGCCCAGCTACGTAGTATATTGCCCAGTGACGTAGTATATTGCCTAACCACGTAGTATATTGCCCAGTGACGTAGTATATTGCCCAGTAACGTAGTATATTGCCCAACCACGTAGTATATTGCCCAACCACGTAGTATATTGCCCAGCCACGTAGTATATTGCCCAGCCACGTAGTATATTGCCTAGTGACGTAGTATATTGCCTAGTGACGTAGTATATTGTGCAGCCACGTAGTATATTGCCCAGTGACGTAGTATACAGCACAGAGCCACGTAGTATATTGCACAGCGAAGTAGTATACAGCACAGAGCCACGTAGTATATTGGCCAGCTACGTAGTATATTGTCCAGCTACGTAGTATATTGCCCAGCCAGGTTTGTCACAGGTTAAAAAATAAACATATACTCACCTTTCCGAGGGCCCCTTGTAGTCCACGGCAGCTTCCGGTCCCAGGGTTGGTGTGAGCGCAGGACCTGTGATGACGTCGCGGTCACATGACCGTGACGTCATGGCAGGTCCTTGTCGCGCAGGCCCTGTGATGACGTCGCGGTCACATGACCGTGACGTCATGGCAGGTCCTTCTCCCATACCATCTTTGCCACCGGAACCTGCAACGGAAGATGGCGGCCAGCGCGAGCGACTATGGAAGGTGAGTATAGCAGGTTTTTTTTTTTTTCAATTATTTTTAACATTACATTTTTTACTATTGATGCCGCATAGGCAGCGTCAATAGTAAAAAGTTGGGGACACACAGGGTTAATACCGGCGGTAACGGAGTGCGTTACTCACGGCATAACGCGGTCCGTTACCGCCGGCATTAACCCTGTGTTAGCGGTGACCGGAGGGGAGTATGCGGGCGACAGGCACTGACTGCGGGGAGTAAGGAGCGGCCATTTTCTTCTGGACTGTGCCCGTCGCTGATTGGTCGCGGCAGCCATGACAGGCAGCTGGCGAGACCAATCAGCGAATGAATAACCGTGACAGAAGGACAGACAGACGGAAGTGACCCTTAGACAATCTATTATATAAAGCTGAATGTGTGTATGTGTGTGTGTGTGTATGTCCGGGATTGGCATCTGCACCGTCGCAGCTACAGCCACACGTCTGGACCCTGAAAGCGTCATAGACCATGTTGTGAGGCGAAATTTTAACCCCGCGCGTTCCAATTCACCAAACAATTTTGTCCCTATCTACATAATGGGGAAAAAAGTGAAAGGAAAAGTGTTGGAGGTGTCGCAGCTACAGCCACAAAATTTTGCACAATCACACATCTGGACCCTGAGAGCATCATAGGCTATGTTGTGAAGTGAAATTTTAACCCCGCGTTTTCCAATTCACCAAACAATTTTGCCCCATCTACATAATGGGGAAAAAGTGAAAGGAAAAGTGTTGGAGGCAAATTGACAGCTGCCAGATGTGAACAAGGGGGACTTAAAGAGTAAGAGCGATGGCGCCAAAGAGTATATACCGTACAGTTGCTAAGGTGGGGCCCCGACATGGTATACTCAGCACACACGGGGATATGAACAAACACACAAAATGCGCCACAAACTACCACGTGCTTGAACACATATACCACCCTCAGCACACATTTCACCACATACACCAACCTCGCCTACATAAAAGTCGAAACACAAAAGTCACCGCTCAAAACTTGCTACGCGCAAAACTAGGCTCACACAAAACTAGCCACACGTGCAAAACTCACCTCATGGAAAACTCGCCACACGCAAAACTTGCACACGCGGAAAAATTGCCACATGCACAAAAGTTGCAACACATGCAAAAGTTGCACATACTCAAAACGCACCACACATAAAACTTGCCACGCGCACTAACCTGTCACATGCAAATCGACACACAAAAAGTTGCTACACGCATGTCGCCACACAAAACTCATCTCACAAAAGTCTCTACATGCAACTCAACACACATAACTTGACACATGAAACTCGCCCTAAAACACACACAAGTCTGGTGTTATCCTTCAAAAATAAAAATCTGATTAATAAGCAGACAAACTACAAGAGCAACTAATGTACCATATAGGAAATACGGCAGCTGTATAATACCTCGCGGCCTCGACCAATCAGAGACGCGGGATTTCCAGGACAGACAGACAGACGGAAAAACCCTTAGACAATTATATATATAGATATACCGGAGCTGATGACACACAGTTATATACTATATACCGGAGCTGATGACACACAGGTATATACTATATACAGGAGGAGATGACTTACAGGTATATACTATATACAGGAGGAGATGACACACGTATATACTATATACAGGAGGAGATGACATACAGGTACATACTATATACAGGAGAACATGACACACAGGTATATACTATACACAGGAGATGACATACAGGTATATACTATATACAGGAGGAGATGACACAGGTACATACTATATACAGGGGCGATGACACACAGGTATATACTATACACAGGAGGAGATAATAATAATAATAATCTTTATTTTTATATAGCGCTAACATATTCCGCAGCGCTTTACACACATTATCATTGCTGTCCCCATTGGGGCTCACAATCTAAATTCCCTGTCAGTATGTCTTTGGAATGTGGGAGGAAACCGGAGTGCCCGGAGGAAACCCACGCAAACACGGAGAGAACATACAAACTCTTTGCAGATGACATACAGGTATATACTATATACAGGGGAGATGACACAGGTACATACTATATACAGGGGCGATGACACAGGTATATACTATATACAGGAGGCGATGACATACAGGTATATACTATATATAGGAGCAGATGATACACAGGTATATACTATATACAGGAGGAGATGACACACGTATATACTATATACAAGAGGAGATGACATACAGGTATATACTATATAAAAGAGGAGATGACACAGGTATATAGAGGAGGAGATGACATACAGCAGGTATATACTATATACAGGGGAGATGACATACAGGTATATACTATATACAGGAGATGACATACAGGTATATACTATATGTAGGAGGAGATGACATACAGGTATATAGTATATACAGAAGAGATAACATACAGGTATATAATATATACAGGAGGAGATGACATACAGCAGGTATATACTATTTACAGGGGAGATGACATACAGGTATATACTATATACAAGAGAAGACATACAGGTGTATACTACATATAAGGGAGATGACAAACATGTATATACTGAGGTGAAAATGAGGGATGTGAGGTGAAAATGAAAAGGTGTGGGTGCAAAATGAGCGGAGTGAGGGAAAATAGTGGAGTGATTGGAAAATGACAGATGTGAGGTCGAAATAACAAGTGTTAGGGAGGAATGAGAGTAGTGAGGGGGAAAATGAGAGGTGTAAGAGAGAAAATGAGAGGTGTAAGGGAGAAAATGAGAGGCATGATGGGAAAATAAGAGACGTGAGGTACTATAACTAACCACAGATATTTACTATGCCCAGGCAACGCCGGGCTCTTCAGCTGGTTATATATATATATATATATATATATATATATATATATATATATATATATATACACACAGTATATATCTATATATATAATTGTCTAAGGGTTTTTCCGTCTGTCTTTCTGTATGTCTGTCTGTCTGTCCTGGAAATCCCGCGTCTCTGATTGGTCGAGGCCGCCAGGCTTCGACCAATCAGCAACGGGCACAGCGACGATGATGTCATAAAGGACGTAGAAATCCCACGTTTCTGATTCAGCGACGGGCACAGTATCGACGTAGACGTCATAATGGTTGCCATGGCGATGATGATGTCATAAAGGTTGCCTCGAACAATCAGTGACGGGCACAGTCTGCCGCGAATTCTGGAATCATCATTGTCCATATACTACGGGGACATGCATATTCTAGAATACCCGATGCGTTAGAATCGGGCCACAATCTAGTATATATATATATATATATATATACACACACACATACATATATAGACAGTGTAAATAGATATATGTATATGCCATGGACTATAGCCCCCACAATGGATCTGCCCCCATCCACCTTCCCTACAGCTCCTACCCAACATCTCCACAGTCCCTATCCCTATTGCCTTTATACATTTGCTTTGGCAAAACTGATGTGTATTTGGTCCTGCCAATAAAGCTTCTTTGAATATATATATATATCTATATATATAATTGTCTAAGGGTTTTTCCGTCTGTCCTGGAAATCCCGGCTCTCTGATTGGTCGAGGCCGCCAGGCATATTCTAGAATACCCGATGCGTTAGAATCGGGCCACAATCTAGTATGTATATATATATATATATATATATATACATACACATACAGTGCCTACAGGTAGTATTCAACCCCCTGCAGATGTAGCAGGTTTACACATTTGGAATTAACTTGGCATTGTGAAATTTGGACTGTAGATCAGCCTGGAAGTGTGAAATGCACTGCAGCAAAAAAGAATGTTATTTCTTTGTTTATTTTTTTTTTTTTTAATTGTGAAAAGTCTTTTCAGAGGGTCATTTATTATTCAACCCCTCAACCGACCAGAATTCTGTTTGGTTCCCCTAAAGTATTAAGAAGTAGTTCAGGCACAAAGAACAATGAGCGTCACATGTTTGGATTAATTATCTCTTTTTCCAGCCTTTTCTGACTATTTAAGACCCTCCCCAAACTTGTGAACAGCACTCATACATGGTCAACATGGGAAAGACAAAGGAGCATTCCAAGGTCATCAGAGACAAGATCGTGGAGGGTCACAAGGCTGGCAAGGGGTACAAAACCCTTTCCAAGGAGTTGGGCCTACCTGTCTCCACTGTTGGGAGCATCATCCGGAAGTGGAAGGCTTATGGAACTACTGTTAGCCTTCCACGGCCTGGACAGCCTTTGAAAGTTTCCTCCCGTGCCGAGGCCAGGCTTGTCCGAAGAGTCAAGGCTAACCCAAGGACAACAAGGAAGGAGCTCCGGGAAGATCTCATGGCAGTGGGGACATTGGTTTCAGTCAATACCATAAGTAACGTACTCCACCGCAATGGTCTCCGTTCCAGACGAGCCCATAAGGTACCTTTACTTTCAAAGCGTCATGTCAAGGCTCGTCTACAGTTTGCTCATGATCACTTGGAGGACTCAGACTGACTGGTTCAAGGTTCTCTGGTCTGATGAGACCAAGATCGAGGTCTTTGGTGCCAACCACACACGTGACGTTTGGAGACTGGATGGCACTGCATACGACCCCAAGAATACCATCCCTACAGTCAAGCATGGTGGTGGCAGCATCATGCTGTGGGGCTGTTTCTCAGCCAAGGGGCCTGGCCATCTGGTCCGCATCCATGGGAAGATGGATAGCACGGCCTACCTGGAGATTTTGGCCAAGAACCTCCGCTCCTCCATCAAGGATCTTAAGATGGGTCGTCATTTCATCTTCCAACAAGACAACGACCCAAAGCACACAGCCAAGGAAACCAAGGCCTGGTTCAAGAGGCAAAAAATCAAGGTGTTGCAGTGGCCTAGTCAGTCTCCTGACCTTAACCCAATTGAAAACTTGTGGAAGGAGCTCAAGATTAAAGTCCACATGAGACACCCAAAGAACCTAGACAACTTGGAGAAGATCTGCATGGAGGAGTGGGCCAAGATAACTCCAGAGACCTGTGCCGGCCTGATCAGGTCTTATAAAAGACGATTATTAGCTGTAATTGCAAACAAAGGTTATTCCACAAAATATTAAACCTAGGGGTTGAATAATAATTGACCCACACTTTTATGTTTAAAATGTATAAAAAATTAACTGAGCAACAAAACTTTTTGGTTTGTAAGATTTATGCATCTGTTAATAAATCCTGCTCTTGTTTGAAGTTTGAAGGCTAACTTATTTGCATCTTATTAAACCTGCTAAATCTGCAGGGGGTTGAATACTACTTGCAGGCATTGTATACACACACACACACACAGTATATATATATATATATATATATATATATATATATATATATATATATATATATATATATATAATCTTCCCTCCCCCAATGGGGGTGGTCTTTGTTGTCCTTCCTCATTCTTGGGTCCTCTACCAGAGGCCTGGAAGTTTGAGGGTTCTGCGCAGGATCATAGCTGTTCCCAGCATTGCGCTTTTCTGGACAGAGAGCTCAGATGTTGCTACTGGGATCTGTTGTAGCCATTCTTCCAACTTAGTGGTCACTGCTCCAAGTGCTCCTATCACCACTGTTGCCTTTACCTTCCACATCTTCTCCAGTTATCCTTTGAGGCCCTGGTATTTCTCCAGCTTCTCATATTCCTCCTTTCTGATGTTGCTGTCACTTGGCACTGCCACATCTATCATCATTGCGGTCTTCTGATCCTTGTCTACTATTACAACGTTTGGTTGGTTAGCAACACCTGCTTATCCGTCTGGATCTTGAAGTCCCACAGGATTTTAGCCCTTTCATTCTCCACCACTTTTTCTGGGTTCTCCCACTTGGATTTAGGAGGACTTAGCCCATATGCTGTGCAGATGTTCCTGTATACAATTCCCGCTACTTGGTTGTGGCGTTCGGTATACGCTGTTCCTGCTTGCATTTTGCACCCTGCCACTATGTGCTGGACGGTTTCTGAGGTTTCTATGCATAGTCAGTCTGCACCTTGGGTCTTGTCTTGTGTGGTAGATTCCTGCTTCTATGGATCTGCTACTTAGTGCTTGCTCTTGTGCCTCTATGATTAGTGGCTCTGTGTTGTCGCTGAATCCAGCTTTCTCCAACCATTGGTAGGATTTCTCCATGTCAGCCACCTCCATTATCTGCCGATGGTACATCCCATGCAGCAGCTTGTCTTGCCATGGCGCTTCATGTTCCTGTTCTTCCTTCCAGATCTGTTGTTGTTGCTGCCTTAGGCTTTCTCTCAGCATCTCATCTTTTGGTGACATTTTTCTGTTGTATTCCTGGATACTCCTTGTTTCATCCGTGATGGTGGCTTGGATGCTTATCAAACCTCGCCCACCCTCCTTTCTGTTGGTATACAATCTTTGGTTGTTAGACTTAGGGTGGAGACCTCCATGCATTGGGAGGAGCTTTCGAGTCTTCACATCAGCAGCTTCCATCTCTTCTTTTGGCCAACACATTATGCCAGCAGGGTATCGGATAACTGGCAGGGCATATGTATTGATGGCACGGATTTTATTCTTCCCATTGAGCTGACTCTTCAGGACCAGTCTTACCCTTTGATGGTTTTTGGATGTTGCTGCCTCCTCATCATGGTTACCGTATCCCTGTGGGATGCCGAGGTACTTGCGGCATGTTTGTACATCTGCTATGTGCCCTGCTGGTAATTCAACTCCATGAGTCTTGACTACTTTGCCTCTCTTACCAACCGGCTGCACTTCTCCAGTCCGAAGGACATCCCGATGTCTTTCACTGTAAATCCTTGTCAGGTGGATCAGTGAATTGATGTCTCGTTCATTTTTCGCATACAACTTGATGTCATAGATGTAGAGGAGCTGGCTGATGGTGTTTCCACTCTTGAACTTGTATCCATAGCCAGTAATTATCTGACTGAGTGGGTTCAAGCTTAAGCAGAACAGCCATGGGGACAGTGCATCACCTAGGTATATGCTGCATTTGATGGTCACTTGTGCTAGTTGTCTTGAGTTGACTTACAATGTTGTTCTCCATTGCCCCATTGAGTTTCTGAGGAAGGTTGTTAATTTATTGTTGACATTGTAGAGAGCCAAACATTCTCAGATCCATGTGTGTGGCATTGAGTTATAGGCTTTCCTGTAATCAATCCAGGCTCTTCTGAGATTGGTCTGTCTGGATCTTGTGTCTTGAGTGACTGCTATATCTACTAGGAACTGGTGCTTAGAGCCTCTGGTGTCGGCCCCAATGCCTTTCTGAGCTAGATTCATATACTGGTTCATATGGTTCTGTAGCTTGGTAGCTATGATGCCTGACAGGGGTTCCATGTTGTTGTAAGGCAGGTTATTGGGTGGTGGTTGGATGGAACTGTTTCTTTGTGAGGATCCTTCGTGATCAGCACTGTTCTTCCTTGTGTTAGCCCAGCTGGTGTTGGCCTTCTTCTAGCAGTTGGTTCATCTGCTTTGCCATGCGTTCATGTACCACTGCTAATTTCTTTAGCCAGTAGGCTTGGATTATGTCTGGGCCAGGTGAAGTCCAGCTATTCATGTTCTTGACCCGCTTTTGGAGGTCTGTTTCTGTAATCGTGACTGGTTTTTGCTCTAGGTGGTTGCTGTGTTTCATTCTCAGATCTTGCAGCCACATTACCCTGGTGTTGTGTGTTTTTTCCTTCTCCAATATGTTCCTCCAGTATTGTTGAGTCTCTGCTATTGGTGGAGTTGCTGAATTTGTGCTGTTGATCTGTAGTTAGGAGTTCACCTTGGATGGTTCTTTGGAGAACAGAGCATTTATATTTTTGGCCTCAGCTTCTCTAGTGTACAACGCCGGGCAAAAATTATGTAATCACTGGCCATGGAGGATGTTCATTCAGTTGTTTATTTTTTTTTAAATAAAATATGCAGATCACAGACATGTTACATAACTACAGTAATTTCAAATGACAACTTTCTGGCTTTAA
The DNA here is from genome assembly GCF_032444005.1 of Ranitomeya imitator. NCBI lineage: Eukaryota > Metazoa > Chordata > Amphibia > Anura > Dendrobatidae > Ranitomeya > Ranitomeya imitator. The sequence goes on from NC_091284.1 coordinate 319,962,408, forward strand.
TAGACACTAAAAGAAATCAAGAACAAAAAATGTTGTAGTCAGTATGTGTTACTATTTTTAGAAAAAGGGAAACAATTATGGACTCACTCAATTATGAGGGAAAAATTATGGAATCACCCTCTAAATTTCAATTCCCAAAACTAACACCTGCATTAAATTAGATCTGCTTGTTATTCTGCATCTAAAAAGGAGTGATCACACCTTGGAGAGCTGTTGCACCAAGTGGACTGACATTAATATTTATTTTATAAAATAATAAAATTAATTATGTAATTAATGTTAATATTAATATTGAGCAGAATTAATTTCATCCTATTGGTTCGGCCCTTCAAAACAGTCACGATCTCCCATGTGGCCCCTTGGGAAAATTAATTGCCCACTCCTGCCATAGACCATCATAGGTAAGAGTGCTATCCGTGAAAACATAGAACTCGAACTAGAAAAACTGACGCATGAATGAGACTGATACTTAGACTGATAACGACAGGTAAATCTAATCTGGGTTAAGAATGTTTTTGAATACATTTACTTTACCTATAAAATGTTTCCATCTTCCAGATTCAGAACATATGCTTTGATTTATTGCGCTCACCAGCCAGTCAAACAATCTGGGAAAAGAGAACAAGACCAATATCTGTTTTCAATAACATTTATATTTACAAGGCTATTGTAATTATGATGAATAAAATCCACGGATCCCCAACGCTCAGCAGGTCTATAAGGGTTCATTCAGACAACAGTGATATTTTCACTCATGCAAAAAAAAGTGGACATTACCGTTTTGGATCATATTTTAATCAGTAATTAGTCAGCTTTTACCATCAGCAGTTTTTGGCACCAGAAAGGCTGTGAGTTTTTCAGGATTCCATAGACTTGCTTTGGGCAATATAAACCGTGACTAGGAACAAAAACTGGAAAAACTGGGACATGTAAAAAACCGCATCGACCTTCTTGAAAACCACAGTTAGAATGTGTACACTGTGGTCTGAACAAGCGCTATGATTCCTGCTCCATTCACATGTTTTATGGGGTACCAGATAGTGCGCACTAAACGTTCTCTTTGCGGGTCTCTATGCTGGAGAAAGAGGACAGAAAGAAAATACAACCCTGAGGTCTAGTCTCCTGAGATCTCAATTGCGAATGCACTGTAAAGCATGGAAAGCGCGGGGTCTCCGGGCTTTCACAAAATGTCGGTGAAGACCCCACACCGCCAAACACCACCTCCTGAATAATAACTTATATCTCAGGTGGAAAAGTTATCACCTCACCCCCAAAAAGCGAGGAATACCTAAGGGGCAGTTTTTGTGACTGCTCTACGATGGCAGATTTTTGCAACAAGGCACAGGACCTTAAAAATAGATTAAGAGATCGTGGATATCCCAAACCTAAAATTTATACAGCTTACCATAATGCATTGGGCAATAACAGAACATCATTACTGACCCCTAAAGTAGAATCTGATACAGATATTCTAACCAGATTGATAGGTACTTAAAACGACCAACAACCCAAGATCATGAATATCCTCAGGAGACACTGGGACATTCTTAAAACCGACTCCAATATCTCAAAACGGATATCATCAGGTCCATCCGTGACATATAGAAGAGGCAAATCCATAAAAGATCTTCTTGTGCATTCACTCCCCCCCAAAAAAGAAGAAACATGGTTAGAGAATATGTCGGTGGGCAGGTTTAGATGTGGCTATTGTAGTTTTTGCCACCATATTACACCCAATACGTTTACTAGCGTAGTAACAAATAGAACATATAAAAATAGAATGTGCAAATTGCAAAACCTCCGGAGTAGTCTACTTATGTACCCCTATATCTCCCCAAAACGTCGGAAAGCCAAAATACAATTGAGAGCTTGTATTGGAGAACACTTAGGAGATATCAGGAATAAGAGAGATACCACTTGCCCGACACGTCAGTGCACAACATGGTGGGGACATGGGAAATATCTCTTTTAAGACAAAAGAGAGTGTTGCCCCCTCTATCCGTCAAGTACACTGGGATAGGAAAACCTTGCAAAGAGAAAGTAGATGGATCTTCTGGTTAGAGACAATTTATCCAGGTGGGCTCAATGAACAATTGAGCTTCTCGAGCTTCATTTAGCCTCAATGGTTATGCATTAGTCCTTTGACAGGAAACAATACCCTGGTTTAGGATGATTGTGACCGTAATACTATGATCTATAAACCCAGGGGTGAGTGGAGGGACCCACTAAGGATACCATAGGACACAATTATGGTACCCCATTCCAGGTGGGTTATACATATATTGATATCTAAATATTTCCATCTTATGACATTTGAGATAAATTATCCTTTATTAACATATGGTTTGAGTGGTCTTTTTGGTCAAACATTAAATAACTTCCCTCCCCCAGTAAACACTCCCATTTCTCTTTTCATGCATATATTTACCAGTAGGGTAAATACCTAACCTGTGAAGTTGTCTCCCACCCTTTGCATCTTAATCAGCTTTCATACATTAGTTCCAAATGAGTGCTAATAATAAGCCATTACAGAATCATGTCAAAGTAATGTGATGTAACATCAATTTCATATAGATATTGAAGCGAAGGACAATGCTTAACCTGAACGCATCTAAAATCATGATGCAATTTACATATGTTGATTCTCTGTAGTGCCAGCAGGGAGGGGGATGGAGCGCATGTGTATTCTACCATTTCGGACAGGGCGGAAAATACAGCAAAGTTTTTTATTTAATGAGTCTCATATCATTTGAGTAGACCTGTAGTTTAATAACTGGGTTTATTTGCCATCATTACTTGTATTGCAAATTAGCTGGCTGATATCCTAGATAGAGGTCAATATATTGTGTTAAACCGAATAGGATTTTGTCGTTGAGTAGTTCCTTCCATATGCATAAGAGAACTTTAATGAAATCAGTAAGCATCACTTGAGGTTGTATTAGACTATTTGGATCTAAGACATATCAGTTAGAGATTTAGAGATGGATCCATGAAGTAGTAATTTCAGGTTGTAGTGTCATACTCCCTTGCTGAATATACAATACTAGCTATTGAACCCGTTCTACGCCCGGGTGGCGAGCATTTATATTGGTATATGGTCTCCATCCTGTCATGTGCTGCTCCATCCTGCGTCCCCATCCTGTCACGTGCTGCACCCATCCTGCGTCCCAATCCTGTCACGTGCTGCACCCATCCTGCGTCCCCATCCTGTCATGTGCTGTACCCATCCTGCGCCCCCATCCTGTCATGTGCTGCACCCATCCTGCGCCCCCATCCTGTCATGGGCTGCACCCATCCTGCGTCCCCATCCTGGTATGTGCTGCACCCATCCTGCGTCCCCATCCTGGTATGTGCTGCACCCATCCTGCGTCCCCATCCTGCCATGTGCTGCACCCATCCTGCGTCCCCATCCTGGTATGTGCTGCACCCATCCTGTGTCCCCATCCTGCTTCCCCATCCTGTCATGTGCTGCACCCATCCTGCGTCCCTATCCTGGTATGTGCTGCACCCATCCTGCGTCCCCATCCTGTCATGTGCTGCACCCATCCTGCGTCCCCATCCTGTCATGTGCTGCACCCATCCTGCGTCCCCATCCTGGTATGTGCTGCACCCATCCTGCGTCCCCATCCTGTCATGTGCTGCACCCATCCTGCGTCTCCATCCTGTCATGTGCTGCACCCATCCTGCGTCCCCATCCTGGTATGTGCTGCACCCATCCTGCGTCCCCATCCTGTCATGTGCTGCACCCATCCTGCGTCCCCATCCTGTCATGTGCTGCACCCATCCTGCGTCCCCATCCTGTCATGTGCTGCACCCATCCTGCGTCCCCATCCTGTCATGTGCTGCTCCATCCTGCGTCCCCATCCTGTCATGTGCTGCACCCATCCTGCGTCTCCATCCTGTCATGTGCTGCACCCATCCTGCGTCCCCATCCTGGATGTGCTGCACCCATCCTGCGTCCCCATCCTGTCATGTGCTGCACCCATCCTGCGTCCCCATCCTGTCATGTGCTGCACCCATCCTGCGTCCCCATCCTGCCATGTGCTGCACCCATCCTGCGTCCCCATCCTGGTATGTGCTGCACCCATCCTGTGTCCCCATCCTGCTTCCCCATCCTGTCATGTGCTGCACCCATCCTGCGTCCCCATCCTGGTATGTGCTGCACCCATCCTGCGTCCCCATCCTGTCATGTGCTGCACCCATCCTGCGTCCCCATCCTGTCATGTGCTGCACCCATCCTGCGTCCCCATCCTGGTATGTGCTGCACCCATCCTGCGTCCCCATCCTGTCATGTGCTGCACCCATCCTGCGTCTCCATCCTGTCATGTGCTGCACCCATCCTGCGTCCCCATCCTGGTATGTGCTGCACCCATCCTGCGTCCCCATCCTGTCATGTGCTGCACCCATCCTGCGTCCCCATCCTGTCATGTGCTGCACCCATCCTGCGTCCCCATCCTGTCATGTGCTGCACCCATCCTGCGTCCCCATCCTGTCATGTGCTGCTCCATCCTGCGTCCCCATTCTGTCATGTGCTGCACCCATCCTGCGTCTCCATCCTGTCATGTGCTGCACCCATCCTGCGTCCCCATCCTGGTATGTGCTGCACCCATCCTGCGTCCCCATCCTGTCATGTGCTGCACCCATCCTGCGTCCCCATCCTGTCATGTGCTGCACCCATCCTGCGTCCCCATCCTGTCATGTGCTGCACCCATCCTGCGTCCCCATCCTGTCATGTGCTGCTCCATCCTGCGTCCCCATCCGGTCATGTGCTGCACCCATCCTGCGTCCCCATCCTGTCATGTGCTGCACCCATCCTGCGTCCCCATCCTGGTATGTGCTGCACCCATCCTGCGTCCCCATCCTGCCATGTGCTGTCCCCATCCTGCGTCCCCATCCTGTCATGTGCTGCACCCATCCTGCGTCCCCATCCTGTCATGTGCTGCACCCATCCTGCGTCCCCATCCTGTCATGTGCTGCACCCATCCTGCGTCCCCATCCTGGTATGTGCTGCACCCATCCTGCGTCCCCATCCTGTCATGTGCTGCCCTGAGCAGGCGGGGACACCGGCGCGCTGTGGGGGTCAGGTACCGGTATCGCAGCCAGCTCAGGCCCCCAGCACTTACTATATTCACCTGTCCTGCGTTCCACCGCTGTGCGCCGCCATCTTCCCGGTCTCCTGGCTGTGAGTATTCAGTCAGAGGGCGGCGCCGGCACGCATTAAGCGCGTCATCGCGCCCTCTGAACTGAAGGTCACAGGCCAAAGACCGGGAAGATGGCGGCGCTCAGCGGTGGAACGCAGGACAGGTGAATATGGCCGATACTCACCCTCCTGGCGGTCCCTGCTTCTCTGTTGGAGATCGCGGTGTGCGTTCAGTGTGAACGCATACCGCGATCTCCCGGGAGCGTCACTCTGTGAGGCCCTGACTGCGCCGGCGCTTGCGCCTGCGCAGTCTATAAAGGCTTCGGACAGAGTGACGCTCCCAGCGTTATATTATAGATATGATTGAAAACCCCCACACTTGTGAACTTTATAGACTGTGATACTACACCACTTCATTACTAATAAGAACAGTACAGCTTTTCCATCTGGTGAGATTAAGGGAAATATCCCAAGTGTGTGTGTGTCTCTCTCTCTCTCTATAATATATATATATATATATTATATATATATATTGCTCAAAAAAATAAAGGGAACACTTAAGCAACAGAATATAACTCCAAGTATATCTAACTTCTGTGAAATCAAACTGCCCACTTAGGAAGCAACACTGTTTGACAATCAATTTCACATGCTGTTGTGCAGACGGAGTAGACAACAGATGGAAATTACTCAAACACACTCAATAAAGGAGCGGTTCTTGCAGGTGGGGACCACAGACCACATCTCAGTACCAAAGCTTTCTGGCTGATGTTTTGGTCACTTTTGAATGTTGGTTGTGCTTTCACACTCGTGGTAGTATGAGACAGACTATACAACCCACACAAGTGGGTCAGGGAGTGCAGCTCATCCAGGATGGCACATCAATGCAAGCTGTGGCAAGGTTTGCTGTGTGTCAGCGTAGTGTCCAGAGGCTGGAGGCGCTACCAGTATACAGGTCAGTACACCAGGAGATGAGGGGGGGGGGGGCAGTAGAAGGCCAACAACACAGAGCCTGAGCCTTTGTGCAAGGAGGAACAGGAGGCGCACTGCCAGAGCCCTGCAAAATTACCTTCAGCAGGCCACAAATGTGCATGTGTCTGCACAAACTGTTAGAAACCGACTCCGTGAGGATGGTCTGAGTGCCCGATGTCCACAGATGGGGTTGTGTGTTATGACCTGGTGGTCAGGACAATAATGGACCTGGTGGTTAAGAGCACACGGAATGACCTGATAGTTACTGATAATAAGGACGAGCTCTGGGACGTGGGAACTCTGCTGACCACAATCCCTAAACCTATCAAACACACTAGAAATAGCCGTGGATTGCGCCTAACGCTCCCTATGCAACTCGGCACAGCCTAAGAAACTAGCTAGCCCTGAAGATAGAAAAATAAAGCCTACCTTGCCTCAGAGAAATTCCCCAAAGGAAAAGGCAGCCCCCCACATATAATGACTGAGTAAAGATGAAAATACAAACACAGAGATGAAATAGATTTAGCAAAGTGAGGCCCGACTTACTGAACAGACCGAGGATAGGAAAGGTTACTTTGCGGTCAGCACAAAAACCTACAAAAAGACCACGCAGAGGGCGCAAAAAGACCCTCCGCTCCGACTCACGGTGCGGAGGCGCTCCCTCTGCGTCCCAGAGCTTCCAGCAAGCAAGACAACAAATTAAATAGCAAGCTGGACAGAAAAATAGCAAACCAAAGAAATACAAGCTGGAACTTAGCTTCTGATGGGAAGAGAGGTCACAAGAACGATCCAGGAGTGAACAGACCAATACTGGAACATTGACAGGTGGCATGGAGCAAAGATCTAAGTGGAGTTAAATAGAGCAGCAGCTAACGAATTAACCTCGTCACCTGTGAAACTCAGAAACACCCACCAGAGGAAGTCCATGGACAGAACCAGCCGAAGTACCATTCATGACCACAGGAGGGAGCCCGACAACAGAATTCACAACAGTTGTGCTCACAGCCCAACACCATGCAGGACGCTTGGCATTTGAAGCAGAACACCAGGATTGGCAAATCTGCCACTGGCACCCTGTGCTCTTCACAGATGAAAACAGGTTCACACTGAGCACATGTGACAGACGTGACAGAGTCTGGAGACGTCATGGAGAGCGATCTGCTGTCTGCAACATCCTTCAGCATGACCAGTTTGGCAGTGGGTCAGTAACGGTGTGTGGTGGCATTTCTTTGGAGGGCCGCACAGCCCTCCATGTGCTTGCCAGAGGTAGCCTGACTGCAGGGCCGGCGTCAGCACCCGGGCAAATGCCGGGGCCCTAGAGAGAGAGGGGGGCCCACTCACACTGTCATAGATACAGCTGGGAGAGCAGAGCAGGAGATAACGTACTCTCTCCGCCCACAAAGTCACTGCTGGCTGCGTTCTCTTAACCCCTATGTGCCAGCTCTGACACAAGTATCTTCTCACTCAGTCAGTGCAGCCAGGCAGGCACACATAGGGGTTAATAGAAGGCAGCCAGTGTGACATTGTTTGTGGGCGGAGAGAGCACGTTCTCTGCTCTGCTCTCCGCCCCTGGCTGGCTGCCATGCTGCTGAAGTTATGAGGCAGATTCAGGAAAGAGCTCCTAGTCCTACCAGTGCCTGAGTGAGTGGCGCTGCTATATACTACGTGGGCTGCGCTGCTATATACTACGTGGGCTGCGCTGCTATATACTACGTGGGCTTCGCTGCTATATACTACGTGGGCTGCGCTGCTATATACTACGTGGGCTGTGCTATATACTACATGGGCTGCTATATGCTACGTGGGCTGCTATATGCTACGTGGGCTGCTATATGCTACGTGGGCAGTGTTATATACTACATGGCTGTGTTTATATGCGATCATAAATCGGGGTATGTGTTAAAGGGAGGGCCCACTGAGACCCTTTCGCCCGGGGCCCTCAAAAACCTGGAGCCGGCCCTGCCTGACTGCCATTAGGTACCAAGATGAGATCCTCAGACCCCTTGTGAGACGATATGCTGGTGCGGTTGGCACGGTGTTCCTCCTAATGCAGGACAATGCCAGACCTCATGTGGCTGAAGTGTGTCAGCAGTTCCTGCAAGATGAAGTCATTGAAGCTATGGACTGGCCTGTCCGTTACCCAGACCTGAATCTAATTGAACACACCTGGGACATCATGTCTCGCACCATCCACCAACGTCACATTGCACCACAGACTGTCCAGGAGTTGGCAGATGTTTTAGTACAGGTCTGGGAGGAGATTCCTCAGGCGAACATCTGCCGCCTCTTCAGGAGCATGCCCAGGCGTTGTAGGGAGAAAATACAGGCACGTGGAGGCCACACACTACTGGGCATCATTTCCTTGTCCTGAGGCATTTTCACTGAAGTTGGATCAGTTTGTAACTTTATTTTTCACTTCGATTTTGAGCATCATTCCAACTCCAGACCTATGTGGGATATTAGTTGTGATTTACGTTCATCATTTTTAGGTTTTATTGTTCTCAACACATTCCACTATGTAATGAATAAAGATTTACAACTGGAATATTTCATTCAGTGATACCTAGGATGTGGGATTTTAGTGTTTCTTTTACTTTTTTGAGCAGTAAATATATATATATATATATATATATATATGTATATATATATATATATATATATGTATATATATATATATATATATATATATATATATATATATATATATATATATATATATATATATAAATATATACATACACACACGTATACAGTACAGACCAAAAGTTTGGACACACCTCATTTAAAGAATTTTCTGTATTTTCATGACTATGAAAATTGTACATTCACACTGAAGGCATCAAAACTATGAATTAACACATGTGGAATTATATACTTGACTAGGGTTGAGCGAAATGGATCGGACAAATTCAAAAATCGTCGACTTTCGGCAAAGTCGGGTTTCATGAAACCCGACCCGATCCTAGTGTGGGATCGGCCATGAGGTCGCCGATCTGCGCGCAAAAGTCGTGTTTCATATGACTCTTTCAACGCCACTTTTTAGCCAATGAAGGAGGACGCAGAGTGTGGGCAGCGTGATGACATAGGTCTCGGTCCCCACCATCTTAGAGAAGGGCATGACCGTGATTGGCTAGCTTTCTGAGGCATCACAGGGGCTATAAAAGGGCGTGCACGCCGACCGCCATCTTACTTCTGCCAATCTCAGCATAGGGAGTGGTTGCTGCAGCTTCATCAGAAGAAGGGATATAGTTAGGGAGGGAAGATTAACCCCCAAACTGCTTGTGCTGTAGCGATTTCCACTGTCAAACACCACCATTTTTTTGCAGGGAGAGTGAAGGCTATATTTTTGTGCATCAGCTCTGTAGCTTATTAGGCTGCATTATAAGGCTCCCTGATAGCTGCATTGCTGTTTGCACGCTGTTGTGCAAACCAACTGCTTTTTTAAAAGCAAAAATCCTGTTGCTCCTTTCTGCACAGTTATCTTGTTTATTTGTCCACAATTTGTGTGCAGCAGTCCATTTTATTGCTGCCATACTTTTCCTGAGATCATTGTAGGGAGATTGAAACTGCACTACAGTCCTTGTATTTTTTTCATATATCTTCCAGCCACTTTCTGCCACTTACATTGTGTTGTTTTATACACTGGGCCTGAGTTTTGGTTCAGTCTCCAACAAAAAAAGGGAGATTCAAATTCTCACAAAGTGGATATACTTCAGTCCTGTTAGTTTGTCGTATGTCAGCCAGCCACTTTCTGCCACTTAGATTTCGTTGTTATATACACTGGGCCTGAGTTTTGGTTCAGTCTCCCCCAAAAAAAGGGAGATTCAAATTCTCACAAAGTGGATATACTTCAGTCCTGTTAGTTTGTCGTATATCCAGGGGAGCCGCTACCATGTGGCAAGTTGAGCACTTTGCCTCAGGCGGCACTGCCGTCACTGAAGTGAGGGGCCGGAAGATTCTGCTGCTGTAGTAACTGAATTTGCGTTGGAGACGCAGATTCAGTTGGTACTCTATTATACAGGGCTCAAGGCCGGCGTCAGCACCCGGGCAAGTGCTGGGGCCATAAAGAGAAGGATCACCAAAAAGAGCCGGATCACCAAAAAGAGCCGGATCTGTGTGTGACTGGCCGGGTTCTGCTCCTCCTGCAACATTAGCTCAGCTGCGAGATCACTGATGACATGTGACTGATCACATGCTCGTGACATCATGAAAGGTCCTCTACCTCCCTGATGTAGTCTTTTCCAGTATGGTAAATATGTGCTCCGGCCACTGCTGCTCTGTGCAGCTCCGCTGCTGAGGTACGGCGGCTGCATTGTTCTGTGCTCCTCCGCGCACACTATCGGGCGGCTGCAGAAGACTGGCGGAGAGCTGGGTGTGTCAGGGACCAGGTGCAGCTTGTGCGTGTTCACAGTTCTGTCTGTGCTGTGGATTCCCTGCAGATTTTACAAGTTCACAAGTCCAGACCTTGCTGTGGATTCTGCACACGTCTGCAGCAATCTATAGTACTATACAGGTAGCGGGAGTTTCACCATCCCATTCACACACTGCAGAAAAATGGAGGGTGTGAAACCTGCCGCGGACTTCACCATAGCCTGAGTAGGGTGAACTAATCAGTAACCTGCGGATTCACTCACAAAGCCGCAGCGGATATTTCCTGCAATGTGTGAACATGGCCCAAAGTTAAAGAATAAATATAAGCTAAGCTATATACTACGTGGCTGTGCTATATGCTACGTGGCTGTGCTATATGCTACGTGGGCTGTTATAGGCTACCTGACTGCTATATGCTACGTGGGCTGTGTTATATACTACGTGGGCCGTTATATGCCATGTGGCTGTGTTATATACTACGTGGGCTGTGCAGTATACTACGTGGCTGTGCTATATGCTACGCGAGCTGTGTTATATACTACGTGGCTGTGCTATATTTCTGTGCTGTATCTGTGCATCATAAATCGTGGTATGTGTTAAAGGGGGGGCCCACGGGGGGTGCCAGTTTGCAGCTCGCCTCAGGCAGCAGAGAGGCTAGGTTCACCCCTGCATATATCAGCCAGCCGCTTTCTGCCACTTATATTGTGCTGTGTTATGCACAGGGCCTGAGTTTTGGTTCAGTCTTCACAAAAAAAAGTGAGATTCAGATTCTCACAAAGTGGATATACAGTCATGGCCAAAAGTATTGACACCCCTGCATTTCTGTCAGATAATACTCATTTTCTTCCTGAAAATGATTGCAAACACAAATTATTTGTTATTATTATCTTCATTTAATTTGTCTTAAATGAAAAAACACAAAAAGAATTGTCCTAAAGCCAAATTGGATATAATTCCACACCAAACATAAAAAAGGGGGTGGACAAAAGTATTGGCACTGTTCGAAAAATCATGTGATTGTGACGCCCAGGAGACCGGGGTACCCAGCACCGGACCAATGGGGTCTGTCTCTTGGGGATGTCACGAGTGGCTTGACCCGGTGCTGTGGCCTCAGGCAATGCACAGTGTAAGGGTATCGTGAGGGAACAGGCACTTACTCGATCAGCAGCATGTTCTCCCAGCGGTGATGATCCCGATCCTGGATAGATGGCTATTGTCCAAATGAAAGACTGAGGCACTGAAACATTTAACCAGTTTACTTCAACATAAAGGGATTTACAACCAGTTCTGACACCGGAGTCTGTATGGGAACTCTGAGTTACTTTGACCCTGCCGGGGTCTTCGCCTCTTATTGTACGCAGTTTCTGTGTGGCCCTGCTGCTCTATGTGAACTGGCTGCCGGCCCTAGTGAAGCTGATATCACCTCACGTTTTTCCGGTTGCTGTATTATATATAATGAATACAGCCACGGATCCGGTATCAGTCTTTGCGCCTGTTCTGGGTAGTGATTAATGCTACCCGGTTCTCACAACGTCCCTTTTCTCTGTCCCTCTTCTCCTCAGGCCGGTGATTTGGGCCTGGAAACCGTCATAGGGCTGTTAGAAATTCAGCTGTATGACCTCTCACTATCAGCTCCTTAGCCCAACTGCCATTTCTTCTCTCAGACCAGAATGGATTAAGGGGAGTCTCTGGAGCTCCCCCTTCTGGCCGGAGGTGGTAGTGCAGTTTTGCTATTTTAGTATTTGTGTTTAGTGTCAGTAACTATTTTTGTGGCAAATACCCCTAGGGGTGCCACATGATGCTTCTCTAATTTGTGTAATTAACAGCACCTGTAACTTACCTGTGGCACCTAACAGGTGTTGGCAATAACTAAATCACACTTGCAGCCAGTTGACATGGATTAAAGTTGATTCAACCTCTGTCCTGAGTCCTTGTGTGTACCACATTGAGCATGGAGAAAAGAAAGAAGACCAAAGAAATGTCTGAGGACTTGAGAAACCAAATTGTGAGGAAGCATGAGCAATCTCAAGGCTACAAGTCCATCTCCAAAGACCTGAATGTTTCTGTGTTTACCGTGTGCAGTGTCATCAAGAAATTTAAAGCCCATGGCACTCTGGCTAACCTCCCTAGATGTGGACGGAAAAGAAAAATTGACAAGAGATTTCAACGCAAGATTGTGCGGATGTTGGATAAAGAACCTCGACTAACATCCAAACAAGTTCAAGCTGCCCTGCAGTCCGAGGGTACAACAGTGTCAACCCGTACTATCCGTTGGCATCTGAATGAAAAGGGACTGTATGGTAGGAGACCCAGGAAGACCCCAATTCTTACACCGAGACATAAAAAAAGCCAGGCTAGAGTTTGCCAAAACTTACCTGAAAAAGCCTAAAACATTTTGGAAGAATGTTCTCTGGTCAGATGAGACAAAATTAGAGCATTTTGGGCAAAGGCATCAAAACAGAGTTTACAGGAGAAAAAAAAGAGGCATTCAAAGAAAAGAATATGGTCCCCACAGTCAAACATGGCGGAGGTTCCCTGATGTTTTAGGGTTGCTTTGCTGCCTTTGGCACTGGACTGCTTGACCGTGTGCATGGCATTATGAAGTCTGAAGACTACCAACAAATTTTGCAGCATAATGTAGGGCCCAGTGTGAGAAAGCTGGGTCTCCCTCAGAGGTCATGGGTCTTCCAGCAGGACAATGACCCAAAACACACTTCAAAAAGCACTAGAAAATGGTTTGAGAGAAAGCACTGGAGACTTCTAAGGTGGCCAGCAATGAGTCCACACCTGAATCCCATAGAACACCTGTGGAGAGATCTAAAAATGGCAGTTTGGAGAAGGCACCCTTCAAATATCAGGGACCTGGAGCAGTTTTGCCAAAGAAGAATGGTCTAAAATTCCAGCAGAGCTTTGTAAGAAACTCATTGATGGTTACCGGAAGCGGTTGGTCGCAGTTATTTTGGCTAAAGGTTGTGCAACCAAGTATTAGGCTGAGGGTGCCAATACTTTTGTCTGGCCCATTTTTGGAGTTTTGTGTGAAATGATCAATGTTTTGCTTTTTGCTTCATTCTCTTTTGTGTTTTTTCATTTAAGACAAATTAAATGAAAATAATACCAAAGAATTTGTCTTTGCAATCATTTTCAGGAAGAAACTTGAGTATTATCTGACTGAATTGCAAGGGTGTCAATACTTTTGGCCATGACTGTACTTCAGTCCTGTTAGTTTGTCGTATATCAGCCAGCCACTTTCTGCCACTTACATTGTGTTGATTTATGCACAGGGCCTGAGTTTTAGTTCAGTCTCCCCCAAAAAAGGGAGATTTAAATTCTCAACAAGTTTATATACACCTTCTACCTTGTTTTACAGTACCATATAACGGTTGTTATTTTGGTTAGATTTTCCAAAAAATGAGGAAGTCTCGTGGAAGAGCCCGTGGGCGGTTGTTGCCAGCTGGTACTGATGGTGGTGCATTTGGTGGTAGTGGCAAAAGCACAATAGCACCTAAGGCTGCAGGTGTTGAGCCAGTGTCATCATCTGGCTACACAAGGCCTCGAAGGCTCCCTTATCTGGGAGTAGGACAACAGCTTTTAAAGCCGGAGCACCAGGAAAAAGTTTTGGTTTTCTTTGCTCTTCAGCCTCTAGCTCTTTCGCCTCCTCTTCAGAAAGTTCCAAATAGAAAAGCAGCGAGTCGTCAGTGGATGCTCCCGGTCAGGAACAAGAGGTTTCCTTGTGTCCTTCACCCAAACCAAAAGTGAAGGATGCGTCAGGCGACACTACAGGTTACTCCATGGAGCTCTTTACACATGCCGTGCCTGGGATAGGAAGGGAAATTGTTAACTGCCCATTACAAGATGAATCTGACATGGAGTGCACTGATGCACAGCCACAGCTAGATTATTATGCTGTTCCATTGACTCAGATCACTACATTGCCCTCGCAGTGTACTGAGCCAGAATCTGACCCTGATGAGACTATGGTGCCCCGTCCCGAACTCTATAGCACCTTACACGGTGACAGAGAGGAAGGTGCACATGACATTGAAGAGGAGGTGATAGATGACCCAGTTGTTGATCCAGATTGGCAGCCCTTGGGGGAAGAGGGTGCCGCTGCCAGTAGCTCAGAAGCGGAGGAGAATGATCCACAGCAGCCATCTACATCGCAACAGCTGTCATCTGGCAGGCCCGTATCAGGCCAAAAACGTTTGTCAAAAACAAAAACAGGACAGCGTGGCCATCCATTAAAAGTAGCACAGCGTGCAATGCCTGAAAAGGTATTCCATAGTAGGAAGAGTGCAGTGTGGCAATTTTTTAACCAAGATCCGAATGATCAGTCAAAAGTTATCTGTAAGAAATGCCCAAAGACCTTTAGCAGAGGGAAGAATCTTCAAAATTTAAATACAACGTGCATGCTTAGACATTTAACGAGCATGCACTTGCAAGCCTGGACTAACAACCAAACGTCCCGTACCGTTGGTGCACCTGCTCAGAATGAAGGTAGTCAGCAACGCTACATTGCTTCCCTCACTGTAAACCAACCGGTTAGGACACCACCATCAGCAAATGTGGAGGTATCGTCGCAAGGCCAAAGCAGTCAGGGAATCACAAGGTTAATGGTAGGAAACACTGTATGTAGGCCAACATCAAGAATACCATCACCAACCCTCTCTCAATCCGCCATGTCCACCACCGCTAGTTCCACCATATGCAGCTCTCCAGTCCAGCTCACCCTACAAGAGACTCTCGTTAGGAAAAGAAAGTACTCATCCTCTCATCCGCGTACACAGGGTTTGAACGCCCACATTGCTGCACTAATCTCGTTAGATATGATGCCCTACCGGTTGGTTGAAAGCAAAGCTTTCAAAGACCTGATGGCCTACGCAGTACCACGCTATGACCTACCCAGTCGGCACTTCTTTGCAAGAAAAGCCATCCCAGCCCTCCACCAGCATGTCAAAGACCGCATTGTCCATGCACTGAGGCAATCAGTCTGTGGAAAGGTGCACCTCACACAGATGCATGGACCAGTAGGCATGGCCAGGGACGTTACGTGTCCATCACGGCACACTGGGTTAATGTGGTGGATGCCGGGTCCACAGGGGACAGCCATAGTGGGACAGTTCTGCCTAGGAAACAGTTGGCTGTAGGCGATCGCCACCCCTCCTCCTCCTCCAGAAGCAAAAGCTCGTCCACAGAGCGCAGTCACACGACCACTCCATCCGCAGCTGCCAGTGTTGCACACGAGGTGTGCCATTATCGAACAGCTAGTGGTAAGCGTCAGCAGGCTGTGTTACAAATGAAGTGTTTGGGCGACAACAGACACACCGCGGAAGTACTGGCCGAGTACTTGCAGCAACAAACTCAGTCATGGCTGGGCAGTGTACATCTTGAGGCAGGCAAGGTAGTCAGTGATAACGGAAGGAATTTTATGGCTGCCATAGCCCTTTCAGAACTGAAACACATACCTTATCTGGAGTTACCAGCGCTGCTCCT
This sequence comes from Ranitomeya imitator, assembly GCF_032444005.1. Lineage (NCBI taxonomy): Eukaryota > Metazoa > Chordata > Amphibia > Anura > Dendrobatidae > Ranitomeya > Ranitomeya imitator. The sequence goes on from NC_091284.1 coordinate 319,978,381, forward strand.
AAAGGTGCGAAGACTTTGCTCGCACATCCGCCCGTCGCCCGTACACGCCAGCCATATGCGGAACCATCAGCGATCGCTGAATCTTCCTCAGCACCGCCTAATAATCGACGTTGCAACAAGGTGGAACTCCACAATGCACATGGTTCAGAGGCTGTGTGAACAGAGGCGTGCTGTAATTAATTTGTGGGAGGATACACATACACGGGCAAGCACTTGGATGGCAGACATGGAGTTGTCTGGTGTGCAGTGGTCGAAGCTACAAGACCTCTGTCAAGTCATTCAGTGTTTTGAGGAATGCACACGGCTTTTTAAGTGCAGACGACGCCATCATAAGCATGAGCATCCCACTAATGTGTCTGCTGATGCAAATTTTGACGCACATTAAGGAGCTGGCGTCTGCAGCCGAGGAGGAGGGAAGCCTTGATGACAGTCAGCCATTGTCTGCTCAGGGAACTCTCCTGGACGAGGTGGCGGACGAAGAGGAGGAGGATGATGATGGGGATGAATATTTATGGGAGGATGCTGCTTCTCAGGGGGCAATAGAAACTGGTGGCGTTGCAAGGTCAGGTACAGGGTTTTTGCGGGACACAACTGATGTTGATTTACAAGAAAGTGCTCCTCAACCCATCACAAGCAGTGAATTGACACCTGGAACATTGGCCCACATGGCTGAGTATGCCTTGCGTATCCTAAAAAGGGACCCCCGCATTATCAAAATGATGACCAATGACGATTACTGGTTGGCCTGCCTCCTGGATCAATGATATAAAGGAAAATTACAAAATATCATGCCACATGAGAACCTTGAGTAAATATTGGCTACCAAACAAGCAACTCTTGTAGACTGTTTGGTTCAGGCATTCCCAGCACACAGCGGCGGTGATGGTTCTCACACGAGCCGTAGGGGGCAACATGGCAGAGGTGTTAGAGGTGCACAGATCCGAAGTGGCGTTGGACAGAGGGGTTTTATGACCAGGTTGTGGAGTGATTTCGCAATGACCGCTGACACGACAGGTACTGATGCATCGATTCAAAGTGACAGGAGACAGCATTTGTCCAGTATGGTTACGAACTACTTTTCCTCCCTTATCGATGTTCTCCCTCACAGGTCATTCCCCTTTGATTACTGGGCATCTAAAATAGACACCTGGCCTGAATTGGCAGAATATGCATTACAGGAGCTCGCTTGCCCTGCTGCTAGTGTGCTTTCAGAAAGAGTCTTCAGTGCTGCTGGTTCAATACTGACCGAAAAAAGGACATGTCTGGCTACCCAGAATGTTGATGATCTAACCTTCATTAAAATGAACCAATCATGGATTTCAAATTATTTTGCCCCACCTTCTCCTACTGACACATAGCTTGCCTGAAAAATGTCTTGCTTTTGGCCTCCTCTTACTGACTTCTCCAATTCCTCCATTTGCCGCTGCTGAATGTCCACCATAGGCCATTTTTATACCTCCCTAAATGGGCTGACTCGCCCCACAGGGCCTTGGTCACCAACTGGTGCAAGCACCCGTGCGAGTGCCGTTTGCCTGGACAGGTGAGTGGGCCTACTCTTGGGCGACGGCACTGGCACAGGGTCCCTCATAATACAATGAAGTGTCTCTGATGGTAGTGGTGCACAACCAACGTCAGACACACCGTCGTAATATGAGGGGCCCTGTGCCAGTACCGCTGCCCACGAGAGAGTGTTCCCCCCAGCTCGAACAGTGCTCTACCACTTGCAATACTTACCTCTCCCTGCTCCACCACTGTGTAGTCTGTGCTGTTAAATCCTTCAATGGCACTGCCAGTACAAATTTGTTGAAATGATAGATGATAGTTAAAATATACAGGGGCCCTGGCCTCCATTTAGACCAGTTAATACTTTGCGCCTACTACCACTGTCTGCTACTCAGCAGAGGAGCCCACCCCTGTACCTAGCTATGCCACCTGTTTATTTATGAACAATTTTTTGGCAGACTTTTAGCCCACTTTATTATTTGGGCCTACTAACTGTGTGTGCCACTCATTACAGTTTTCCTCCACTGAACAAAGCAATGCCGCCTGTTTAGTCCTGTTACCAATTTTTAACTGCATTTAGCCTACTTTATTATTTGGGCCTACTAACTGTGTCTGCCACTCATTACAGTTTTCCTCCACTGAACAAAGCAATGCCGCCTGTTTGGGCCTATATCTGTGTTTCCTCCTCATCCTGCCCATTGCCCAGCCATTGCTAGATGAGTCTGCTGGTACATTGACCCAGGCCACTACATTCCCCATGAACTCCACACAGCCAGAATCTGATCCTACTGAAAGTCAGGTTCCCCTTCCCGCATACTATACCACCTTACACGGGGACAAAGAGGAAGGTACAGATGAAAGTGCAGGTTCCTTCATCAGGTGGGGGGGGGGGGGGGGCATACTCGTTGGCACTGGCACAGGGCCCCTGATAGTACGCAATAGTGTCTCCGGCAGTGGGAGGTGCCACCCGCCGTCAAACACACCGCCGTACTATGAGGAGCCCTGTGCCAGTGCCAACTAGTGGCCCCCCCGCTTGCTCAGGATCACAGCACTTGCAAAGTTGAAATACTTACCTCTCCCTGCTCCACCGCCGTGACGTATTCCGCGTTTCCTGGGCCCACGAAAATCTTGAGCCAGCCCTACCCCCCCAGAACTTTAGCCAAATGATCCCCAGTTTTCAATGCCTAACTATTATTATAAAGTAAATTAAGATTGACAAGCTTAAGTAATAAAAATTGATGTTTTTGGCATTAAAATGGGCACTGTAGGTGTTTTCCTGTCCTCCACTCACTGCCGACTTTGATTCCCCATTGAATTGCATTGGGTTTCGTGTTTCAGTCGGCCCCCGACTTTTCGCAATAATCGGTCGATTTCACCCGACCCGACTTTTGACAAAGTCGGGTTTCGCGAAACCCGACTCGATCCGAAAAAAGAAAAAGTCGCTCAACTCTATACTTAACAAAAAAGTGTGAAACAACTGAAATTATGTCTTATATTCTAGGTTCTTCAAAGTAGTTACTTTTTACTTTGATGACTGCTTTGCACACTCTTGGCATTCTCTTGATGAACTTCAAGAGGTAGTCACCGGGAATGGTCTTCCAACAATCTTGAAGGAGTTCCCAGAGATGCTTAGCACTTGTTGGCCCTTTTGCCTTCACTCTGCGGTCCAGCTCACCCCAAACCATCTCGATTGGGTTCAGGTCTGGTGACTGTGGAGACCAGGTCACCTGGCGTAGCACCCCATCACTCTCCTTCTTGGTCAAATAGCCCTTACACAGCCTGGAGGTGTGACTGGGGTCATTGTCCTGTTGAAAAATAAATGATGGTCCAACTAAACGCAAACCGGATGGAATAGCATGCTGCTGCAAGATGCTGTGGTAGCCATGTTGGTTCAGTATGCCTTCAATTTTGAATAAATCAGCAACAGTGTCACCAGCAAAGCACCCCCACACCATCACACCTCCTCCTCCATGCTTCACGGTGGGAACCAGGCATGTAGAGTCCATCCATTCACCTTTTCTGCGTCACACAAAGACACGGTGGTTGGAACCAAAGATCTCAAATTTGGACTCATCAGACCAAAGCACAGATTTCCACTGGTCTAATGTCTATTCCTTGTGTTCTTTAACCCAAACAAGTCTCTTCTGCTTGTGGCCTGTCCTTAGCAGTGGTTTCCTAGCCGCTATTTTACCATGAAGACCTGCTGCACAAAGTCTCCTCTTAACAGTTGTTGTAGAGATGTGTCTGCTGCTAGATCTCTGTGTAGCATTGACTTGGCCTCTAATCTGAGCTGCTGTTAACCTGCGATTTCTGAGGCTGGTGACTCGGATAAACTTATCCTCAGAAGTAGAGGTGACTCTTGGTCTTCCTTTCCTTGGGCGGTCCTCATGTGAGCCAGTTTCTTTGTAGCGCTTGATGGTTTTTGCCAGTGCACTTGGGGACACTTTCAAAGTTTTCCCAATTTTTCGGACTGACTGACCTTCATTTCTCAAAGTACTCGTATTTCTTTACTTAGATGCTTTTTTCTTGCCATAATACAAATTCTAACAGTCTATTCAATAGGACTATCAGCTGTGTATCCACCAGACCTCTGCTCAACCCAACTGATGGTCCCAACTCTATTTATAAGTTAAGAAATCCCACCTAACAGGGCACACCTGTGAAGTGAAAACCATTTTCAGTGACTACCTCTTGAAGCTCATCAAGAGAATGCCAAGAGTGTGCAAAGCAGTCATCAAAGCAAAAGGTGGCTACTTTGAAGAACCTAGACTATAAGACATAGTGAATTTACAATTTCCATAGCCATGGAAATACAGAAAAATGTTTAAATGAGAAGGTGTGTCCAAACTTTTGGTCTGTACTGTATACATACATTATATATATATATATATATATATATATATATATATATATATATACATACACACTGAAGAAATGACCAAGTATGGGATTGACATCTGGCTCAGTGATCATACTCAAATAGTGGTAATAAATGGTTTCACATCTAATTGGAAGAATGTTTCAAATGTGGTACCACAAGGTTCTGTCCTGTCCTGTTATGAAGGCAATCCAGTAACACAGTGTGCCAGTAATCAGAGCACATACAGTGATTTGACAAAAACCCAAAAACAATAGAACGAGCTCTGAGACGTGGAATCTCTGTAGACCGCAATACCTGAACCTATCCTACACACAACTAAAGGCAGCTGTGGATTGCGCCTGACACTACCTATGCAACTCGGCACAGCCTGAGGAACTGACTAGCCTGAAGATAGAAATACAAGCTTGACTTGCCTCAGAGAAATACCCCAAAGGAAAAGGCAGCCCCCCACATATAATGACTGTTAGCAAGATGAAAAGACAAAACGTAGGGATGAAATAGATTCAGCAAAGTGAGGCCCGATATTCTAGATAGAGCGAGGATAGCAAAGAGAACTTTGCAGTCTACAAAAAACCCTAAAGCAAAAAACCACGCAAAGGGGGCAAAAAGACCCACCGTGCCGAACTAACGGCACGGCGGTACACCCTTTGCGTCTCAGAGCTTCCAGCAAAAATGAATAGACAAGCTGGACAGAAAAAACAGCAACAAAAGCAAAGAAGCACTTATCTAAGCAGAGCAGCAGGCACCAGGAAAGATCCAGAAGCTCAGATCCAACACTGGAACATTGACAAGGAGCAAGGAAGACAGAATCAGGTGGAGTTAAATAACAAGGCAGCCAACGAGCTCACCAGAACACCTGAGGGAGGAAGCCCAGAAGCTGCAGTACCACTTGTGACCACAGGAGTGAATTCAGCCACAGAATTCACAACACTGTCCTCAGTGTGGCTCAACATTTTTATAAATGATGTAGATAAGGTAACTGAAGGTAAACTAATCAAATTTGAAAACGATGCAAAGCTAGAATAGGAGGGATAGCTAACAATAGAGAAGACCGAGAAAGTATTCAGAAGGATTTAGATAAGCTTGAACAATGGGCAGCGACTAATAGAATGGTATTTAACAGGGAGAAATACAAGATTCTACATCTGGGCAAGAAAAACGAAAATTATATTCATATTAATGGGAGGAAAAAAACTAAGCAATACCATGTTTGAAAAATACTTGGGTATAATAATAAATCACAGTATGTACATGAGTCAACAGTGTAATGCAGCAGCAAAAAAGAAAAACCGAGTTCTTGGAGGTACTAATAGTAGCCTAGAGACTAGATCACGTGAACTAATTATCCTCCTCTACTCCTTCTTGGCCAGACCTCATCTGGAATACTGTGTCCAGTTCTGAGAACCACAATTTAAAAAAGACTTTGAAAAACTGGAGCAAGTTCAGACAAGTGTTACCAGGATGGTGAGCGGACTGCAAACTATGTCCTATGAGGAATGGTTAAAGGATCAGTGAAAGTTTAGCTTGCAAAAAAAAGGGTTAAGAACAGACTTAATAACGGTCTACAAATATCAGAAGGGATGTAACAGTGTAGAGAGATCAGCCTTATTCTCATTTGAACATGAAAACACAAGAAGCAATGGAATAAAACTGAAGAGGGAGAAGATACAGATTAGATAATAGAAAAAGCTTTTTAACAGTAAAGGTACCGTCACACTGAACAACATTACAACGATAATGATAGCGATCCGTGACATTGCAGCGTCCTGGATAGCGATATCGTTGTGTTTGACACGCAGAGCAGCGATCAGGATCCTGCTGTGACATCGCTGGTCGTCGCTGAAAGTCCGGAACTTTATTTTGTCGCTGGATCACACGCTGACATCGCTGGATCGGCGTGTGTGACGCCGATCCAGCGATGTGTTCACTGGTAACCAGAGTAAATATCGGGTTACTAAGCGCAGGGCAAATTGGGTAGTTCATTTTTTCTGTTACCATAGTGAAAATGAAAAATTTTAATCTAAAGCAACATTTTCCTATAATCATAAAATGTTAGCGTTAAAATGGACCTACAGGGTCATCGTGTTCAACCCCCTGCTCATTGCAGGATTCCATCTCAGACAGATGACTGTCCAGTCTCTGTTTGATGACTAACCTTGAAGCAGAACTCATCACCTCTCGTGGCAGCCTGCTCCATTCATTGATCACCCTTAAGGTACCGTCACACTCAGCAACTTTCCAACGATCACGACCAGCGATACAACCTGGCCGTGATCGTTGGAAAGTCCTTTTGTGGTCGCTGGAGAGCTGTCACACAGACAGCTCTCCAGCGACCAACGATGCCTAAGTCCCCGGGTAACCAGGGTAAACATCGTGTTACTAAGCGCAGGGCCGCGCTTAGTAACCCGATATTTACCCTGGTTACCATTGTAAATGTAAAAAAAAAAAAAAAAACACTACATACTTACATTCCGGTGTCTGTCACGTCCCTCGCCGTCAGCTTCCCGAACTGACTGGACAGTCATCTGTCTGAGATGGAATCCTGCAATGAGCAGGGGGTTGAACACGATGACCCTGTAGGTCCATTTTAACGCTAACATTTTATGATTATAGGAAAATGTTGCTTTAGATTAAAATTTTTCATTTTCACTATGGTAACAGAAAAAATGAACTACCCAATTTGTTGTTCAATTGCTCCTGACCTTAACCCCTTCTTTCTAGAGCCATAAATTTTTCCGTCAATATGGCCATATGAGGGCTTATTTTTTGTGGAACAAGTTGTATATTTTAAAGACACCATTGGTTTTACCATGTCGTGTAAAATTCCAAGTGCGATGATATTGCTAAAAAGTGCAATCCGACACTTGTTTTTTTTTTGTTTTTTTTTGCTAGGTTCACTAAATGCTAAATTATGCCATTATGATTCACCAGGTCATTAAGAGTTCATAGACACCAAACATGTCTAGGTTCTCATATTTAAGTGGTAAAAAAATTTCCAAAGTTTGCTAAAAATAAATAAATAAATACAAAATTGCGCAATTTTCCGTTACCCGTAGCATCTCCATTTTTCATGATCTGGGGTTGGGTGAGGGCTTATTTTTTGCCTGCTGAGCTGACGCTTTTAATTATACCACTTTAGTGCAGATACGTTCTTTTGATCGGCGACCAAAAAACGTAATTTTGGAGTTATGATTTTTTTCTCGCTACGCCATTTAGTGATCAGGTTAATCTTTTTTTTTTATTATTGATAGATTCTGAACGCGGCGATACCAAATATGTGTAGGTTTCATTTTTGTAATTGTTTTATATTGATTGGGGCGAAAGGGGGGTGATTTCAAGCTTCCACTACTCGATCGCCTCTGCTACATGGAAGTGATGCACAGATCACCTCTATGCAGCAGAATTACAGGCTTGCTATGAGCGCCGACCACAGGGTGACCTCTGGTTGTGATGGCAACGCACCAATGACCCCCGATCACGTTACGGGGAGTCAGTGGTGCGCGTATTTCCGGCCTCACGGCCGGCAGCGCTTGTTAACTGCCGCTGTCTGACAGCGGCATTTAACTAGTCAATGGGTGCGGGAGGATCGCGATTCCGCTTGCGCCCATTGCGGGCACATGTCAGCTGTTGAAAACAGCGGAGATGTCGCAGCTTTGAGGTGGGCTCACCGCTGGAGCTCACCTCAAAGAGGGGGATACTGCCAGCTGACGTACTATCCCATCAGCTGGCAGAAAGGGGTTAATGACCTGGCCATTTTTTGCAATTCTAACCAGTGTTCCTTTATGAGGTAATAACTCAGGAATGCTTCAACGGATCCTAGCGATTCTGAGAATTTTTGCGATATATTGGGCTTCATGTTAGTGGTAAATTTAGGACGATAAGTTTTGCATTTGTGAATAAATCGGAAATTTGGTGAAAATTTTGCAATTTTCAAATTTTTTATTTTTATTCTGTTAAACCAGAGAGCTATGTGACACAAAATAGTTAATAAATAACATTTCCCACATGTCTACTTTACATCAGCACAATTTTGGGGAAAAAAAAAAATTCTTAGGAAGTTAAGGGTTTAAAGTTTATCAGCAATTTCTCATTTTTCCAGCAAAATTTAGAAAACCATTTTTTTTAGTGACCACATCACATTTGAAGTCGCTTTGAGGGGCCTACATGACAGAAAACACCCAAAAGTGACACCACTTCAAAAACTGCACCCCTCAAGCTACTCAAAACTACATTCAAGAAGATTATTAACCCTTCAGGTGCTTCACAGGAACTAAAGCAACGTAAAAGGAAAAAATGGAGATTTTAATTTTTCAAACAAAATTTTTGTTTTATCCTCAATTTTTTCATTTTCACATGGGCAACAGGATAAAATGGATCCTAAGATTTGTTGGGCAATTTCTCCTGAGTACACAGATACCTCATATGTGGTCATAAACCACTGTTTAGGCGCTCGGAAGGGAAGGAGCGCCACTTGACTTTTTGAATGGAAAATTAGCTGCAATCGTTAGCGGACACCATGTTGTGTTTGGAGAGCCCCTGTGTGCCTAAACATTGGAGCTCCCCCACAAGTGACCCAATTTTTCAAATTAGACCCCCCAAGGAACTTATCTAGATGCACATTGAGCACTTTGAACTCCCAGGTGCTTCATAAATTTATCCGTAAAAATGAAAAAAGTACTTTATTTTCCACAAAAAATATTATTTTTCCCTCAATTTTTTCATTTTCACTTGGGCAACAGGATAAAATGGATCCTAAAATTTGTTGGGCAATTTATCCTGACTAAAACCATAAACCACAGGGCTCAGAAAGGAAGGAGTGGCATTTGACTTTTTGAATGGAAAAATGATACTTACCGGTAATTTGATTTTAAAGAGCCATGACAGCACCGCACATGAGAGAGGGTATCCGCCCCCAAGAACAGGAAACCTGTAGCAGAGAAAAAAGATGGGGTGGCACCTCTCTCCTCAGTTTGTTTCAGAGTATGCAAGGTAACCGCCTAATTAGTTCACATGTATATTCATTTTAATAAAGTTTCTCTTATTCACCCTTTTTTTTGTGCATCACACAACCATCACCAAGATAGGGCGGGAATTAATGTGGTGCTGTCATGGCTCTGGAAAATCAAATTACCGGTAAGTAATTATCATTTTTTTCCTTCCCCATGACAGCACCGCACATGAGGAATAAATAGAAGAGACTCTTAGGGTGGGACAACAGCAGATAACACCTTTCTACCAAAGGCTAGATTTGAGCTCCCTAGATCTAGCCTATAGTGGCGGAAGAAAGTGGAAGGTGAAGATCATACAGCTGCTCTGCAAATCTGTTCTACCGACGCATTCACCCTTTCAGCCCAGGATGTGGCTATGGCTCTTGTAGAGTGAGCCGTTACACCCAGTGGGGGAGTCTGACCTGAGGAACAGTAAAACAGTGAAATAGCCATACGAAGCCACCGTGCGATAGTCAATTTTGAAGCTTTTTTTCCCCGTTTGTCCCCTGAAAGGAGACAAAAAGCGCTGATTACTGTCCCCATGATTTTGAGATTTTTATATATTGGAGTATGCAACGTCTGACATCTAGACAATGGAAGGTTTGTTCTCCCTGGGATTTTGGATTGACACAAAATGAGGGCAAAATTATTTCCTGGTCCCTGTGAAATTTTGAATTGACTGTTGGAAGGAAGGCTGGGTCAGTTCGTATGATTACTCTGTCCTTCAGAAAGGTAGAATATGGGGGATTCACAGAGATAGCTTGCAGCTCGCAGATACGCCGAGCCGACGTCAGGGCAACCAGGAGCACAGTTTTTAAAGTCAAGGCCTTTACTGAAATAGAAGTAAGGGGCTCGAAAAGAGGAGAAGTTAAGGCATTTAAAACTAAATTTAGATCCCAAGGAGCTACCTTGGGTAGTGATTTTGAGGGTCTGGCTGCAAAGGAGGCTTGGATGAACCTGTAGACCCAAGGGCAGGGGTGTCAAACTGCATTCTTCGAGGGCCGCAAACAGGTCATGTTTTCAGGATTTCCTTGTATTGCAAAGGTGATAATTTAATCACCTGCACAGAATGATTCCAGCACCTTGTGTAATGCAAAGGAAATCTTGAAAACACACATGGTCTGAGGCCCTCGAGGAATGCAGTTTGACACCCCTGCCCAAGGGTGATCTGCAAGTTTTTGGTCAAACAATGCACCCAGGGCAGAGACTTGCACTTTTAGGGTGCTAGTAGATAACCCTCTTTCCAGCCCTTTTTGATGGAATTCTAGAATTTCCTTTACCGGGAATTTCTGACTCATATTGGACAACTGTTGTCCCGAAAATTCCAGGAATTTTTCCCGTATATTTTGGTACTTGTCCGATGTTATCTTCTTTCTGCTAGCGAGCAAAGTGGTTACTAAAGTGTTTGAAAAAACTTTTCCTAGTAAAAGTTGCCTCTCAAGTTCCAGGCAGTGAGATGGAATCTGTGCACTTGAGGATGTAGTATTGGGCCCTGGTGTAGGAGATTTGGGATATCCGGGAGGATCCATGGGTCTGAAATAGACATGCGTCTGAGTCATGTGAACCATGCCCTTTTTGGCCAAAAGGGTGTGACAAGGATTATCTGTGCCTTGTCTTCCCGAATCTTCTTTAGGACTATTGTGATCAATGGAATTGGGGGAAACTTCCAGTGGTGCAGCAGTGCATCCACTCCTTCCGGGGGTTCCTTTGGATTTAGGGAGTAGAACCTGTCTACCTTCCGATTTTTCCTTGTGGTAAACAGTTCCACTTCTGGCGTGTCCCAGATGGCAGACTTTCCCAAATACTTCTTGATTCAGGGACCACTCACCCTGGCGTAATACGTGACGAGTTAAAAAATCCGCCACAAGATTGTCCGTTCCTCTGGGATAAAAGGGACAGCCATCGCAGAGTGGGGGCGCCGTGTCGAACTTAGGGTGCCAACCTCCACTATCAGGAAGGTACAGCTTTTGTAAGACTTTATCAGGGCCACATTAGGCTTGTGTATCATTTTTTCTGGTATTTTCCAGATTAGTACCCCTTGTACCCATTTTCAGTTTGGTGATGGTAATTTATTTATTTGCTTAGTGTTGATAATTTGGTCTTTTAAAATATTTACAAATAAAGATATTTTAGGGTTGTATTCTTTTTGTGGTTTAGTTTTTACTTTAAAGTTTCCATTTTGAAACTCTCCACTCAGATATAACGCTTTTAAATTGAATATTGTCCTCATTGAGCATTCTGGTTTTGGCTAGTGTGGCTGGTTTTTCGCAGGCCCTCTGATAACAAATTGGTTATCCAACGTGAGGTGGGTAATGCTGACCATTGGTGGAGAAAATGTCAGAGTCTTTCCCCACCAGGTTTTTGTCTTCGTTGAAGTTTGGCGTGTGATTTAGGGGGAGGCTTATTGAAGAGTAATCCCCTATCTTTCCTCCAGTGAGGGTTTTCCTTGCATGGACCTGTCATATGAGCGTCCTCGGCCACCTCTATTCCCAGATCCACGAAAGGACAAACGAGCATCACCCCAACGGCGCCTAGAGAAGGGGGGTGGTGGAAACAGTTTCTTCTTATCCGATGCGCTTTCCAAAAGTTTGTCTGATGCCTCCCAAGTGAATTTAAAAAAAGGCATCAGCTTTTTTGTTGAGGGGATCTTTTCAAGCACCCATGTCTTCGAATGGTAATGATATTCCTCTAGACCAGTGTTCCTCAACTCTGGTCCCCAAAAGCAACCAACAGGTCATGTTTTCAAGATTTCCTTAGTGTGGCCCAGGTAATAATTGCATCACCTTCACGGGCAGGAATTTAATCACCTGTGAAATACTAAGGAAATCCTGAAAACATGACCTGTTGGTGGCTCTTGAGGACTGGAGCTGGGGGAACACTGCTCTAGACGTAATGGCGATAGCTGCATCCAGTCTAGGAGCTCTTTCCCATTTTTCACAGACCTCCTCATCAAATGGGTATTTACGTTTTAAGCGTCTGAGGCACGGACATGTTTTTGTTAGGCTTCTTCCATTTCCTTTTAACCCCTTCATGACCTTGGGATTTTTTTGTTCGTTTTTCGCTCCCCTCCTTCCCAGAGCCATAACTTTTTTATTTTTCAGTCAATTTGGCCATGTGAGGGCTTATTTTTTGCGGGACGAGTTGTACTTTTGAACGACATCATTGGTTTTAGCATGTCGTGTACTAGAAAACGGGAAAAAAATTCCAAGTGCGGTGAAATTGCAAAAAAAGTGCAGTCCCACACTTGTTTTTTGTTTGGCTTTTTTGCTAGGTTCACTACATGCTAAAACTGACCTGCCATTATGATTCTCCAGGTCATTACGAGTTCATAGACACCTAACCTAGACACTAGGTTATTTTTTATCTAAGTGGTGAAAAAAAATTCACCTGTTTTTCCCCCCCTCTGCTCATGCTGGCTCTGTCTCCAATATCTGGACTCCTGATATCTGGGTATATTCATCCTTAGATTCTGGCATGCTCTATTTCTGCCGTCTCCATCTGCTTTCCTATCGTTCATTGTGCATTGCATTTTCCTTGCAAGGATGTTATTTAACATCTTTTTGCACCCATACGGGACTGTGGCATCGGTTTAGGCATATATATTTTCCATCTGCACATTGTGTCTGGATATATGCATATTGAGACCTGTACGGTTCATTACTCAGGAGCCAGTCTTTGTATTTTCCATATATTTTGCATGTTTGCATTTTTTGCACATTATTTGCATATTGTTTTCTGTGTGGAAAAATAAGGGGGGAAGGGGACACTAGGTGCTAGTCATCATTGCCCCTATACTAGGGTATGGTTTCTTGTATAGGTATCTGTTTGTATTTTAGTGTTTTTAACTGTTGTTTGTGCTTTGTATTCCTACCAATAAAGCTTTTTTTTACTTTTATATAATCTGAGGTGTTGCCAATATATGGGCATGATCTTTTTTTTTTGTTTAAATCATGTTTGAGTGAAGCAAGAAGAATAAAAGTAAACGATGCACTCTAGTATATCAGCAAAATACCAGGTAAAATTACACGTTAGACAAGAAATGCATTACAGCAACATCATGTATCTTGCACTTAACATTCTAAAAAGTAATACTACTGATTGATATTATAATATGTTGACAGTAAAGAACAATTGAAGTGAATAATAACCTATATTAATTCTCATTATGACTATTCAGTAATCACAATGCATATTCAAACTAAAGAAGGGGTGGAAAACAAACAAAGAGATTAGTGTAGAGAAGAGATAGAGGGGTAGAAAGAAGAAGAGAGGATTGGGTAGGGTAATGGGGCAGGGTGGGGAAAGGCGCGGCCATCATCCCGTCCCAGTTGTCAGGACGTAAACTGATGAATGATCTAATGATAAGCGAGAGCGAGTCATGTATTACATCGGGCTTCAGAAATCCAGAGATCCAGGTCAGGGGTTTCCCTGAAAGCTATCCAGGGGGCCCATGTGATATAGGTTTTATTTACATTGCCTAGAGATTGATTTATTAACTGCTCCATCCTATAGATGTCATTGAGTTCCGCCACAAACTCCGCACGTGAGGGAAATTTTTCCTGTTTCCAAAAGCGTGGAATCAAGTTCCTAACCGCGGTGAGGAAGTGTCTGAGGATGCTCTTTTTATATCGGGAAATCGACAAATCACATAGGGATAGTAATGCTATGCATGGAGAAGGTTGAATCTGAATGATAGACATCTTGTTATAAAGCTCAAAGACAGCCAACCATAAAGCTTTTATGGGGGGGCAATCCCACCAAATGTGCATATAAGAGCCAGTCTCCTTTAAGCATCTCCAACAAGTGTCAGGAGTAGTGGGGAACACGGCATGTACCATAGAGGGACATCTATACCATCTTGCCAAGATCTTGTAGCTCCTCTCCTGTGATACCGCGTATAATGACGATCTAAACGTGAAGAGAAGAATTTTTTCTCTATCCTCAGGCAGTAAAGGCCTTCCCAGATCACCTTCCCATTTCGAGAAGAATGCTGGTGATCCCTGCAGTGGAGCCCTTTCCCCCTGGAAGATTTTATATAGCAGCGAGACAGTATGATCTGGAGGGCATGTTGATGTGCAAAGCGTCTCAAAAGGAGTTAGCGGTCTGCCAATATTGGTTTGTTTAGAGATTGCGTAAATGAAACTTTTGAGTTGTTCATAAAAAAACCAATCAGCAAAGGGTGCTTCCTCCTCTGCAAATAGTTCCTGGAGGGATTTCATCCTGTTCTCTTTTAGATAGTCATGGAGAATGGGTTTGGAATCTTTTCTCTTGTTTAAATACATCTCTCTTTTTAGCCCCGCAGGGAAGGCAGGGTTGTCGTAGATTGGGATCAAAGGTCCTGGGAGAGTTGTGATCTTGAGGTCTGAGTTTCTATTTTTAATGAGAAGCGATATGTTTCGTGTAAGGAAGGGTAGGTGGGCGCCCGCTCCCGATCCACCCCCGGACCAGAGAATAATCTGAGAGTCACAGCCATTCAGATCATTCTCTAGCTTTACCCATTTTTTACTATTTATGTTGTGATAGAGGTCTAGTATACATGTTCCTAATGAGGCGTAACTATAGGTCGCAAGATCCGGGAGGCCTAGACCGCCTGTCAGTTTTGATCTGCTTAATAACGTGTAGGAAATGCGTGCCCGATTATGAGACCATATAAACCTGGTGATTATTTGTTTAAGGCGAGAAAAAAAGGAAGCTGGCAAGTATAGAGGTATTGTTTGGAAAAGGTATAAAAGGCGCGGTAAGAGGTCCATTTTTACTGCGTTGATCCTGCCTAGCCAAGACAACTGGAGCCTATGCCATTTTTCTAAATCTAGATTAACCTTTTGTAGGGCTGTTGTAAAATTGGTCTCAAACAATTTGGATATCTGGCTGGTTATTTTAACGCCTAAGTAAGTGATGGAGTCAAAGCGCCATTTAAATGGAAAGGTGGACTTTAGTTGTTCGACCAAGGGAAGTTGTAATGAGATGTTTAAGATTTCGGATTTGTGGGAGTTCATTTTAAAATGACTTAGGAGGCTGAATTTGTGCAGTTCCGAGATAATGTTTGGTAGGCTCGTAGATGGGGACGTGATGTATAGCAGAATATCGTCTGCAAAAAGTGCTATCTTATGTTCTTCGGAACGCAGTTTTATCCCTTTGGTTGAGGGGTTATTTCTCAATGCCACAGCCAAATGCTCCATTGTTAGTATATATAAGAGGGGAGAGAGCGGGCACCCCTGCCTTGTACCATTCCTGACCGGAAACACGTCTGAAAGTTTGCCGTTGACCTTGACCTGGGCACTAGGAGAGGTATATAGAGCAGAAATTCTGTGCATCATATTTTCTTTTAAGCCAATTTCTTCCAGGGTTTGAAAGATAAATTCCCAGTGAACCCGGTCAAAAGCTTTTTCAGCGTCAATTGACATGATACACAGGGGGTCCCCCTCCCTGCTCGCTCTGTCGAGTAGAGAGATAGTTCTGATTGTGTTGTCTCTCGCCTCTCGCCCTGGAACGAAGCCTACCTGGTCCTGGTTTATTAGTTTAGGTAAGAGGGGGCATAATCTATTTGCTAACATTTTAGCGTATATTTTAATATCAACGTTTATCAAAGAAATCGGCCGATAATTATTACATGTAGAAAGGTCTTTACCAGGTTTGGGAAGCACTGTAATGTGGGCGGCGAGTGATTGAGCAGGGAAAGAACCTCCCGAAGAGACAAAATTGCAGGCCTCCAGAAACAGTGGGCACAGTGATGTAGTAAATGATTTATAGAAGCCCGCTGAGAACCCATCCGGGCCCGGGCTTTTCCCTTGTTTTAGGGCGCTAATGGTTTCGGATACCTCTTCTGTAGAGAATTCCTTTTCGAGGTCGGCTAGGTCGCCTTCAGGCAATATGGGCAATTTGTGTTCCTGCAAGTATGATTTAATTTTATTATGAAGAAATTGTGGAGGTGCATCTTTATAATGTCCTGCTATATTGTACAGAGATTCGTAATATCTACTAAAGTTGGAAAGGATATCTTTAGTGTTGAACACTTTATTCCCTTCTTTGTTTTTGATAAAGGCAATGTAGGTATTAGGGCTGTGTTTGTTAAGGGCTCTGGCTAAAAGTTTACCACTTTTATTGCCGAGTTGGTAAAAGCGGCTTCTGAGTCTCTCCCTGAGACACTTGGACTTTTGATCTATGATAGTCAATAATTTCTGCCTAACTGAAGTAAGCCGAGCAAATGTACTGGCGTCGAGATCTCGTTTATGCTGATTTTCTAATTGGTGGATTTGATCTGTTAGGATAATTATTTCCGCCGCTCTCTCTTTTTTCAACCGGGCGCCGTGGGAAATGAGAACGCCTCTCACTACACATTTCAAAGCCTCCCATCTCATAGTGGGAGACGTGGTGTCCCCACCATGGTCGGCCACGAAATTCGCGATTGTCTGTTCAATCTCGGATTTACATAATGGATCCAGGAGCAGATTTTCATTCAAACGCCAGGAGAATCCCGATCCCAAGGCGGAATGAAGTGAAAGAGATAAGTAAATAGGTGCATGATCCGACCACAGTATCGACCCCACGTCCGCCTCCATCTGTAAGTCCAGTAACCTATGTGAAATAAAGAAGTAATCTATTCTGCTGTATGTGTTATGGATTTTCGAGAAGAAGCTATAATCCCTGACTGTAGGATTTAGAACTCTCCAGACATCTACTAGTCTCAGGCTGCGTAGTTGGGATCTAATTTTGTTGATAGAAGATGAAGAATAGGAGGACCTACCTGAAGAGACGTCCACCGCAGGGTCCATTGGAATGTTAAAGTCGCCTCCAAGTATCACAGGAGAGGAGCCAGCAAACTCCCCAAGACGCCTCTTGCATTCAGCTCCAAAAGTCTGTTGCCCTTGGTTTGGAAAATAAACATTGGCTATTACAAGTTTATACGTTGCCCATGAGATGAGTAGGAAGATATATCTGCCATTTTTGTCGATTAAAGAATCTAGAATTTCAGGCATGAAGGATTTGTGGAAAGCTATTGAAACACCTTTTGATTTGGAATACGGGTTAGAGCTGTGATACCATTTGGGAAAATTTTTCGTGACACAATGCGGTATCACTCCAGTTTTGAAGTGAGTCT
Source organism: Ranitomeya imitator (assembly GCF_032444005.1). NCBI lineage: Eukaryota > Metazoa > Chordata > Amphibia > Anura > Dendrobatidae > Ranitomeya > Ranitomeya imitator. Next base: position 319,995,851 of record NC_091284.1, read on the forward strand.
CCTGGAGCAATAGCACAGAGACCCGTTGTTTATGACTATCGAACAGGATCCGCCTCCTTTTCTCTGGAATATTTAGCCCCTTTACGTTAAACGAGCAGAGTTTTATTTTATCCATAATCTAAAATTTTGACAGTTTCTCGCGACATCGTGCGCCCCCCACCCGCCGGGACACGGGATAGCCAGGTGTGGTAGGGGAAAAACAATGGGAAAGAGGGAAGAAAGACAGGGTAGGAAAAAGGTAGAAATATGTGAAGAACATAGGAAAAGGTGCGTTGAGATTGACGCACCAAGTCTGGTCTCGCATCAGTATGGCGGAGGCAACCAGAAGGGGAAGAGATAGCTCCCCCCCCGTCCCCGAACCGTGCACCTCAAATGGAAAAAGGAAGCCGAGGAGAACACCGACCCCCCACTTCCCCATGAACTTGATAGGTCCTACGATCAAGAATCTACATGCATATGATATTCAAGCAAAGCAGAATAATAGTAATATTAATAGCATATCTAATAAGGTCAAGGTGTCTCGCTTATTGACAGAGAGTTGTAAAACATTAATAACATTCGCGATACCATAAATTTAAAGGTTCAGAACTTGAGCCAGACCCCCATGGCAGGCCGCCAGTATGTCCGCCTATCCGGCCAGGGGGATCGGCCCATTAACAATATACTAACATAGGACCTATCTAACTGCAGCAGAACATCTGGACACAACACAATAATTGCCAGGAACTTATTGAAACAAATGAAAAAAAAAATGTAGAAAACAAAAAGAAGAAAGAAGGACTTCATGGAGGATCAGAAGGGACCTCATTAGAGAGCTTTTTCTTGGACTGAGGGACCTTGAGCCACCTTGGAGGAGCGTCCGGAAGTGTTGGGGTTGAAGGCCATTCTGGGAGATCTATTAACGGCAGTTCAAATGTTCCTCGGAAATTGGCCAGGTCCCCAATTCGGCGGAAGTATGCGCTTTTCCCGTTTTTGAATGCTGTTAGTTGAAATGGGAACCCCCATCTATAAGGGATATCTCTTTCCTTAAGAACTGCTAACAGGGGTTTTAGGGCTTTGCGCAAAAACAAGGTACGCCTGGATAAGTCTGATAGAAGTAAAATTGGTTGGCCTTCATACTGGAGAGGTCCCTTTTTCCTAGAGGCCATCATGATGGATTCCTTGGTTCTGAAGTAATGCACCCTACAAATGACGTCTCTAGGGCGTAAATCAGAGGTGGGTTTGGGACCAAGAGATCTATGGATCCTATCAAATTCAATGGTACTATCTTCACAATCACCCAGGATGTCTAGAAATATTTTTTGGACTGTGCGATCTAAGTCCTGAGGACTAACGGACTCTGGGAGGCCCCGTATGCGAATATTGTTACGCCTGTTGCGATTTTCCAGATCCTCAAGGCCAGAAGACATTTCCTCCATTCTTATAGTATGGTCCATTAAAATTTCTCTATGTGCCTGAAGTTCCTGTGAGATGTCATCCTGCGTCTTTTCTACATCCTCTATCCGTGATGTAAACTCCTTCTGTAGGTTATGTATCTCCTTTTTGTACGAGTTCTCAAGCCTGCATGCAAAGCCTTCCAGGTCCATTTTTGTTGGTAGAGCTTTAATATATTTGCTTAGATCAGCTATATTCATATCTTCAGGCAAGTCTTTGTCTCCCTTATTGATATCTGCTGATTTTTTGGGAGAAACATGTGGAGCCTGTGACTCTCCCGAAGAAGAGTTGCTTTTATGTGGGGCTTGCGACATTGTTGATCTCGTGCTCCTTGTTTGGGTCGGCTGATTTAGAAACCGTTTCATATCCTCCGGAAGAGGTTCCTTATGCAGGCTTGTGGGGTCTTCAGAGATCTTTTTGTTTTTGCCCATAGATGTCTGCTGCTATCAATTATATCCCAGATAAGTGTTTAGGGGAACATGGGGGTGCAGCCATCACCACATTAGCCGTGGCCCCCCATCAGCAAGCCCCCTCCGAGATGCGTGCGTAAGTCTATAGTGCAACTGTTTTTAACTCTGGGCAGCCAAAGGGTTACTGTGTTATTCCACTATGAGTCTCAGGGGGGGAGCAGGTGCCACAGGGGCTATGTAAATGTGTGTCGTTTTACAGGGTGTTAGCGTTTGCTTTAAGCCTCCTCCAGCGTGACCCAGAAGCTGGTGGGTATGGGGCAGCAGCAGGGACGCAGTGCCGCGCCACGAAGGAGAGGTGGGCACAGACCGCCAGCGGCGTACACACACAGGCACTCCAGCCCCTTGCAGGGGCAACAAGATGGCGCCGGGAGTGGCGGGAAATCCCCAGAATCTCCACCGCCGGCAGATTCTCACCCCCACAGACACCAATCCACCGGAGCGGCCGAGGGACAGAGCGCCGCAGCTGGCAATTCACTCAGCACCCTCTCCAGTGAGCGTAACCTCTCTTCTGACCGGCCGCACCAACAGGGGGCATCGGCCGAAGCTCAGTGGTGTGCAGGTCCGCACCACTCAGAGGAATCCGGGGCGCACCGGAGCGCAGAGGCGCCGGCCAGCGGCTGTCAGCTCAGCAGGGAGCGAGCCATGATCTTTTTTTTTTTTTTTTTTTTTTATGTGTTTTCATGTTGTTTCCAAGCCCATGGTGAACTCTCTGGCTGATTAATCAGTGTGTGGTGCCCTCCGTATTTCTTATTAATGGAGTCCAGCATCTGACAACCCCCCTCTGGCCGGGATTACAGGCACGCGCCACCATGAACAGTTGCTTTCCCCCCACCATGGACCTTGGCCTGCGGACCTGACTTTGTCAGAGGGAGATCCCTCTGAAGGTATGGAGCTTGCTACAGGCACTCACCTGCAGGAACAGGAAACCAAAACTGAGGAGAGGTGCAGCCCCATCTTTTATCTCTGCTACAGGTTTCCTGTTCCTGGGGACGGATACCATCTCTCATGTGCGGTGCTGTCATGGGGAAGGGAAACATTTGCTCCAATTGTTAGCGGACACCATGTCGCGTATGGAAATTATGTAGTGTACGTCAAGTTGGTGTATGGTGTGGTATAGTGTATGTCAGGTTGGTGTGTGTAGTGTAGTATATGTCAGGTTAGTGTGTGTGTGGTGTTTACTACACCACTCACATCAACCTGACGTATACTACACCACACACCAACCTAACATACACTACATAAGGTTGGCGTGTGTGGTGTAGTGTGTCAGCTTGGTGTGTAATGTGGTGCACTGTACGTCAGGTTGGTGTGTGTGGTGTAGTATACACACCACACACATACCATCCTGACATAATGATACACCACACACCAACCTGACTAGCATAGACTTATTTGTGGGGCACACATAGAATGCAATGTGCCTACTTTATTAAGAGACATACTGTATGTGCCTTAATAAATCAGGAACATACGCCAGCAAGCATTTAATCAGGACTGGGGTAAAATGCTTCATTGTAAGAGCAGTAAGAGCAGTGAAACTATGGAAATAACATTATAAATTTTATGTTTATGAGATTATGAGAGATGGGTTGTTGATCAAGGGATGTATTCTGAATTGGAGAGAAGGAACTTTTTCCAAAATTGCCTATTGCCGGTTTGAAATGTGTCACCAACAACTATTAGTTAAATCATCTTTTTGTGCTGAAAGTTTTTTGCTTTGTCACAGCGATACTTGTGGTGTTCTTCTTTACACCCGTTCCTCTTTTTGCTAACAGCTTTCCATGGTCTTTTTACATTCACTCGACCGTATGCGAGTTATGGTGGTTTCGGGAATATATGATCTTGCATTACCCAGGAGGATTCCCTCATTCTCCTGTGGACTTCATATGTGCTGGATTGCTTCTTCTTACTGTCCCTTCCTGTACATATACAATGTACCCTCTTCTTGTTTTTTTTTGCACATATTTTATCTGTACTCATCTGGGTTACTGCTTTTGCATACTGTAGCGGCATACCATTTATATGGGGTAGTCCCAGTGTGTCACTGTACATATACAAGTATTAGGTATTGTGGCGTATTATACAGGACTGCAATTAAACCTAGGTTCCTACTGTCTTGGATATCTCACCAAGAAACAACAATACCACATATTTGGGGGGAAGATTAGTAAATAAAGTATGTAATATATGTACAATAATTAATCACACCACCCCATATGTAGACCTTATACCAAGGACACATCCATATACATAGAACCTAATTCCCATAGGGAAAAATTATGTACCAGTCCGTTAATAATAAAATATACAAAATCTTTATTAAAGACATTAAAAATACATGAAAAGACATAAACCAGGTGTGTGACAGCTTACAACCTGAAACAGTAATTCACCAAGGGCCCCACCCCCACCAGTAACCCCACAGTTAATGAAAACCTCAGCTATAGTATATCTAAGTAGAGACACAATCCAAAGCAAGGTGCATATGCATCTATAGTAAGTATATATCCTGCTGCAAAATATCCCTCTATGAGACCCTATACAGGATCTTAGTATATGTCTCCTTGCACCGTCACATGGTGTACAATCACATATGACAATGGGAAATCCACCTATTTGTATTGGTGCCAATTATTAATCGTACTGGGGTCCCAGGGGAATATCCCCCACCTTGGGTCTTGTCACATATGTGACTAAGCAACCTCCAAGCAGATCTCATATGGAAGCAAATAGCCTCTATACTTACTATATGCACAGTGCGCAGTAGATGTGGGGAACCAGGGGGGTGAGTGGGGTGAGTGTCTTGGATATCTGCACGGAGTTATATCATTAAGGGTTACTACGGTCTACGTAGTACACTGGCAGCCTCATATCATGGTTTTGTCTCTATTTTAGACTCGTGGTGTCTAACGGTTTTGATGTTTTTTTTTTATGTTTTTATTGTGTATGTTTAATAAAGACATATTTTTATATTTAATTGGTGTTCTCATCACCATGTATTGGCCTTTCTCTTTTGTACTTGTTTTTCATTTTTGGCAATATTTGTTTCCCTTATATTTCAATCTCTCATTAAAAAATTAAAAAATAAAATAGAAATTTGGCAATTTTAATGATGGATACTGAAACTAATTTAGACTAAGTTTCAGTTTCAGGAAATTCACATGTACATTAGCAGTAATAGACTGACTCAGACCCTCTTTCTTGTATTAATGTGTCTATTGAGCATGTGAAAAATCAGGTGCTATTTGTCATTGTAATCCTGCTTCTCAATATGAGCTTGCTGAAAACTCTTTGTGGAAAGACAGGGAAGTATGAATAAAATGTAAAAAATTGGCTTGTAAATGGTTTCAAAAGAATGCTTTTTAAAAAATTTTGTAGTACAAATGTGACCCACTAGGGAGATTTTATGTACACCTGGAATTTTTGCACAAATTTTGCAACATCTTATCAGAAAATGTGACTATAATATGCTAAAAGGTCTCAAAAAAGGTTAAAGACAAATGTATAGAACATTTATGATTTTGCACAAAATGTATGAACCAAGTGCACGATCTTTAAGCACAAAAAAAAAATCAATAAATATGACTAGAAAAAAAAGAAAAAAAAGAGACTTAAACAACAACAAAAAATATTATGCATTCCAGTAAGATAATGTTTATAATGTGTGTCAATAAACAGACCTACACTGCCCATGGAATACTATAATGAAAGCACTGGATATGCATCCACAGTCACCCTGTAAGGATCACAATTGAGGCGAGGATTGGAGGGCATAATGAGAACAGGGTGCTTGTGGAAGTAAATCCAATGCTTTCTTTACAGTATGCCATTCAGAGTTTTGAGAAGCAAACCAGTGAGAGGAAGACACTTTCACTGCCATCTGTACTCCAACTGATATCAATGCAGCTGAAGGAAGGCAAATTAGACTGCAGGGGTCTGGAAACCACTTACTATATATGGAATTTTTACTGGAATTAAGCTGAATTCCCTAATAAAGTAATCTGCAAGGTTGTATAATTTCCCATGTTGGACAAAATTATTTCACAAGAGTAAAAAATGAAGTCTTTACTTTGATAATGACTTGTTATAAACATTAAAAATTATTTAACGGGGTTTTCTGGGAATAATCTTTCCCTCCCCTCTACCAATAAATAAAATAAAATCATCCTGCCCAGGTCCACCCTATGCCTTTGTAGTCATTACAGCTCTACTGAAGCTTGTCAGCAGAGAACATGACTCCTGTAGCCAATCACTGGGCTCAGTCGCTTTTCGGATGTGGACACCATAAGCCCGGTTATGCAGTGGTCATATATGCTGACAGCAAAGACCATGGCTGTGGTGGAGACCAGGGTAGGGTGAGTAACACCTGAATTATTTAAACCCACTGTGGAATTAAAAGTTATTCCCAATAATTTGAATTTACCAACTTTTTATCTCACCTAGCATAGATAGTTTTGGCCAGACAATCCCTCCTTGTTTCACACTCTGATTTCTTGCATGGCTTCTTGAAAACTTGTTTCCCAGCTGTAATAGTTCGGAAACATAATCTTTCTAGCAGTAGGTCAGGAAGAAGTTTTAACAGATTTGAAGCAGAGTTTACAAACTCTAAAACAAGAGAAAATAATACACACATCACATACATGCAGTGCTAAATCTGTGTTTTCATGGAAAGTTAGTAAAATACATATGAGTATTACAAATATACTGTACATAGGCATCTGTGAAGTTCAGAAAGAAACCTGCAGAAGCCACTTTAAAAGCATCACGATAGTTATTGAATGCCAGACACAAAACACTTCATGAATGGTTAAGGAAGAAAACAGTGGATGGGCTTCTTGACTAGTGACTTTGCTATTGAAGGCCTATTCTCATTAATGTGAGATTGGTGGGGATCAGTCAATGGTAAGCTTTAGCCAGATCTCTTGGCCCAGAAGCACGCAGTGTACGGAGATGGAATAACACAGTCTGTGTGTCTAAACAGAAGTTCCTTGTTACTGATTAGCCTCAGTTCATAATCACATTTCTGATTCTTTGTAGCTATATCTGGCTTTACACTGTGTTCCAAATTATTATGCAAATTGGATTTAAGTGTCAAAGATTTAATTGTTTTGTTTTTCAAATAAACTCATGGATGGTATTGTGTCTCAGGGCTCAATGGATCACTGAAATCAATCTTAAACACATGTGATAATTAGTTTTCCAGGTGATTCTAATTAAAGGAAAACTACTTAAAAATTATGTTCAACATTATTAAGCAGGCCACGGGTTTCAAGTAATATGGGAACTAAAAAGGATGTCTCAGCTGCTGAAAAGCATTAAATAGTGCAATGCCTTGGACAAGGTATGAAAACATTAGATATTCCACGAAAACTTAAGTGGTCATCAAACTGTGAAGAGATTTGTGACTGAAACAGAGCACAGAGTTCATGCAGATAAAGGCATAATGAGGAAGGTTTCTGCCAGACAAATTCATGGGATTAAGAGAGCAGCTGCAAGAATACCATTACAAAGCAGCAAACAGTTATTTGAAGCTGCTGGTGCCTCTGGAGTCCCTCGAATCTCAAGGTGTAGGATCCTTCAAAGGCTTGCTGTGGTGCATAAACCTAATATTCAGCCACCCTTAAACAGTGTTCACAAGCAGAAATGGTTAAAGTGGGACCTGACATACATGAACACTAATTTCCAAATAGTCTTGTTTACTGATGAGTGTCAAGCAACCTTGGATGGTCCAGATGGATGGAGTAGTGGATGGTTGGTGGATTGCCACCATGTCCCAACAAGGCTGCGACGTCAGCAAGGAGGTGGAGAAGTCACATTTTTGGCCAGAATCACGGGGAAACAGCTGCTAGGACGCTTTAAGGTTCCTGAAGGTGTGAAAATGACCTCTGCAAAGTATTTAGAGTTTCTGACTGACAACTTTCTTCCATGGTCTAAAAAGCAGAAACGTGCCTTCAGGAGCAAATTCATCTTCATGCCTGAAAATGCACCATCTCATGCTGCAAAGAATACCTCAGTCATTGGCTGCTATGGGCATAAAATGAGATAAACTCATGGTGTGGCCACCATCTTCACCTGACCTCAACCGTACAGAGAACCTTTGGAGTATCATCAAGCAAAATATCTATGAGGGTGGGAGGCAGTTCACATCAAAACAGCGGCTCTGGGAGGCTATTCTGACTTCATGCAAAGAAATACAAGCAGAAACTCTCCAAAAACTCACAAGTTCAATGGATGCAAGAATTGTGAAGGTGATCTCAAAGAAGGGTTCCTATGTTAACATGTAAGGCTGGTTTCACATTGGCGTTTTTTGGGGTGCGTTTTTGCGGTAAAAAACGCAAAAAAACGCATGGTGAAAAAACGCATGTAAACGCGTGTAAACGCTGCGTTTTTTTGATGCATGCGTTTTTGCATGTGGTGAAAAAAACGCGGCGTTTTGACGCGTTTACATGCGTTTTTACATGCGTTTGCGTTTTTTAAATGCATGCTGAGAAATGTGTGACAGCTGCCAATCATCAAAAAAAAGTAAAAAACCCACTATAAACAGAAACAGTTAGGGTTAGGGTTAGGGGTAGGGGTAGGGATCATAACCCTAACCCTAAAGGGATCCTACCCCTAACCCTACCCCTAACCCTAAGGGATCCTAACCCTAACCCTAACCCTACCCCTAACCCTAAGGGATCCTAACCCTAACCCTACCCCTAACCCTAACCCTAAGGGATCCTAACCCTAACCCTACCCCTAACCCTACCCCTAACCCTAACCCTAAGGGATCCTAACCCTAACCCTACCCCTAACCCTACCCCTAACCCTAAGGGATCCTAACCCTAACCCTACCCCTAACCCTACCCCTAACCCTAAAGGATCCTAACCCTAACCCTACCCCTAACCCTACCCCTAACCCTAAGGGATCCTAACCCTAACCCTAACCCTACCCCTAACCCTAAGGGATCCTAACCCTAACCCTACCCCTAACCCTAAGGGATCCTAACCCTACCCCTAACCCTACCCCTAACCCTAACCCTAAGGGATCCTAACCCTAACCCTACCCCTACCCCTAACCCTAACCCTAAGGGATCCTACCCCTAACCCTACCCCTAACCCTAAGGGATCCTAACCCTAACCCTACCCCTAACCCTACCCCTAACCCTGACCATAAAGGGATTAGGGGTAGGGTTAGGGTTAGGATCCCTTAGGGTTAGGGTTAGGGGTAGGGTTAGGGGTAGGGGTAGGGTTAGGTTCCCTTTATCACCTTTATGTTGGGGGGTGGCATATCAGTGTGTTTTCTGTTTTTTTAATAAAAAAACGCATGCGTTTTTTACCGCAAAAAACGCATGCACCAAAAAACGCATGCGTCCCCATTGACTCCAATGTATTTTTTGACCCCAAAAAAACGCATGAAAACGCATGCTTTTTTTTTTGGTCCAAAAAACGCTTCTAAAAATACTACAAGTAGCATTTCAGAAAATGAACGCATGCAGTAAAAAAACGCATGCGTCAAAAAACGCGACCAAACGCGTACACAAAAAAACGCATGCGTTTTCAATGTTAAAGATAGGAAAAAAAAACGCATGTGTTTTTTTGAAAAAAAATGCTGCAGACAAAAACGCAAGTGTGAAACCACCCTAACTTGGCCTGTTAGGAGGTTTTGGAGTTAAATAGCTTTTTTGTCAGTGAATGTTGCAAATTCCACAAATGAGCATTTTCAGTTCTTTAAAACATATCAAATGTATAGAAATTCTACTGTGCCTAATAATTTGGAACTGTGCATTTTGAGTTTTTATTTATTTTGGAGATTATACTGTTATCATTGGGAGGTTTCTTCAATAAAATTCGATGTATAATCTAACGGGTGATGACTTTTATTAGACTGACTGTCATTTGCACCAACCATTTAGGAAAATCCGAGAAAAATGTAATTTGCATAATAATTAGGAACACAGTGTAGTAAATGAAAAAAACTACCATAAAGTGTGAATTGTGTTAATTTATTATTTTAAAAAAAATCAAGGTTTTCTTTTGTGAAAATAAACATCAGTGTTAGTCATTAATGAGGTAATGTATTTATTAGTACATCATTTTTGGAGTTAATGTTCACCTACTGTTGGTTAACCCCTTTACCCCCAAGGGTGGTTTGCACGTTAATGACCGGGCCAATTTTTACAATTCTGACCACTGTCCCTTTATGAGGTTATAACTCTGGAACGCTTCAATGGATCCCGGTGATTCTGACATTGTTTTCTCGTGACATATTGTACTTCATGACAATGGTAAAAATTCTTTGATAGTACCTGCGTTTATTTGTGAAAAAAACGGAAATTTGGCGAAAATTATGAAAATTTCGCAATTTTCCAAATTTGAATTTTTATGCAATTAAATCACAGAGATATGTCACACAAAATACTTAATAAGTAACATTTCCCACATGTCTACTTTACATCAGCACAATTTTGGAACCAAAATTTTTTTTTGTTAGGGAGTTATAAGGGTTAAAAGTTGACCAGCAATTTCTCATTTCTACAACACCATTTTTTTTTAGGGACCACATCTCATTTGAAGTCATTTTGAGGGGTCCATATGATAGAAAATACCCAAGTGTGACACCATTCTAAAAACTACACCTAAAAACTACACCTATTTTTTACATTCTAAAAAATAAAGAAGTTTATTAACCCTTCTGGTGCTTCACAGGAATTTTTTGAATGTTTAAATAAAAATGAACATTTAACTTTTTTTCACAAAAAATGTAATTCAGCTCCAATTTGTTTTATTTTACCAAGGGTAACAGGAGAAAATGGACCCCAAACATTGTTGTACAATTTGTCCTGAGTATGCCAATACCCCACATGTGGGGGTAAACCACTGTTTGGGCGCATGGCAGAGCTCGGAAGCGAAGGAGCGCCATTTGACTTTTTAATGCAAAATTGACTGGAATTGAGATGGGACGCCATGTTTCGTTTGGAGAGCCCCTGATGTGCCTAAACATTGAAACCCCCCACAAGTGACACCATTTTGGAAAGTAGACCCCCTAAGGAACTTATCTAGAGGTGTGGTGAGCACTTTGACCCACCAAGTGCTTCACAGAAGTTTATATTGTAGAACCGTAAAAATAAAAAATCATATTTTTTCACAAAAATTATCTTTTCGCCCCCAATTTTTTATTTTCCCAAGGGTAAGAGAAGAAATTGGACCCCAAAAGTTGTTGTACAATTTGTCCAGAGTACGCTGATAGCCCATATGTGGGGGTAAACCACTGTTTGGGCGGATGGGAGAGCTCGGAAGGGAAGGAGCGCCGTTTGACTTTTCAATGCAAAATTGACAGGAATTGAGATGGGACGCCATGTTGCGTTTGAAGAGCCACTGATGTGCCTAAACATTGAAACCCCCCACAAGTGACACCATTTTGGAAAGTAGACCCCCTAAGGAACTTATCTAGAGGTGTGGTGAGCACTTTGACCCACCAAGTGCTTCACAGAAGTTTATAATGGAGAGCAGTAAAAATAAAACAAAATTTTTTTTCCCACAAAAATTATTTTTTAGCCCCCAGTTTTGTATTTTCCCGAGGGTAACAGGAGAAATTCGACCCCACAATTTGTTGTCCAATTTGTCCTGAGTGCGCTGATACCCCATATGTGGGGGGGAACCACTGTTTGGGCGCATGGGAGGGCTCGGAAGGGAAGGAGCTCCATTTGGAATGAGGACTTAGATGGAATGGTCTGCAGGTGTCACATTGCATTTGCAGAGCCCCTAATGTACCTAAACAGTAGAAACCTCCCACAAGTGACACCATTTTGGAAACTAGACCCCCTAAGGAACTCATCTAGATGTGTTGTGATAGCTTTGAACCCCCAAGTGTTTCACTACAGTTTGTAACGCAGAGCCGTGAAAATTTAAAAAAAAAATCTTTCCCCCCAAAATTATTTTTTAGCCCCAGTTTTGTATTTTCCCGAGGGTAAAAGGAGAAATTCGACCCCAAAAGTTGTTGTCCAATTTGTCCTGAGTACGCTGATACCCCGTATGTTGGAGGAAACCACCGTTTGAGCACATGGCAGAGCTCGGAAGGGAAGGAGCGCCATTTGGAATGCAGACTTAGATGGAATGGTCTGCAGACGTCACATTGCGTTTGCAGAACCCCTAATGTACCTAAACAGTAGAAACCCCCCACAAGTGACCCCATATTGGAAACTAAACCCCCCAGGGAACTAATCTAGATGTGTTGTGAGAACTTTGAACCCCCAAGTGTTTCACTACAGATTATAACGCAGAGCCGTGAAAATAAAAAATCTTTTTTTTTCCCCACAAAAAATATGTTTTAGCCCCGAGTTTTGTATTTTCCCAAGGGTAACAGGAGAAATTGGACCCCAAAAGTTGTTGTCCTATTTGTCCTGAGTACGCTGATACCCCATATGTTGGGGTAAACCCTTGTTTGGGCACACGGGAGAACTCGGAAGGGAAGAAGCACTGTTTTACTTTTTCAACGCAGAATTGGCTGGAATTGAGATCGGACGCCATGTCGCGTTTGGAGAGCCCCTGATGTGCCTAACCAGTGGAAACCCCACAATTATAACTGAAACCCTAATCCAAACACATCCCTAACCCTAATCCCAACAGTAACCCTAACCACACCTCTAACCCTGACACACCCCTAACCCTAATCCCAAACCTATTCCCAACTGTAAATGTAATCTAAACCCTAACTGTAACTTTAGCCCCAACCCGAACCCTAACTTTAGCCCCAACCCAAACTGTAGCCCTAACCCTAGCCCTAACCCTAACCCTAGCCCTAACCCTAGCCCTAACCCTAGCCCTAACCCTAGCCCTAATGGGAAAATGGAAATAAATACATTTTTTTAATTTTTCCCTAACTAAGGGGGTGATGAAGGGGGGTTTGATTTACTTTTATAGCGGGTTTTTTAGCGGATTTTTATGATTGGCAGCCGTCACACACTGAAAGACGCTTTTGATTGCAAAAAATATTTTTTGCGTTACCACATTTTGAGAGCTATAATTTTTCTATATTTTGGTCCACAGAGTCATGTGAGGTCTTGTTTTTTGCGGGACGAGTTGACGTTTTTATTGGTAACATTTTCAGGCACGTGACATTTTTTGATCGCTCTTTATTCCGATTTTTGTGAGGCAGAATGACCAAAAACCAGCTATTCATGAATTTCTTTTGGGGGAGGCGTTTATACCGTTCTGCGTTTGGTAAAATTGATAAAGCAGTTTTATTCTTCGGGTCAGTACGATTACAGCGACACCTCATTTATATCATTTTTTTATGTTTTGGCGCTTTTATACGATAAAAACTATTTTATAGAAAAAATAATTATTTTTGCATCGCTTTATTCTCAGGACTATAACTTTTTTATTTTTTTGCTGATGATGCTGTATGGCGGCTCGTTTTTTGCGGGACAAGATGACGTTTTCAGCGGTACCATGGATATTTATATCTGTCTTTTTGATCGCGTGTTATTCCACTTTTTGTTCGGCGGTATGATAATAAAGCGTTGTTTTTTGCCTCGTTTTTTTTTTTTCTTACGGTGTTTACTGAAGGGGTTAACTAGTGGGCCAGTTTTATAGGTCGGGTCGTTATGGACGTGGCGATACTAAATATGTGTACTTTTATTGTTTTTTTTTTATTTAGATAAAGAAATGTATTTATGGGAATAATATTTTTTTTTTTTTTCATTATTTTGGAATATTTTTTTTTATTTTTTTTTACACATTTGAAATTTTTTTTTTTTACTTTTTTACTTTGTCCCAGGGGGGACATCACAGATCGGTGATCTGACAGTTTGCATAGCACTCTGTCAGATCACCGATCTGATAGGAGTGCAGGCTGCTTCACAGTGCCTGCTCTGAGCAGGCTCTGTGAAGCCACCTCCCTCCCTGCAGGACCCGGATCCGCGGCCATCTTGGATCCGGGGCTCGAGCAGGGAGGGAGGGAGGTAAGACCCTCGCAGCAACGCGATCACATCGCGTTGCTGCGGGGGGCTCAGGGAAGCCCGCAGGGAGCCCCCTCCCTGCCCGGTGCTTCCCTGCACCGCCGGCACATCGCGATCATCTTTGATCGCGGTGTGCCAGGGGTTAATGTGCCGGGGGCGGTCCGTGACCGCTCCTGGCACATAGTGCCGGATGTCAGCTGCGATAGGCAGCTGACACCCGGCCGCGATCGGCGGCGCTCCCCCCGTGAGCGCTGCCGATCGCGCTGGACGTACTATCCTGTCCATGGTCATAGGGGCCCACCCCACATGGACGGGATAGTACGTCCGATGTCAGAAAGGGGTTAATGAACGAAATTCTCATTCCCCTCACAGCACTCAGTTTGTGGCATATAGATAGTTAAGTAACATTTCTCCATAGACCTTAGTTCATGACTAGTGTTGAGCATTCCGATACCGCAAGTATCGGGTATCGGCCGATACTTGCGGTATCGGAATTCCGATACCGAATTCCGATACTTCCCGCGTATCGGATACCGGAATCCGAAGTTCACAGAATTCAAACTGAACGCAGCAGCCAATGAAGAATGATTGGAAGTGTGGGCACATCCTGTTTAGCATGGTGGGCATGTAACTACTGGCAAGGCTGTGATTGGCTGCTGAAATGATGTCACTCTGCACTATAAAAAACGCTGCCGCCATTTTGCGCTCACTCTGCTGTGATTTCAGTTAGGGACAGGACGCTGTGTTCTTACTGAGGGCCAGTTGAGATAGCTAATTGCTTTATTTTCCTTTCCAAAGGCTAATTTAGCAAAACGCTGTGTGTTCTTCACTGTTCACCTTGCTCTTGCAGCGCTGTTTTAACAGCGTTCTGCAAGGTCTCTGTGTGTGTGTGTGTGTGCAGCTCACTCTGTAGTCTGTGCAGCCATATACCAGGTTGTATTCAGCTCAGGGGGGGTTCACACTGCCTCACACAGTTGTCCTTTTTTGCTCATAGTGCAGCCTGCTGCACATTTTTTCTCAAATTTCCTATTAGTGTTTTTCCACCCGTCTCCAGCTAAATTGTGGAAAAACACTACATGGGATAACCTAGAGGGGGGTTTTTGGGCCTTGCAGCGCCGTTTACGGCTGTCTGCACGGTCTCCGTGTGAGCCCAGCTCGCCCTGTAGTCTGTGTGCAGCCATAGCCGGTTGGATTCAGCTCAGGGTTCGTTACTGCCTCATACCTTGAAAAAAAATTTCCTTTTTTTCAAATAGTGCAGCCTGTTTAAAATTTAAAAAAAAAAATTCCTATTAGTGTTTTTCCACCCGTCTCCAGCTAAATTGTGGAAAAACACTACATAGGATAACCTAGAGGGGTTTTTTTTGGCCTTGCAGCGCCGTTTACGGCTGTCTGCACGGTCTCTGTGTGAGCGCAGCTCGCCCTGTAGTCTGTGTGCAGCCATAGCCGGTTGGATTCAGCTCAGGGTGCGTTACTGCCTCATACCTTGAAAAAAAATTTCCTTTTTTTTCAAATAGTGCAGCCTGTTTAAAATTTTAAAAAATAATTTCCTATTAGTGTCTTTCCACCCGTCTCCAGCTAAATAGTGGAAAAACACTACATAGGATAACCTAGAGGAGGGTTTTTGGGCCTTGCAGCGCCGTTTACGGCTGTCTGCACGGTCCCCGTGTGAGTTAAACTTGCTCTGTAGTCCGATCTGCAGAAAAAAAAAAAAGTAAAGTTCACCAAACACAACTTAACACTTGTGTAGGCCACATTTGAAAAATAATAAAGTTTAGTCCACACTTTACAACATTAGTGTTTCTTACACCTGTTAGGAGGAGCATTTCAGGAATAAGCACACTAAGGCCTTAGTACTTTTCTGCTTATCTTTATCTGTCAAGCAAGATGAAGAGGGCAGGGAGTAAGGCACGTGGGCGTGGGCGCGGAGCAGGGAGAGGACGTGGTGATTCTGTGCCTGCTGCGGGCACCGGTGACTCGTCGTCACTCAGTTTCAGCAGGGAACAGTCCTTCATGCGCAGCTTTGTCGGAGAGCGCCGTGCACCGCTGCTGCGTGAAGACCAAATTGAAGCCGTTGTCGGGTGGATGGCAGCTAACGCCTCGGCATCGACTTCAGTTAGTGCCACATCCTCTCAGGCACAGAGCACTGGAGAGCAGCCATCTGTCTCTTCACCACCTGCCAAATTGGCCAGGCAGTCAGAGAGCCCAGGACAGGAGCCGTCTCTACTTCTGTTCTCTGAATCTCTTGGCTTGGAAACAGGGGGCCAGCCAAGCAGCATTGGAGAAATGGAAGAAGAGGCAGTGTGCAGTGATGCCCAACAGCTTTGTCTCTCTGACTCTGAAGAGGCGGGTGGGCCAGTGCCTCCGGTGACCACAGCGCAGTACGCATCTGATGATGAAACTCAGGTGCCGCTTTCTGGTGCGTACTGTGCTGCCGAGACTACCCAGGAGGAGCAGTTGGTGGCAGAGGGTAGTGGAGATGATGAGGTCGTTGACCCATCGTGGCGTGAGGAACAGGAAGGTGGTGGGAGCAGCTCTGAGAAAGAGATTCCCTTTACGGGCCAAAGAGGGAGAGGGAGGGGGAAGACTGCGGAGCCTGTAGCCTCCACTTTGGCACCCGTTAGGAGCCTGTCTCTTTCCAAAGCCAAAAAGGGCGCTCCCAAGACTTGCAGTGCCTGGTCCTTTTTTGACACAGTTGCAGATGACATTTGTTTTGTCAAATGCAAGCTGTGTCATCAGAAAGTAAAAAGAGGGAAAAATGTCAGCAACCTCAATACCACAAATATGTGGAAACATGTGCGGACCAGGCACGCGGTGGAGTTACAGAAACACACTGAAGATGTAGGCCAACCAACAGCGGCAGCTACCACCTCTTCAGCTCGTGTTGCCTCTTCCTCCAGCTCACGCACAGCTGGTTTGGCTTCCTCCCAGGATCGCCATGGAAGAACCTCTGGCACTGTTGTCCAGAGACCTTGTGTAATTCCATCCACAGCACAACCTTCCCAGTCATCCTCACACTCCCAGTCTACTCTACAGCCATCGGTAGTACAGGCATGGGAGAAAAGGCGGGCATTCTCGGCCAACCACCCCCGAGCACAGGCTCTGAATGCAGGCATTGCCAAACTGTTGTCCCTGGAAATGCTCTCATTCAGGCTGGTGGAGACTGACAGCTTCCGTGACTTGATGGCATTGGCAGTCCCACAGTACAAGGTGCCCAGCCGCTTTTACTTCAGCAGGCAAGCTGTCCCTGCCCTGCACAGGCATGTTGAGGGAAACATAAAACATGCGCTACTGAACGCCGTCAGTAGCAAGGTCCACCTCACCACCGATGCGTGGACCAGTCAGCATGGACAGGGGCGATACGTTTCCCTCACTGCCCATTGGGTTAATGTTGTTGAGCCAGGTACAGATCGTGCGAGTGGCGCAGGACGTGTCCTGCCCACTCCAAGGATTGCAGGAATCCAGTCTGTACGCATTGACTCCTCCTCTTACACAAGTTCCTCAGAATCATCTCTGCAGGAGCCGTCACAGTCCACCTCCACATGGACCCGTGAACGTTTACCTATGACCGACAAGAGCACAGCCGTGGCCAAACGTCAGCAGGCCGTCTTGAAACTAGTTTCATTGGGGAATCGAAGCCACACAGTGCAGGAGCTCTGGAATGCCATCAAGCAGGAGAGCGATGTGTGGTTACTGCCAGCGAATCTCCAGCCAGGCATGGTAGTGTGTGACAATGGCCGAAATCTGGTGGCAGCTTTGGCCCTTGGCAACCTCACTCACATCCCATGTCTGGCACATGTGCTCAATTTGGTTGTGCAGAGTTTTCTGAGGGACTATCCGGATCTTGATGCCCTGCTGCACAAGGTCCGCCTAGAGTGTGCTCACTTGCGGCGTTCCAGCTTGGCAAGATCCCGCATTGCTGCTCTGCAGCGCCGATTCCGCCTTCCGGAACACCGCATCATATGTGACCTACCTACCTGGTGGAATTCCACGTTACATATGTTGGAGCGGTTGTGTGAGCAGCAGCAAGCAGTTATGGAGTACCAGCTGCATCAGGCGCAAAGAAGTCGCAGTCAGCGCCGATCAGACTTCACAACCACAGAGTGGGCCACTATGAAGGACGTCTGCCAGGTTTTGCGTCCTTTTGATTATTCCACGCGGATGGCAAGTGCAGATGATGCACTAGTCAGCATGACTGTCCCCCTTATCTGCCTGCTTCAGCAAACTTTGCAAGGGTTAAGGGATGAAGTTGTGGAAGAGGTGGAGGATGAGGAGTCACCTTTTCCATCAGCTTCTGGAGAGTCAGCGCCACGTGGTTCCTCACAAAGGGGTACGCAGGGGCCACTTTGTGAGGAGGATGAGGAGGAGTCAATGGAGGAGGAAGAGCTCTGTCCAGAGGAGGGAGCGACACAATTGTCCAGTGGTCAGTGTGTACAGCGAGGGTGGGGTGATGACGAGCGGGCAGAGATCATGTCTCAAGCAGGGGACAGCGTTTCTGGGCCAGTTGGCAGTCTGCAGTACATGGTGGATTTCATGCTGCAGTGCCTGAGAAACGACCGCCGCATCGACCACATTCTCAACATGCCTGATTATTGGGTGTTCACCCTCCTCGATCCTCGCTACCGGGACAACGTCCAAAACCTCATCCCAGCGTTGACCCGGGAGCGTAAATTGCGGGAGTACCATGACACACTGGTGAATTCCATCATCTTCTCCTGTCCAACTGAGAGGAGTGCTGCTAGTGCTTTACAAAGCAGCTCAGTGCGTCGAGGCAGTGGGGGAGGCTCTGCCCAAAGAGGGAGCAGAAGCAGTGCCTCTGCCCAAGGCAAGCCCAGTATGGCACAACTCTGGCACACTTGTGTGCCCGCCCCAAATGTCTACACCATCACCGGCGGCTCCAGTCAGCAGGAGGCAACGGTTCCGTCAGATGGTGACAGACTACATGGCTTGCCCTCTTACTGTACTCCCAGACGGCTCTTCCCCGTTCAAGTTTTGGGTCTCTAAGCTGGATACATGGCCAGAGCTAAGCCAGTATGCATTGGAGGTGCTGGCTTGCCCTGCGGCTAGTGTCTTATCGGAACGTGTCTTTAGTGCCGCAGGTGGTGTACTAACAGACCGTCGCATGCGACTATCCTCCGATAACGTTGACAGGCTTACTTTCCTGAAAATGAACCAGGCCTGGATCTCGCAGGAATTTGCCACTCCTCTGCCTGATTAAGTAATTGGGTGTCATCCAGGTCTCCTGCTGTGTTCATCTTTATACCACCGGAACTGCTATTCCTGGGCTCCAACACCGCCAGTTGCGGCTCAGAAGTGCAGGCTGCACAGTAAAAACATATGACCCAGTGTTATTGGGTTTCAGTAACGTCAGCTGATCCCCAGCTGCGTAGCCGGCAATGTGTCCTGCGACCGCTACGCTGGCACAACAACCTAAATGTAAGGGAACCTGTCTCCCCCCCCCCCCCGTCGTTTGTTACTGAAAGAGCCATCTTGTGCAGCAGTAATGCTGCACAAGGGAAAGGTAGCTCTTTTAGTTTAGCACCTTGCACACGCAGAACTTAACACTTATAAAATGTGTTCACTGATACCGTTATACCGTCCTGGAGCTGGGACTTTCCTTCGTAATGTGACGCAGCACAGCCGTCATTCCTACCCCCTTGGTGCCATGCGCTGCCTCCTCAGCGTTGTTTTAAGCTGTCACGGAGCCTGCGCTGTTCTGTTATCCCTTGGGCATGCCCTATTTGCGCTGCCTGTCTTCTGACATAATTTGGTGTCAGGCTGGCTGCGCCTGTGCGGCCGCGCTGCCCGAGATCCCGCCTCGCAGTGTCTTCTGATTGAATCACACTGCGGGCCTGGGATCCATGGGCATGCGCAGTGTATATCTTCCCCTCGGGATCTCGCTCATCTCCCTCCGCATTCTTTAGACTGTGCGCCGTCAGCTGATCCCTAATAGCATGCCACAGCCGTGACACCGCACAGTCTGAAGAAGAGGGAAGGAGGGGAGTGAGAATCGAGGATATGCACTGTGCATGCCCATGGATCCAAGGCCCGCAGTGGGATTACGTTAGACGACACTAACACCGCCAGTTGGTGCCTGGAAGTGCTGTCTGCACAGTCAACAGTCGCTCCTCTGTTATTGGGGTTCAGTATCGTCAGCTGATCCCCAGCTGTGTGCGGCAATACCTCCAATCTGCTCCTCCTGCTGTCCCTGGGCTCTAACACCGCCAGTTGGTGCCTGGAAGTGCTGTCTGCACAGTCAACAGTCGCTCCTCTGTTATTGGGGTTCAGTAACGTCAGCTGATCCCCAGCTGTGTGTGCGGCAATACCTCCAATCTGCTCCTCCTGCTGTCCCTGGGCTCTAACACCGCCAGTTGGTGCCTGGAAGTGCTGTCTGCACAGTCAACAGTTGCTCCTCTGTTATTGGGGTTCAGTAACGTCAGCTGATCCCCAGCTGTGTATCTGACAACGTGTCATGCGACCGCCACGCTGGCACAACTAAAATGTTAGGGGACCTGTCCCCAAAGGCGTTTGTTACTGAAAAAGCCACCTTGTGCAGCACTAATACTGCACAAGGAAAAGGTCGCTCTTGAAATTATGCTCCTTGTAAACGCTGAACTACACACTCATGTAATGTGTCCCCTCACACCGTCCAACCGTCCCGGAGGTGGGACTTTCCTTTGTAATGTGACGCAGCACAGCCGTCATTCCTACCCCCTTGGCACCGTGCGCTGCCTCCTTAGCGTTGTTTGATTCCGTCATGGACCCTGCGCTGTTATGTTATCCCTTGGCCATGCACAGTTTGCGCTGCCCGTCCTCTGACATCATTTGTTGTCGGCCTGGCTGCGCCTGTGCGTCCACGCTGCCCGAAATCCCACCTCGCTGTGTCGTCTAATGTGATCCCACAGTGGGCCTGGTATCCATGGCCATGCGCAGTGCATATACTAGCCTCTCACTCCCCTTCTTCACGCTTCTTCAGACTAGGCGGCGTCAGCTGATCCCTAATAGCATGCCACGGCCGTGACGCCGCACAGTCTGAAGAAGCAGGAAGGAGGTGAGTGAGAGGCGATGATATGCACTGCACATGCCCATGGATCCCGGGCCCGCAGTGGGATTACATTTGATGACACTGCGAGGTTGGATCTCGGGCAGCTTGGACGTACAGGCACTGCCAGCCTGACACCTAAGTGATGTCAGAAGACGGGCACCGCTAACTGTGCATGGCCAAGGGATAACATTACAGCGCGGGCTCCGTGACAGAACCAAACAACGTTGAGGAGGTGGCGCACGGCACCAAGGGGGTTGTAATGACGGCTGTGCTGTGTCACATTACAAAGGAAAGTCCCACTTCCGGGACGGTTTGACGGTGTGAGGGGACACATTATATGAGTGTGTACTTCAGCGTTTGCAAGGAGCATAATTTTCGGAGCCACCATTTTCCATGTTCAGTATTACTGCTGTACAAGATGGCTCTTTCAGCAACAAATGCCTGGGGGGGGGGGGTTAAAGGTTCCCTTTCAACTTGCTCCACTGCAGGCTTCGGCCTACACTCTGCTCCTCTTTGATTCCCTGGGTTTCAACACTGTCAGTTGCCTCCTGGAAGTGTTGTCTACACAGAAAAAACACTAGCTGATGTGTCAGTGGGGTTCAGCACCACCAGCTGTTCCCCTTCTGTGTAGTCGGCAACGTGTCCAGCACAAGCCACGCTGGCACAACAGAACAAAAGCTGCCACCAGTGCAGGCTTCGGCCTACACTCTGCTCCTCTCCTCCTGCTGCTGCCCCTGGGCTCAAACACCGCTAGTTTTTGCCCGGAAGTGCTAACTGCACAGAGAAAAACACCAGCCAATGTGTTAGTGGGGTTCAGCACCGCCAGCTGTTCCCCTGCTGTGTAGCCGGCAACGTGACCTGCAAACGCCACGCAGGCACATGAACTGAAATTAAAGGGACCCTGCCACCCACCTCAAGGTGTTTCTATGTATAACAGCTACCTTGTACAGCAGTAATGCTGTATTTGTACAAGGTGGCTGACTTTTTCTCATTGCCAACGTGGAACTCAACACGTACAAAATGTGTCTCATTGAGACCATTCCACTGTCCCTGAGGTGTGACTTTCCTTTCTAATGGTACGCAGCACCACCCTTGGTAGCGCTGCCCGTCTTCTGACATCATTGGTTGGCTGACTGTGCCTGTGCGTCCACCCTGCCCGACACAACGCCCCTCGTTGTCTCATATATTTTTGCTGCGAGGGTGTGATTGATGGGCATGTGCAGTGCATATGTTCGCCTGTCTTAACTCATCTCCTTCCGCCTTCCTCAGACTGTGCGGCCTCATGGCCGTGGTAGGCGATAAGGGATCAGCTGAGGCCGTCCAGTCTGAAGCAGATGTAAGGACATGTGTGAGCGGCAAACATATTTACTGCACAAGGCCACGAATCCCAGCCACGCAGTGTGATTTTTTCAAAACACACTGCGGGCATGGGATTCATATCCATTGCTAACCGCACCGGCAAACATGAAATGAGGTGAGAAGACAGGCAGCGCTCACAGCGCATGGCCAAGGGATCCCAATAGCGCAGACTCCTGTACAGCAAATAACAACGCTCAGGAATCTGCGCACAGTACCTAGGTGTAAATTTTGACACCTGTGCTGCGTCTCCTTAAAAAGACAAGTCACGCCTCCACTACTGTTTGATAGTATAATGGGCTAAATAGGGTACGTGTTTTATTCAGCGTGTGCATGGAGCAAAATTAAGAGAGCAACTTTTGACTTGTGCAGCATTAATGCTGCACAAGGTGTGGCTCTTGTACCTTGCAACACCTGAGGGGGGGTTAAAGGTTACCTTTGAAATTGGTTCTACTAGGCTTCGGCCTACACTCTGCTCCTCTCCTCCTCCTGCTACCCCTGGGCTCAAACACCGCTAGTTTTTGCCCGGAAATGCGAGCTGCACAGAGAAAAACACCAGCCAATGTGTTAGTGGGGTTCAGCACCGCCAGCTGTTCCCCTGCTGTGTAGCCGGCATCGTGTCCAGCACAAGCCACGCTGGCAAAACTGACCACAAGCTGCCACCAGTGCAGGCTTCGGCCTACACTTTGCTCCTCTCCTCCTCCTGCTGACCCTGGGCTATAACACCGCCAGTTGTAGCCTGGAAGTGCTAGCTGCACAGAGAAAAACATCAGCCAATGTGTTAGTGGGGTTCAGCACCGCCAGCTGTTCCCCTGCTGTGTAGCCGGCATCGTGTCCAGCACAAGCCACGCTGGCACAACTGACCACAAGCTGCCACCAGTGCAGGCTTCGGCCTACACTTTGCTCCTCTCCTCCTCCTGCTGACCCTGGGCTCAAACACCGCCAGTTTTTGCCCGGACATGCTAGCTGCACAGAGAAAAACACCAGTCAATGTGTCAGTGGGGTTCAGCACCGCCAGCTGTTCCCCTGCTGTGTAGCTGGCAACGTGTCCTGCAAACGCCATGCAGGCACCTGAACTGAAATTAAAGGGAACCAGCCCCCTCCCCCCCAGGTGTTTCTATGTATAACAGCCACCTTGTACAGCAGTACTGCTGCATTTGTACAAGGTGGCTGACTTTTTCTACTTGCCCACGTGTAACTCAACACGTACAAAATGTGTCTCATTGAGACCATTCCACTGTCCCTGAGGTGTGACTTTCCTTTGTAATGATACGCAGCAACCCCCTTAGTAGCGATTCCCGTCTTCTGACATAATTGGTTGGCTTGTTGCGCCTGTGCGTCCGCCATGCCTGAAACAATGCTCCTCGTTGTCTTACTTATTTTGACTGCGAGGGTGTGATTGATGGGCACGAGCAGTGCATATCTTCGCCTGTCTTAACTCATCTCCTTCCGCCTTCTTCAGACTGGGTGGCCTCATGGCCGCGGCATGCGATAAGGGATCAGATGAGGCCGCCCAGTCTGAAGCTGGTGTAAGGACATGTGTGAGCGGCGAACATATTTACTGCACAAGGCCACGAATCCCAGCCACGCAGTGTGATTTTTTGAAAACACACTGTGGGTATGGGATTCATGTCCATCGCTAACCGCAACGGCCGACATGAAATGAGGTCAGAAGACAGGCAGCGCTCACAGCGCATGGCCAAGGGATAACAAGAGCGCAGAATCCTGTACAGCAAATAACAACGCTCAGGAAGCTGCGCCCATGCACCAAGGTGTTATTTTGGACACCTGTGCTGCGTCTCATTAAAAAGACAATTTCAAAAACCTGACCTGCACATCCAAACATAGACACAGTGTGAACAGGTGCTGAACCCAGAGTCGCCAACTCGTATACAGTCAAGTAAATAGGGCAGCACACTGCAGCGCCAAAACATGCAAACTTGAAAACACGAAATTTGAACTGCATTACTGCACTAGAAATATGAAAAATGAGAGCTTTTAGCGCATAAAAATGGCCAATTTTAGTTGTACCTCGTAGCCACTTTACGGCATCTCTCTTATACGAGGTTCTACGCTTGACCTACCTCACTGAGAATAAACGTCTCCATCTGAATGGGTACATGTGAAACCTCTTCTTGGACTCAAATTCTCTCTCTCTGTGGAGGGGTATTGGACCTACTATAATTAAAACGCCTGAAGCTAGGAGGCGGGGAGTGCACGATCAGAAGGCTAGAGAATACATTTCAAAAACCTGACCTGCACATCCAAACATAGACACAGTTTGAACAGGTGCTGAACCCAGAGTCGCCAACTCGCATACAGTCAAGTAAATAGGGCAGCACACTGCAGCGCCAAAACATGCAAACTTGAAAACACGAAATTTGAACTGCATTACTGCACTAGAAATATGAAAAATGAGAGCTTTTAGCGCATAAAAATGGCCAATTTTATGTGTACCTCGTAGCCACTTTACGGCATCTCTCTTATACGAGGTCCTACGCTTGACCTACCTCACTGAGAATAAACGTCTCCAGCTGAATGGGTACATGTGAAACCTCTTCTTGGACTCAAATTCTCTCTCTCTGTGGAGGGGTATTGGACCTACTATAATTAAAACGCCTGAAGCTAGGAGGCGGGGAGTGCACGATCAGAAGGCTAGAGAATACATTTCAAAAACCTGACCTGCACATCCAAACATAGACACAGTGTGAACAGGTGCTGAACCCAGAGTCGCCAACTCGTATACAGTCAAGTAAATAGGGCAGCACACTGCAGCGCCAAAACATGCAAACTTGAAAACACGAAATTTGAATTGCATTACTGCACTAGAAATATGAAAAATGAGAGCTTTTAGCGCATAAAAATGGCCAATTTTATGTGTACCTCGTAGCCACTTTACGGCATCTCTCTTATACGAGGTTCTACGCTTGACCTACCTCACTGAGAATAAACGTCTCCATCTGAATGGGTACATGTGAAACCTCTTCTTGGACTCAAATTCTCTCTCTCTGTGGAGGGGTATTGGACCTACTATAATTAAAACGCCTGAGGCTAGGAGGCGGGGAGTGCACGATCAGAAGGCTAGAGAATACATTTCAAAAACCTGACCTGCACATCCAAACATAGACACAGTGTGAACAGGTGCTGAACCCAGAGTCGCCAACTCGTATACAGTCAAGTAAATAGGGCAGCACACTGCTGCGCCAAAACATGCAAACTTGAAAACACGAAATTTGAACTGCATTACTGCACTAGAAATATGAAAAATGAGAGCTTTTAGCGCATAAAAATGGCCAATTTTATGTGTACCTCGTAGCCACTTTACGGCATCTCTCTTATACGAGGTCCTACGCTTGACCTACCTCACTGAGAATAAACGTCTCCATCTGAATGGGTACATGTGAAACCTCTTCTTGGACTCAAATTCTCTCTCTCTGTGGAGGGGTATTGGACCTACTATAATTAAAACGCCTGAAGCTAGGAGGCGGGGAGGCACGATCAGAAGGCTAGAGAATACATTTCAAAAACCTGACCTGCACATCCAAACATAGACACAGTGTGAACAGGTGCTGAACCCAGAGTCGCCAACTCGTATACAGTCAAGTAAATAGGGCAGCACACTGCAGCGCCAAAACATGCAAACTTGAAAACACGAAATTTGAACTGCATTACTGCACTAGAAATATGAAAAATGAGAGCTTTTAGCGCATAAAAATGGCCAATTTTATGTGTACCTCGTAGCCACTTTACGGCATCTCTTTTTGAAATGTATTCTCTAGCCTTCTGATCGTGCACTCCCCGCCTCCTAGCTTCAGGCGTTTTAATTATAGTAGGTCCAATACCCCTCCACAGAGAGAGAGAATTTGAGTCCAAGAAGAGGTTTCACATGTACCCATTCAGATGGAGACGTTTATTCTCAGTGAGGTAGGTCAAGCGTAGGACCTCGTATAAGAGAGATGCCGTAAAGTGGCTACGAGGTACACATAAAATTGGCCATTTTTATGCGCTAAAAGCTCTCATTTTTCATATTTCTAGTGCAGTAATGCAGTTCAAATTTCGTGTTTTCAAGTTTGCATGTTTTGGCGCTGCAGTGTGCTGCCGTATTTACTTGACTGTATACGAGTTGGCGACTATGTTTGACGTTTATTCTCAGTGAGGTAGGTCAAGCGTAGGACCTCGTATAAGAGAGATGCCGTAAAGTGGCTACGAGGTACACATAAAATTGGCCATTTTTATGCGCTAAAAGCTCTCATTTTTCATATTTCTAGTGCAGTAATGCAGTTCAAATTTCGTGTTTTCAAGTTTGCATGTTTTGGCGCTGCAGTGTGCTGCCCTATTTATTTTTCATTAAAAAGACAAGTCACGCCTCCACTACTGTTTGACAGTATAATGGGCTAAATAGTGTACGTGTTTTATTCAGCGTGTGCAAGGAGCAAAATAAATAGAGCAACCTTTTACTTGTGCAGCATTAATGCTGCACAAGGTGTGGCTCTTGTACCTTGCAACACCTGAGGGGGGGTTAAAGGTTACCTTTGAAATTGGTTCAACTAGGCTTCGGCCTACACTCTGCTCCTCTCCTCCTCCTGCTGACCCTGGGCTCAAACACCGCTAGTTTTTGCCCGGAAGTGCTAGCTGCACAGAGAAAAACACCAGAAAATGTGTTAGTGGGGTTCAGCACCGCCAGCTGTTCCCCTGCTGTGTAGCCGGCAACGTGTCCTGCAAACGCCACGCAGGCACATGAACTGAAATTGAAGGGAGCCTGCCCCCCACTCCCAGGTGTTTCTATGTATAACAGCCACCTTGTACAGCAGTACTGCTGCATTTGTACAAGGTGGCTGACTTTTTCTACTTGCCCACGTGGAACTCAACACGTACAAAATGTGTCTCATTAGAGACCATTACAATGTCCCTGAGGTGTGACTTTCCTTTTTAATGACACGCAGCACCCCCATTGTTAGCGCTGCCCGTCTTCTGACATCATTGGTTGGCTGGCTGTGCCTGTGCGTCCGCCCTGCCCGACACAACGCCCCTCGTTGTCTCATATTTTGACTGCGAGGGTGTGATTGATGGGCACGAGCAGTGCATATCTTCGCCTGTCTTCACTCCCCTCCTTCCGCCTTCTTCAGACTGTGCAGCCTCATGGCCGCGGCATGCGATAAGGGATCTGCTGAGGCCGCCCAGTCTGAAGCAGGTGTAAGGACATGTGTGAGCGGCGAACATATTTACTGCACAAGGCCACGAATCCCAGCACCGCAGTGTGACTTTATGAAAAGGCACTGTGGGTCTGGGATTTATGGCCATCGTTAACCGCACCGGCCAACATGAAATGAGGTGAGAAGACACGCAGCGCTCACAGCGCATGGCCAAGGGATCCCAATAGCGCAGACTCCTGTACAGCAAATAACAACGCTCAGGAATCTGCGCCCAGCACCTAGGTGTAAATTTTGACACCTGTGCTGCGTCTCCTTAAAAAGACAAGTCACGCCTCCACTACTGTTTGACAGTATAATGGGCTAAATAGTGTACGTGTTTTATTCAGCGTGTGCAAGGAGCAAAATTAAGAGAGCAACCTTTGACTTGTGCAGCATTAATGCTGTTCAAGGTGTGGCTCTTGTACCTTGCAACACCTGAGGGGGGGGTTAAAGGTTACCTTTGAAATTGGTTCAACTAGGCTTCGGCCTACACTCTGCTCCTCTCCTCCTCCTGCTGACCCTGGGCTATAACACCGCCAGTTGTAGCCTGGAAGTGCTAGCTGCACAGAGAAAAACACCAGCCAATGTGTTAGTGGGGTTCAGCACCGCCAGCTGTTCCCCTGCTGTGTAGCCGGCATCGTGTCCAGCACAAGCCACGCTGGCACAGCCGACCAAAAGCTGCAACCAGTGCAGGCTTCGGCCTACACTCTGCTCCTCTCCACCTGCTGCTGCCCCTGGGCTCAAACACCGCTAGTTTTTGCCCGGAAGTGCTAGCTGCACAGAGAAAAACACCAGCCAATGTGTTAGTGGGGTTCAACAACGCCAGCTGTTCCCCTGCTGTGTAGCCGGCAACGTGACCTGCAAACGCCACGCAGGCACATGAACTGAAATTGAAGGAAGCCTGCCCCCCACCCCCAGGTGTTTCTATATATAACAGCCACCTTGTACAGCAGTACTGCTGCATTTGTACAAGGTGGCTGACTTTTTCTACTTGCCCACGTGGAACTCAACACGTACAAAATGTGTCTCATTGAGACCATTCCACTGTCCCTGAGGTGTGACTTTCCTTTCTAATGATACGCAGCACCCCATTTGGTAGCGCTTCCCGTCTTCGGACATCATTGGTTGGCTTGTTGCGCCTGTGCGTCCGCCCTGCCTGAAACAATGCTCCTCGTTGTCTTACTTATTTTGACTGCGAGGGTGTGATTGATGGGCACGAGCAGTGCATATCTTCGCCTGTCTTAACTCATCTCCTTCCGCCTTCTTCAGACTGTGCAGCCTCATGGCCGCGGCATGCGAGAAGGGATCAGCAGAGGCCGCCCAGTCTGAAGCAGGTGTAAGGACGTGTGTGAGCGGCCAAAATATTTACTGCTCAAGGCCACGAATCCCAGCACCGCAGTGTGACTTTATGAAAAGGCACTGTGGGTCTGGGATTTATGGCCATCGTTAACCGCACCGGCCAACATGAAATGAGGTCATAAGACGGGCAGCGCTAACAGAGCATTGCCAAGGGATAACACAAGAGCGCAGACTCCTGTACAGCAAATAACAACGCTCAGGAAGCTGCGCCAAGCACCAAGGCGTTATTTGGGACACCTGTGCTGCGTCTCCTTAAAAAGCCAAGTCACGCATCCACTAGAGTTTGACTGTAGAATGGGCTAAATTGCGTACGTCTTTCATTCAGCGTGTGCAAGTAGACAAATTAATAGAGCAACCTTTCACTTGTGCAGCATTAATACTGCACAAGGTGTGTCTCTTGTACTTTGTAACACCTGAGGAGGGGTTAAAGGTTTCCTTTGAAATTGGTTCAACTAGGCTTCGGCCTACACTCTGCTCCTCTCCTCCTCCTCCTGCTTCACCACGGGCTCTAACATCGATAGTTTTTGCCCGCAAGTGCTAGCTGCACAGAGAAAAACACCCACCATTGTGTTAGTGGGGTTCAGCAACGCCAGCTGTTCCCCCACTGTGTAGCCGGCAAAGTGTCCTGCAAACGCAACGCAGACACAAAGCTGCCTCCAGTGCAGGCTTCGGCCTACACTCTGCTCCCCCTGCTTACCCTTTGCTCCAACACCGCTAGTTGGGGCTCTAGGAAGACAATCTTTAATAGGCAACGCATCCGGGTTCCAGCACCGCCAGCTGGTTCTCGGCAGTGTTTTTGTCACAGGTACTCCCTTGTGCCAAGCCTGGTTTCAGCACCGTCAGCTGTTTCCGGGTTGTGTCAAGCTAACTGAGACGCCTATGCTTGCCCCGTCGTGTTGCGGTCGGGTTAGCCAACTCCAGGGTGCCTCCAGTTTAGGAGCTTCCTATGTGGGCTGCGTGAACTGGTAGTCAAGGCTGGTTCTGTAGTGCCAGTAGGCCCAGCTCCCCCTGTAGGACTGTTGGGGTTCGGTAACTGCGGCTGCCTCGCGGCCTAGCTGTTCTCTCCTCTCCTGTGGGCCTTCGGGTCCACCTCCTGGTTCCAGCACCGTCAGCTGGTTCCGGGCCGAGCCTTTGGCTTAGGTGCCTCCTCCTGGGTATCCCAGTTCCGCCAACGCCAGGCGGTCCTAGGTAGTGCTTTTAAGCGTGGGCACCTACAGCTTAGTAACCGGGTTCCAGCACCGTCAGCTGGTCCTCGGTCGTGCCATTGGCTCTTGCACACTGGGGCAACGCATCCGGGTTCCAGCACCGCCAGCTGGTTCTCAGCAGTGTTTTTGTCACAGGTACTCCCTCGTGCCAAGCCTGGTTTCAGCACCGTCAGCTGTTTCCGGGTTGTGTCAAGCTCACTGAGACGCCTATGCTTGCCCCGTCGTGTTGCGGTCGGGTTAGCCAACTCCAGGGTGCCTCCAGTTTAGGAGCTTCCTATGTGGGCTGCGTGAACTGGTAGTCAAGGCTGGTTCTGTAGTGCCAGTAGGCCCAGCTCCCCCTGTAGGACTGTTGGGGTTCGGTAACTGCGGCTGCCTCGCGGCCTAGCTGTTCTCTCCTCTCCTGTGGGCCTTCGGGTCCACCTCCTGGTTCCAGCACCGTCAGCTGGTTCCGCGCCGAGCCTTTGGCTTAGGTGCCTCCTCCTTGGTATCCCAGTTCCGCCAACGCCAGGCGGTCCTAGGTAGTGCTTTTAAGCGCGGGCACCTACAGCTTAGTAACCGGGTTCCAGCACCGTCAGCTGGTCCTCGGTCGTGCCATTGGCTCTTGCACACTGGGGCAACGCATCCGGGTTCCAGCACCGCCAGCTGGTTCTCGGCAGTGTTTTTGTCACAGGTACTCCCTCGTGCCAAGCCTGGTTTCAGCACCGTCAGCTGTTTCCGGGTTGTGTCAAGCTCACTGAGACGCCTATGCTTGCCCCGTCGTGTTGCGGTTGGGTTAGCCAACTCCAGGGTGCCTCCAGTTTAGGAGCTTCCTATGTGGGCTGCGTGAACTGGTAGTCAAGGCTGGTTCTGTAGTGCCAGTAGGCCCAGCTCCCCCTGTAGGACTGTTGGGGTTCGGTAACTGCAGCTGCCTCGCGGCCTAGCTGTTCTCTCCTCTCCTGTGGGCCTTCGGGTCCACCACCTGGTTCCAGCACCGTCAGCTGGTTCCGGGCCGAGCCTTTGGCTTAGGTGCCTCCTCCTGGGTATCCCAGTTCCGCCAACGCCAGGCGGTCCTAGGTAGTGCTTTTAAGCGCGGGCACCTACAGCTTAGTAACCGGGTTCCAGCACCGTCAGCTGGTCCTCGGTCGTACCATTGGCTCTTGCACACTGGGGCAACGCATCCGGGTTCCAGCACCGCCAGCTGGTTCTCGGCAGTGTTTTTGTCACAGGTACTCCCTCGTGCCAAGCCTGGTTTCAGCACAGTCAGCTGTTTCCGGGTTGTGTCAAGCTCACTGAGACGCCTATGCTTGCCCCGTCGTGTTGCGGTCGGGTTAGCCAACTCCAGGGTGCCTCCAGTTTAGGAGCTTCCTATGTGGGCTGCGTGAACTGGTAGTCAAGGCTGGTTCTGTAGTGCCAGTAGGCCCAGCTCCCCCTGTAGGACTGTTGGGGTTCGGTAACTGCGGCTGCCTCGCGGCCTAGCTGTTCTCTCCTCTCCTGTGGGCCTTCGGGTCCACCACCTGGTTCCAGCACCGTCAGCTGGTTCTCGGCAGTGTCTTTTGCTCTTGTACCTTCTGCTCCCCATCCTGGTTCCAGTACCGTCAGCTGGTTCCGGGCAGAGCCTTTGGCTTAGGTGCCTCCTTCTGGGTATCCAAGTTCCACCAACGTCAGGTGGTCCTTGGTAGTGCTTTCAGGCACGGGTACCTCCTGCTTAGTAACCGGGTTCCAGTAACGTCAGCTGGTCCTCGGTAGTTCCATTGGCTCTTGGACCTTCGGCTACCCATCCGGGTTCCAGTACCGTCAGCTGGTTCTCGGCAGTGTCTTTTGCTCTTGTACCTTCTGCTCCCCATCCTGGTTCCAGTACCGTCAGCTGGTTCCGGGCAGAGCCTTTGGCTTAGGTGCCTCCTTCTGGGTATTCGAGTTCCGCCAACGTCAGGCGGTCCTTGGTAGTGCGTTTTAGCACGGGTACCTCCTGCTTAGTAAGCGGGTTCCAGTAACGTCAGCTGGTCCTCGGTAGTTCCATAGGCTCTTGTCTTGAACCTTCGGGTAGCCATCCGAGTTCCAGTTCCATCAGCTGGTTCTTGGCATTTTCTCAGCCTTCTTGTACCTTCTGCTACATTTCCAAGTTGAAGACCCTAACGTCGACGACCCGGAAGACCACCCCGATGACGACGACGACGGCGGAGACAACGACGGCGGAGACGACGACGGCGGAGACGACACTGGAGACGACGACCCTGGAGACGACGACATGGAAGACCGAGAAGCAGAAGAACAAGAGGCTGCAGAACAAAGAGCAGAAGAACATTAAGCATAAGACTTAATATCAGAGCAAAAGATATTATCTAAATTATATGCAGAAGAAGACTAAGCAGTGTATGGGGGTGAGTCCGTTCCTCCTCGTGGTGCCCCTGGATAAAGCCTGATGCTGCAGGCCAAACTGAACGCGGACAAATGTAACTTTTGTGACTGGCAGAACGGAAGGTGTAATCTTCCAACTT
Source organism: Ranitomeya imitator (assembly GCF_032444005.1). Lineage (NCBI taxonomy): Eukaryota > Metazoa > Chordata > Amphibia > Anura > Dendrobatidae > Ranitomeya > Ranitomeya imitator. Next base: position 320,028,325 of record NC_091284.1, read on the forward strand.
TTAGGCCGCCGTCACACATGCGAGTTTTACGGACGTAAGAGCGCAGAATCTACGTCCGTAAAACTCGCAAAAAATACGGCACAATTATTCTCTATGCCCCTGCTCCTATTTGCCGTATTTTACTGATCAGTATTATACGGCTTTCTACGGCCGTACAAAATCGCAGCATGCTGCGTTTGTCACCGTACTGCGCAAGAAATACGCCAATGAAAGTCTATGGAAGCGTGAAAAATACGGATTACACACGGACAAGCAGTGTGACTTGCGAGAAATACGCAGCGCTGTTAGAGAGAAAAGCCGGTAATTCAGTGCGGTGTACAGTAAAATCACACTGACAGCTTACAGTAGAATAGGTAGAATAAATGTGTACACATAGAATAGGTATATATATATATATATATATATATATATATGTCAGTGAGACACATATATGTATATATATTAATATTTATTCCAGCGCTAGACAGCTTGAAAGCCGGTAATTCAATTACCGGCTTTTTCCTTCTCCTTCCTAAAACCCGACATGATTTGAGACATGGTTTACATACAGTAAACCATGTCTTCTCTCCATTTTTTTTGCAGATTCCACACTACTAATGTCAGTAGTGTGTATCTGCAAAATTTGGCCGTTCTAGCTCTTAAAATAAAGGGTTAAATGGCGGAAAAAATTGGCGTGGGCTCCCGCGCAATTTTCTCCGCCAGAGTAGTAAAGCCAGTGACTGAGGGCAGATATTAATAGCCTGGAGAGGGTCCACGGTTATTGGCCCCCCCCCTGGCTAAAAATATCTGCCCCCAGCCACCCCAGAAAAGGCACATCTGGAAGATGCGCCTATTCTGGCACTTGGCCACTCTCTTCCCATTCCCGTGTAGCGGTGGGATATGGGGTAATGAAGGGTTAATGCCACCTTGCTATTGTAAGGTGACATTAAGCCTAATTAATAATGGAGAGGCGTCAATTATGACACCTATCCATTATTAATCCAATACTAGTAAAGGGTTAAATAAAACACAAACACATTTTTTAAAATTATTTTAATGAAATAAAAACAATGGTTGTTGCAGTATTTTATTCAACGCCCAATCCAGTCACTGAAGACCCTCGTTCTGTGAGTAAAAAAACATAATAAACCAACAATATACTTACCCTCCGCAGATCTGTAACGTCCAACGATGTAAATCCTTCTGAAGGGGTTAAAACATTTTGCAGCAAGGAGCTGTGCTAATGCACGCTGCTCCTCGCTGCAAAACCTCAGGGAATGAGGCTAAAAATAGATCAATGATCTATATTTAGCTTCATTTGCGGTGAGGCGCCCTCTGCTGGCTGTTCATAGATCGTGGGAAATTACCTAGAAAGCTCCCAGGCTTTTCTCTCTAATATATGTGTCTACTGACACATATATATATATATATATATATATATATATATATATATATATATATATATATATATATATAGACAGTATATATATATTTTCTTTTCTTTTTGGGACACATGGATCACTTCTATAGCGGTATGTTGGTTTTGCTAGCCTGCGAGAAAACCACGCAGTACGGATGCCATACGGATTACATACGGAGGATGCCATGCGCAAAAAACGCTGACACACCCTGCCTACGGAGGAGCTACGGACCACTTTTTTCGGGACTTTTCAGCGTATTACGGCCGTAATATACGGACCGTATTGTTTTACGCTGTGTGTGACGCCGGCCTCATAGATAACAACTACGGGAATGCCTGTCACAAATGAGAATATGATGAAGAAGTAGAATAGGAAGAATAATAACAGTTGAATAAAATGAATATGTAGAATAGGAAGAATAATAATAGTTGAATAAAATGAATATGAAGAATGTAATCAAAAAAAAAAAAAGGTAAAGGATGAAGAAGAAGATGAATAAGGTGAAGAAGAAGTTGATGTCAAAGATGCTGATGATGATGAAGATGAAAGTGTGGGAAAAGTTAAAAAAAAAGAAGGGGAAGGGCGTGGAATAGTGAAACATCAATATCTGACAAAATAAAAAAAAATTTACATAGTCAATATCTTTGTCACTCCGAACGTCTTTAAAAAAAAAAAAATCATGCTATTCTATTTGATTGGGCTAAACCTCTATGCCTTTACTGTCTCCGCCACCTCCCCAAATACATCCTGCATTATTCTTAGTTGTTTTCCTTCATGTAGAATGAACCTACAAGGAAAGAAAGGGTTTATTTTAATTCCGATATTTTGGTCCCATTGACTTGCATTGGGATCGGGTATCGGTATCGGCGATATCCGATATTTTTTGAATATCGGCCGATGCTATCCGATACCGATACTTTACGATATCGGAAGGTATCGCTCAACACTATTCATGACACAAGACTACATTCATACTTCCATCTAGTGCTGTTACTTGTTTTCTCAGACAGCACACTGACCCATAGCGTTTCATTGAGCCATATACACATCAGTTTTTAAAATGGGTTCATGTTTCCGGTCCAGAGGACAGAGCGTGTCATATTCTCATCTGTCCTACAGATCAGACTCAGCCATTAAAGTGTACGGCGACCCGTGAGACTTGGATAAAACTAGGAAGACATACTTTGTACTTGTTTCTGCCTAGTTACCTAATGATATGTACATTGTTAAGGGCGTATTCACACAGAAACCCTCATTAGGCAGGCTTCACACTAGCGTTCGGCAGGGCTGCGGATGGAAAGCTGTCGTCCTCTGTTAAGCCCCGCCCACTGCCGCGCCTCTTCCTTCAGCTCCGCCTACGTCTGCATACATCCTGCCTACCCTATCTTTAACATTGGGTAAGCAGGCCATGCTGATGTATGCGGACGCCTACGAATACGTCGTCTTGATGCTGCACTGACCTGCGTCAAACGCAACATGTTCGGATTTTGCTGAAGTCGGCACAGCTTCAAACGATGCATGCGGAGGCATCCAAATGGCCTGTGTACCCAATGTTAAAGATAGGGCACACAGAACGCATGCAGACGTAGGTGGAGCTGAAGGAAGAGACACGACAGTGGGCGGGGCTTCACGGAGAAAGAAGGCTGCTGTCCGCAGCCCTGCCAAACGCTAGTGTGAAGCTAGCCTTAGTGATGTCATTTTACAAACTACACCTCTCAATTTATCTAGGGGTGCAGTGATCATATTGACACCACAAGTGCCACAGAAATTTACAACATTGGGCAGGGAAGAAAGAATAATTACATTTTTATCACTAATATGTTGTTTTAGCCCCAAATTTTAAAATTTTTATATTAGGAAAAAATTGACCTCTCAGTTTGTTGTGCAATTTCTCCGGAGTACACCAATACCTTTCATGTAATTGGGAACAACTTTTGAGGCACAGTGCAAAATTCAGAAGGGAAGGAGTGCCATATTATAGTGCAGATTTTACAGTTATGGGTCATGGCACCAGCAAACCATAAGGATAGTGGACTTTGAGGGGCCTATATATTGGAAACTCCCCAAAAGTGATAACATTTTAAAAACTGCACCCCTCAAATACTTTAAAACTGTTGTCTGGAAAATTTTTATCCTTCAGTTGCAACACAGGAATAAAAAGTGTAATGAAAAAAAAAAAAAAATTTTACCTCTAAAATCATGGTTTAGCCCCAAATGTCTCACTTTTGCAAGAGGTAACGCCAAATATCGGACCCAACAGTTTGTTATCCACTTTATGAGACCGGCAATACCCCACATCTGGTCAAAAAGTTCTATTTGGACAAACGGCAGAGCTTGGAATGGAAGGAGCAATATTTGAATTTTGGAACACAAATTTGGCTGAAAGATGGCGGGCATCATATCGAATTTGCAGGGCCCCTTCGGTGCCTAAACAGCAGAAACACCCTACAATTGACCCTATTTTGGAAACTACATCCCTCAAGGATTTTATCCAGGGGTATAGTGAGGAGTTTGTACGCAAAAGGTACTACACAGAATTTGATAACATTAGGTGGTCACATTGAATATGTCGTCAACAGTGTTGAGCACAAGTGTTCGCTACTCGAGTTTGCATGTTTTGCAGCTGTTAGAAACCCAAAAGAACATGCAGGGATTGCAGGTGCATGGTGTCATGATCCAGTTCTGAGTTTATGTTCAGCTGTTTTATCTCTGGACTGGTCATGTGGGAGTTAATCCCCTCTGCCTCACTTTGAAGCTGGCTGAGCTATTTAAGTCCTCTGCAGCCCGTGGGCCAGTGTCAGCTATAGTTCATGCTGCACTGTTTGAGCACCTGACCTGGATCTCTTTACTAGTGTTCCTCTTTGCCTCTGACTGCCTGCACCCATTTATGACTTGTTCCGACCTTTGGCCTGTACCCCGACTCCATCTTACGTCTCATGTTTTGGTTACCACGTTCCCGGTAGGCTCTGACGTCTTGCTTGTCCCCGACTATTCTCTGCTCGCCCCTTCTGTACCGTGCTGCTATCTCGGTGTATGACCGTGGCTTGTCTCACGTCTTTCTTTACCTGTGATACCTGTATTGTTGTTCAGTGTTGCTGCGCTGTATGTACAACCTCCTTTCCTTAACCAGCACCCCCTGGTGGAGGTTTCTCTATACTGCACTGCAGCAGCACATTACACATGGCAGACAATCCTTTTTTTTTCTTTTGACAGTCTAACAGGGGTGAGGAACCTCAGGCCCCAGGGCCATTTACAGCCCTTGATGACCTTTTATCAGGCCCTCAAGCAGATTCTCAGGGACTGCATTCTTGGGCAGTGAGGTGTATTTTGATTACAACCAGCTCAGTAATTTCTTCTTGCTTTGTTAGCACATACATGCAGTGTTCATTACTGAACACTGAAGGGCATGCAATGAAAGATTACGTCCTGAAATCAGTGCCACTGTCATGATGCAATTTGTGGTCGAGTTTGTACTGCCCCTGAAGGATGGTATAAATATCCAAATGGCCCTTGGAAGAAAAAAAGATTCCCCACCCCTGGTCTAACAGCTGCGAAACATGCAGGGCGGGGACTCTCAGTTACATAGGTTGATCAAGTTCAACCTTTCTCCATCAATTGTACATTTTTGTCACTAATTTAACTATAACCCACCCAGCCCTTTTTTTAAATCTGTTATAGTGTCGGCCATTACTACCTCTTGTGGTCGGGCATCCACAGTCTGACTGCTCTGATTGTAAAGAATCCTTCCCCAACTGAGCCTCCGGAAACACCTAGTGCCCCCTAGTTCTCATTATGGTCTTTGGAAGGAATAAGTCATGTGTCAGTGTTTTGTACTGGCCACACATATATTTATACATGTAAATGAGATCTCCTCTGAGGCATCTTTTATACAAGTTAAACAAGCCCAACTTTTCCAACCTCTCATATGAGAGGCCTTCCATCTCTTGTAATAATCTAGTTGCCCGCCTTTTTACTGATTCTAACTTCTGAATATTCTTTTAAAAATGTGAAGCCAAAAACTGGATTTGATATTCTAGATGTGGCCTCACCAGTGATTTATAAAGGTGTAACAAATACAATACGTTCGGATCGCAGGATTTTCTCCCTGTTTTTATACATCCTAAAATCTTGCTTGCTTTTGTGGCTGCTGCTTGACATTGAGTACTGCTGCTCAGTTTACTTGTAACCAGAATATCCAAGTCCTTCTCTTGATCTGTAGTCCCGAGTATACTCCCTTTTAATGTATATGCAGCAATAGGATTACTCCATCCCAGGCACATTACTCGACATTGAATCTCATTTGTCAAGTGTTTGCCCATTCAGACATCTTATTCAGATCGTTTTGCAATATTGTAATGTCAAAGGCAGATTTTAATATCATACATAGTTTGGTGTCATCAGTAAAAACTGACACTTTACTCTCAATCACATCAGCAAGGTCAATAATAAAGAGATTAAAAAGAATCGGTCCTAGCACAGATCTCTGCAGTCCCCACTGCTGACTATATCCCATTTAGAGAACGTACTATTTATGACAATTATTGGTTTCCTGTTATTTAGCCAATTTCTTACGCATCTACATATAGTTTCCCCCAGTCCCTGCTTATGGAGCTTCAGTATAAGGCTGTTATGTGGAACAGTATCAAACAGCCAGATAAATCACATCAGCCGCATTACCTACATCCATGTTTGCACTTAGCTCCTCATAGAAACCCAACATGTTAGTTACATTTGACTTATTCTTAATGAATCCATGCTGGTTGGCAGTTATTATATCATCTACAATATATTTCTGCAAGTCATCTCTTATAATGCCCTCAAAAATTTTACACACTACTGGATGTCAGGCTTACCGGACGGTAGTTGCCTGGATCCACCTTTTTACTTTTCTTAAATATCGGTACCACGTGAGCCATCCTCCAATCCCTTTCCACCACCCCTGTTACAAGAGAGCCTAAATATATGAGATACAGTGGTTTGTCAATTACTGAGCTTAATTATCTGAGGATGAATGACATATGGGCTGTGGGATTTGTCAATGTTTAAATTGCTCAGATGTAGAGTGTATTTCTTTTTGTGTTAAACTAGTTATATCAGGATGTGAACTTTAATTTTTGCTTGTTGAATGATCCCTGTAAGGGCTCATACTCATTTGCGAAAAAAAAAAACGGTTCATAATCTGGACCAAAAAAATGGACGAGTGTCATGCGAGTACAATGTGATTTTTCTCATGTAGCATCCGTATGACATGCGTAAGCAATGCATTTTTTTCTCTGCTACTATTTTTCTACAATCATTTACAGGACCATTTACAGTGCTCTATGCCACAGAATCGTAAGGTATCTGTAAAAAACGGATGGCATGCGAATAGCCCATATGCTGTGCGATTTTTTTTCTCGCACCCATTGACTTGCATTGGCGAGTCTCATCCAAGATACGCAGCAAATTGCAGCATGCTGCAATTTTTTTTTCTCAGTCCGATTTCAGCTGAGAAAAAAAATCGCAGATGAGATGTCACCCATTGAATAACATTGGTGAGAGTGCAATCCGATTTTTTATCGGATTGCACTCGTCCGTTTTTCTCGCAAATGAGTATGAGCCCTAACAGCCAGTTCATTGGTGAACACGGATGAAAAGTGCCTGTTTAATATCTCAGCCTTTTCTTTGTCTTCAATTATCTTGTTATTGTCGTCTTTTAAGGGGCCAATAGCATCTTTTTTCTTTTTGGCATTGATGTATTTATAAAAAAAAATTGGGATTTATTTTAATGTCGTTGGCGATTTGTTTCTCTGTAGATAACTTTGCTAGCTTGATTTCTTTTTTACATTTCTTATTTACATCTTTATACTCCTGAAATGATTTTTCAGTATTCTCAGCTTTCAAGAATTTGAATGCCCTTTGTTTTTGACACATTAAACTTTGTACTCTTATTTATCCATAATGGTTTCTTTTTATTCCTTGACATTTCATGACCATAGGCTATATGTTTTCTGCAGGATTCTAGTAGTATTTAGTTAAAAATGCCCCATTTATGTTCAGTTTCCCCAGTTAGCCTGATATGGTCCCAGTCTACAACCCCTGGCAAAAATTATGGAATCACCAGCCTTGGAGAATGTTCATTCAGTTGTTTAATTTTGTAGATAAAAAGCAGATCACAGACATGGCACAAAACTAAAGTAATTTCAAAAGGCAACTTTCTGGCTTTAAGAAACACTTAAAGAAATCAAGAACAAAAATGTGGTAGTCAGTAATGGTTACTTTTTTAACCAAACATAGGGGAAAATTATGGAGTCATTTAATTCTAAGGAAAAAATTATGGAATCACCCTGTAAATTTTCATAACCAAAACAACACCTGCATCAAATTTGAGCTGCTCGTTAGTCTGCATCTAAAAAGGAGTGATCACACCTTGGAGAGCTGTTGCACCAAGTGGACTGACATGAATCATTGCTCCAACACTAGAGATGTCAATTGAAACAAAGAGGATTATCAAACTCTTAAAAGAGGATAAATCATCACCCAATGTTGAAAAAGATGTTGGTTGTTCAGTCAGCTGTGTCTAAAATCTGAATACATTTTTGAAATGTATTCTCTAGCCTTCTGATCGTGCACTCCGCCTCCTAGCCACAGGTGTTTTAATTACAGCAGGTCCAATACCCCTCCACAGAGAGATAATTTTAGTCTAAGAAGAGGTTTCACATGTACCTATTCAGATGGAGACGTTTATTCTCAGCGAGGTAAGGCAAGTTTTAGGACCTGGTATAAGAGAGATGCCGTAAAGGGGCTACCAGGTACACATAAAATTGGCCATTTTTATGCGCTAAAAGCTCTCATTTTTCATATTTCTAGTGCAGTAATGCAGTTCAAATTTCGTGTTTTCAAGTTTACATGTTTTAGCGCTGCAGTGTGCTGCCTTATTTACTTAACTATATACGAGTTGGCGACTCTAGGTTCAGTACCTGTTCACACTTAGTCTATGTTTGGATGTGCCAGTCAGGTTTTTGAAATGTATTCTTTAGCCTTCTGATCGTGCACTCCGCCTCCTAGCTTCAGGTGTTTTAATTACAGCAGGTCCAATACCCCTCCACAGAGAGAGAGAATTTTAGTCTAAGGGTACCGTCACACAGTGAAATTTTGATCGCTACAACGGTACGATCCGTGACGCTCCAGCATCGTAACAATATCGCTCCAGCGTCGTAGACTGCTGTCACACTTTGCAATGTACGACGCTGGAGCGATAATTTCATGACGTATGTGCGATGTAGAAGCCGTTGGTTACTATGCGCACATCGTATACGATATATGTTACACCATGCGATCATGCCGCCACAAGCGGGACATTAGACGACGAAAGAAAGTTTCAAACGATCTGCTACGACGAACGATTCTCAGCGGGGTCCCTGATCGCAGGAGCGTGTCAGACACTGCGATATCGTAACTATATCGCTCGAACGTCACGAATCGTGCCGTCGTAGCGATCAAAATTTCACTGTGTGACGGTACCCTAAGAAGAGGTTTTCACATGTACCTATTCAGATGGAGACGTTTATTCTCAGCGAGGTAAGGCAAGTTTTAGGACCTGGTATAAGAGAGATGCCGTAAAGGGGCTACCAGGTACACATAAAATTGGCCATTTTTATGCGCTAAAAGCTCTCATTTTTCATATTTCTAGTGCAGTAATGCAGTTCAAATTTCGTGTTTTCAAGTTTACATGTTTTAGCGCTGCAGTGTGCTGCCTTATTTACTTAACTAAAATCTGGACCAAATGCCAACAACATGGGATGGTTGTTAAAGGCAAACATACTGGTAGACCAAGGAAGACATCAAAGCGTCAAGACCGGAAACTTAAAACAATATGTCTCCAAAACAGGAAATGCACAACAAAACAAATGAGGAACGAATGGGTGAAAACCGGAGTCAACGTGTGTGACCGAACTGTAAGAAACCTAAAGGAAATGGGCTCTATATACAGAAAAGCTAAACGAAAGCCATCATTAACACCTAAACAGAAAAAAAAGGTTACAATGGGCTAAGGAAAAGCAATCATGGACACTAGATGACTGGATGAAAGTCATATTCAGTGATGAATCGCGAATCTGCATTAGGCAAGGTGATGATGCAGGAACTTTTCTTTGGTGCCGTGCAACTTTTCACAGTCATTGATGATATGGGGCTGCATGTCAGGTAAAGGCACTGGGGAGATGGCTGTCATTACATCTTCAATAAATGCACAAGTTTATGTTGATATTTTGGACATTTTCTTATCCCATCAATAGAAAGGATGTTTGGGGATGATGAAGTAATTTTTCAAGATGATAATGCATCCTACCATAGAGCAAAAACTGAAAACATTCCTTGAAAAAAAAGACACATAAGGTCAATGTCATGGCCTGCAAATAGTTCGGATCTCAATCCAATTGAAAATCTTTGGTGGAAGTTTAAGAAAATGGTGACAAGGCTCCAACCTGCAAAGCTGATCTGGCAACAGTAATCAGAGAAAGTTGGAGCCAGATTGATGAAGAGTACTGTTTGACACTCATTAAGCCCATGCCTCAGAGACTGCAAGCTGTTATAAAAGCCAGAGGTGGTGCAACAAAATACTAGTGATGTTTTGGAGTGTTTTTTTTTTTTTGTTTATTTTTCATGATTCCATAATTTTTCCCTCAGAATTGAGTAACTCCATAATTTTTCCCTATGCTTGGTTAAAAAAAGTAACCATTACTGACTACCACATTTTTTGTTCTTGATTTTTTTTTAGTGTTTCTTAAAGCCAGAAAGTTGCCATTAGAAATGACTTTAATTTTGTGCCATGTCTGTGATCTGCTTTTTTTCTACAAAATTAAACAACTGAATGAACATCCTCCAAGGCCGGTGATTCCATAATTTTTGCCAGGGGTTGTACACGATTAAGTTCTTCCCTTAATTTGTTGAAATCAGCTTTCATAAAGTTCCAGGTTTTGGCATTTTTGGACCTTTTGAAAGTTTGACTTAAATTTACAATATTATGGTCACTGCATCCCAAATGCTCCCTGACCTGCAGATCTGAAACTGTATCTGGTCTATTTGACAGGACCAGATCCAGCAGATTATCTCCCCTGGTTGGTTCATCTACCAGCTGAGAGATGTAATTCTCATGAACTGTGGATAAGGAATTGAATCTTCTGGTTGTACTAAAAGCTAGTATGACCCATTGCATGTCTTGATCGTTAAAAATCTCCCATTATAAGAACCCTATTACTGTTTGCTGCCTTTTGCTGCAGCATTTCCCCCTCTACCTGTTTATTTATATTATGAGGCTTGTAGCAAACTCCAATTAGAAACTTTCCATTATTGCCATCCCCATTTACATTTACCCATAGTGACTCTACATTGCTGTAACTGCCCCCAATGTCTTCACTGAGCACAGATTTTAAGTTGGATTTTACTCATCCACATTTTTTGTATTTCTGTCCTATCTAAATGTAGTGTAACTCTCTATGTTTGTTACCCAGTCATGGTTTCCGTTATGCCTACCACATCATATCCTGTTACTAACGTAAGAGTCTCCAGTTCATTCATTTTGTTTGCAAGACTTCTTGCATTTGCCAGCAGACATTTAACCCCTTTCTACCATTGGACACACTTTTGCCTCCATGTGACCCGGGCCCGAAACCCCATGGACGGAATAGTACATCCAACGCGATCGGCTGCGCTCACGGGGGGAGCGCGGCTGAGCGCGGCCGGGTGTCAGCTGATTATCACAGCTGACATCTGGGAATATGTGCCAGTAGCATTCACGGACCGCTCCCGGCACATTAACCCCTTGAACACTGCGATCAAACAAGATCGCAGCGTTCCAGCAGCATAGGGAAGCATCGCGCAGGGAGTGGGCTCCCTGCGTGCTTCCCTGAGACCCTCAGAACAATGCAATGTGATCGCGTTGTTCCGAGGGTCTCCTCCGTTCTCCTCCCTGCAGGCCCCGGATCCAAGATGGCCGCGGGGTCCTTCCGGGTCCTGCAGGGAGGTGGCTTGTCTCCTGCACTGCCTGTCAGATCGCTGATGTGACACAGTGCTGTGCAAAGTGTCATATCAGCGATCTGACAACATATATTGATGTCCCACCCTGCGACAATATAAAAAATAAGTTTAAAAAAAAATTGCCCTGTGTAAAAATATATTTAAAAAAATCCTAAATAAAGAAAAAAAAATATTGTTCCAATAAATACATTTCTTTATGTAAATTAAAAAAAACAATAAGGCTATGTGCACACGTTCAGGATTTCACATGTTTTTTCGGCCGTTTTGCGCGGAAAAAAATTGCTAAAAAACGCTTATATTAAGCATCTCATCATTTCAATGCATTCCGCAATTTTTGTGCACATGCTGCAGTAAAAAATGCAGCATGTTCATTAATTTTAAGAACAAGTTCCACTGATACATATCAATCAAAAAATCACAGGGATACACCCATAGATTGGACAACCATTGAATATCAAGGATAACTCCTCTACCAAATATATCCTACAACAAAACTCGGAGCATATAATCCGAAGACCATTTCTTAATAAAATGTAACAATTCAGTTTATTAAAGTAACCAAAATAAATATACAGATTTCATAGACAAGGTACAAACAGAGCTCATACACAGAGGACAGAAAACACTGAAATCGCAACCTGGGTACAATCTAACAAAACACTATGAACATGACATACTGAATACATATATAGTAAACTATTTCAAAAAAGTGCATAGTGCCAGATAAAGTGCAACAGTGCATGTTCATAGTCTGGCCATATCAATGTCTTGTTGTGTAACCTATAATAAATCCTTACATAGGAGAAAAAAGAGGTAATACGGCCATGTTAATCTCACTCATAAAGTCTGTGCCAGTGCCTGTCCAACAGCCCCGACGCGCGTTTCGAGTTGGGCTTCCTCGCCACATGTACTCAGCCTGGCTAGTAGCTGTAAATCATTCAGCTGCGGAGATGAAAACCACCCGAGCGTGCTCGGGAAAACCTGACCAACGAGTATACTCGCTCATCACTATTAGCAATATCAGAAGTCTGCTAAATTAAGAAAATTTTACCTTTTGCAGGATTTAAAATTTCACATGCTTGGCTTTCATCCAAAGATTCAGAAAAATTTATATTTCCCATATGCAGAAGTCCAGATAAAATCTGTGAAAAAAACACAAAAGATATACATTAGTTTGTTACTTATATCTTGACAAACTAAGTTACAGGATATTGCTAGGAGATGCAATAATTTAGTAAATGGTTGGGGCTATTGACCTAGCAATTTTATGGTCAACCAAAACAATAGCAATTGCTAGTAACCCCAATCTGACAGACATGGAATATGTTACAGTGCAGGAGGTGCTGAACATATTGGGAAAAGAATCAGTACAAGGGCAGGTGCAGAGGACCTTGTGTTCTAATGTGCTAATTACATTCTGATCAGACTTTGATCAGAGAGGGATCAGTTTTTTTGTGACGTGGAGAATAAAAAAAAAATTCTCCATTCAGGCGGTCTGTGAAAATTGGATATCATCCTAGTGCAATCCAATGTTTTCCATGGACCCATGGCCATGAATAGGCGAGTGCCATTCAATTATCACAGATGTGCATGGTGTAATTTTTGTACCAAGGAAACAAATCAGACATGTGCACTGTCTCATTGAATAACACTGGTCTGAGTGGGTCCCGATGTTTTCATAGATCACATTCGGACCAAAATTACGGTCATCTGCACGAGCCCTAACTTGTGTTTTATTTACTGAATGTTCATTGTGGAATTTGCGGTTTCAGAGTTGATCCTAATCAGTGATTGACTGCTTTCTCTGAATGCAATTTTAATTAGTAAAATTATGCTGAATCTTTTCTCTTTTTACATCGCCTGATCAGCTCTTCCGGCTCTATATCACTCTGCACATAGACTGCATTGCATTCCCAAGATAACAGGTTCCCTTTAAAGGGAACCTGTCACCCCCCCAGGCGTTTGTAACTAAAAGAGCCACCTTAAGGTGGCTCTTTTAATTCGGGTCCCTGGCACTGCTGCCATAATCGCTTTCAAAGTTTGTCTCTTATACCTTGTTTTTGTTTTTTCGGGCATGCGCAGCTGCGCTGCCCTTCGAATTTACAGCGCAGGGACGCTAATGAAGGAAGAGGAGGCGACGCCCGGCGCACAGAGGCCATGAGTGATGGCTGGGAGGCGTCTGGATTAGGGGGGGAAAGATCTGCCCCCGGGACGATTTCACAGGTATGAGGGACATACTTCAAAAGCGATTATTGCAGCAATGCCAGGGACCCGAACTAAAAGAGCCACCTTAACCCCTTTACCCCCAAGGGTGGTTTGCACGTTAATGACCAGGCCAATTTTTACAATTCTGACCACTGTCCCTTTATGAGGTTATAACTCTGGAACGCTTCATCGGATCCCAGTGATTCTGACATTGTTTTCTCGTGACATATTGTACTTCATGATAGTGGTAAAATTTATTTGATATTACCTGCGTTTATTTGTGCAAAAAAAAGGAAATTTGGCGAAAATGTTGTAAATTTCGCAGTTTTTCAACTTTGAATTTTTATGCAATTAAATCACAGAGATATGTCACACAAAATACTTAATAAGTAACATTTCCCACATGTCTACTTTACATCAGCACAATTTTGGAACCAATTTTTTTTTGTTAGGGAGTTATAAGGGTTAAAAGTTGACCAGCAATTTCTCATTTTTACACCACCATTTTTTTTTAGGGACCACCTCTCATTTGAAGTCATTCTGAGGGGTCTATATGATAGAAAATAACCAAGTGTGACACCATTCTAAAAACTGCACCCCTCAAGGTGCTCAAAACCACATTCAAGAAGTTTATTAACCCTTCAGGTTTGTCCCTCCATCGTGGCACCTCATACCTATGGAGTAGCTGGTTCCATACCTTACGCCTCCTGAAAACCGTATAAACGGGGAAACACGTTGAGGCTGGAAGCTAGAGGCTGGAAGCTAAGTTTGTCTCTGGGTTAATCCCCAGCTAGGCTCTTCATTATCAGTAACAATGACCACTAACTGTATAACTATGTGTCTCTATTTTGACCTATGGTGGGTTATTGTTTCTATCTGAACCATGCTATCTGCTTATTGCTATTTAGTCCCTTTGGTTTTGTTTGCAAATTTGTGTTTGGGAATGTGAGAGGACGGCTGTTCTCTGCGTTACTGATAGCCTCCATTTTGGATTGATATATTGGGGCTATTGTTATTTCTAAAGGGTATTGTTAACATACATACAAGTCGGTTAGGACATATTTTTTATACCCTTGTGTTGTATGACTCTGATGTAACACACCCCCTGAATATACAATTGGTATTTAGTTTTGCTGAACAAACCACTAAGGGTATACAATAACCTCTTCTCTACATATATATTGTTAAGCTCTATCCCTTCATCTCTGTTATTACTTTTTGTTTTCCCACCTATAGTACATTAGTTTGCACCAGGGCTAGTCAGGGACAGCTGTCGTGGAGTGGGGGCGCCAAATAATCGTGCTTCTTAGGGTGCCAACCCCCACTGATAGGAAGGGATAGTAGGTGAGTGCAGGGAATTGTTAGGTTATTGTTAAGACCTATACTGTTCTTATTTAACTGCACTGGGAAGGTATTTTTAACCGAATTTTCATTAAAATTTATACATTTTTAAAGGGATTACATGTTATACCCTTCAGGCGTTTCACAGGAATTTTGGGAATGTTTAAATAAAAATGAACATTTAACTTTAAAAAAAAAAAAAAAAAATTAACTTCAGCTCCAATTTGTTTTATTTTACCATAGGTAACAGGAGAAAATGGACCCCAAAACTTGTTGTACAAGTTGTCCTGAGTACGCCGATACCCCATATGTGGGGGTAAACCACTGTTTGGGCGAATGACAGAGCTCGGAAGGGAAGGAGCGCCGTTTGACTTTTCACTGCAAAATTGACAGGAATTGAGATGGGACGCCATGTTGCGTTTGGAGAGCCACTGATGTGCCTAAACATTGAAACCCCCCACAAGAGACACCATTTTGGAAAGTAGACCCCCTAAGGAACTTATCTAGATGTGTGGTGAGCACTTTGACCCACCAGTGCTTCACAGAAGTTTATAATGCAGAGCCGAAAAAATAAAAAATAATTTTTTCACAAAAATTATCTTTTCGCCCCCAATTTTTTATTTTCCCAAGGGTAAGAGAAGAAATTGGACCCTAAAAGTTGTTGTACAATTTGTCCTGAGTACGCTGATACCCCATATGTAGGGGTAAACCACTGTTTGGGCGCATGGCAGAGCTCGGAAGGGAAGGAGCCCATTTGACTTTTCAAGGCAAAATTGACTGGAATTGAGATGGGACGCCATGTTGCGTCTAGAGAGCCGCTGATGTGCCTAAACATTGAAACCCCCCACAAGTGACACCATTTTGGAAAGTAGACCCCCTAAGGAACTCATCTAGATGTGTTGTGAGAGCTTTGAACCCCCAAGTGTTTCACTACAGTTTATAACGCAGAGCCGTGAAAATAAAAATTCTTTTTTTTTTTCCACAAAAATTATTTTTTAGCCCCCAGTTTTGCATTTTCCCAAGGGTAACAGGAGAAATTGGACCCAAAAGTTGTTGTCCAATTTGTCCTGAGTATGCTGATACCCCATATGTTGGGGTAAACCCCTGTTTGGGCACACGGGAGAGCTTGGAAGGGAAAGAGCACTGTTTTACTTTTTCAATGCAGAATTTGCTGGAATTGAGATCAGACGCCATGTCGCGTTTGGAGAGCCCCTGATGTGCCTAAACAGTGGAAACCCCCAATTATAACTGAAACCCTAATCCAAACACACCCCTAACCTTAATCAAAATGGTAACCCTAACCACACCTCTAACCCTGACACACCCCTAACCCTAATTCCAACCCTATTCCCAACCGTAAATGTAATCCAAACCCTAACCCTAACTTTAGCCCCAACCCTAACCCTAACTTTAGCCCCAACCCTAACTGTAGCCTTAACCCTAGCCCCAACCCTAACCATAATCCTAGCCCTAACGGGAAAATGGAAATAACTACATTTTTTTTAAGTTTCCCTAACTAAGGGGGTGATAAAGGGGGGTTTGATTTACTTTTATAGCGGCTTTTTTTAGCGGATTTTTATGAGTGGCAGCCATCACACACTGAAAGACGCTTTTTATTGCAAAAAATATTTTTTGTGTTACCACATTTTGAGAGCTATAATTTTTCCATATTTGGGTCCACAGAGTCATGTGAGGTCTTGTTTTTTGCGGGACGAGTTGACGTTTTTATTGGTAACACTAGATGGTGGCCCGATTCTAACTCATCGGGTATTCTAGAATATGCATGTCCACGTAGTATATTGCCCAGCCACGTAGTATATTGCCCAGCCACGTAGTATATTGGCCAGTCACGTAGTATATTGGCCAGTCACGTAGTATATTGCCCAGTCACGTAGTATATTGCCCAGCCACGTAGTATATTGCCCAGTCAAGTAGTATATTGGCCAGTCATGTATTGCCCAGCCACATAGTATATAGCAGAGCCACGTAGTATATTGCCCAGTCACGTAGTATATTGCCCAGCACAGAGCCACGTAGTATAGAGACTTAAAAAAAAAAAACAACAACATACTCACCTATAGCCCGTTGAAGTCCTGCTATACTTACCCTCCGCCGCCTTTCTCGCACTTCTATGATGACGTCGCGGTCACATGACCGTGACGTCACGGCAGGTCCTTGTCGCACACCAGTCCTGGGACAGGACCTCACCGGAAGCTGAAGCTTGCAATGGAGCGGTCCTGGGAGCATGGAGAGGAGCGAGAAAGGCGGCGGAGGGTGAGTATAGCAGGTTTTTTTGGGCATCATGTTATAGTGTAAGATCGCTGATCTGACACTTTGCTGTGCACTATGTCAGATCAGCGATCTGACGTGCACTCCTGGAGGCTTCCCGACGCCTGCTCTGAGCAGGCGCAGTGAAGCCACCTCCCTGCAGGACCCGGATGCAGCGGCCATTTTGGATCCGGGCCTGCTGCAGGGAGGAGGAGGTAAGAGACCCTCGCAGCTCCGGGGGTTTCAGGGAAGCTCGCAGGGAGCCCCCTCCCTGCGCGATGCTTCCCTATACCGCCGGAACACTGCGATCATGTTTGATCACAGTGTACCGAGGGTTAATGTACTGGGGGCGGTCCATGACCGCTCCTGGCACATAGTGCCGGATGTCAGCTGCGATAGTCAGCTGACACCCGGCCGCAATCGGCCGCGCTCCCCCCAAGAGCGCGGCCGATTGCGTATGACGTACTATCCCGTCGGTGGTCATACGGGCCCACCCCACCTCGACGGGATAGTACGTCCGATGTCTGAAAGGGGATAAGGTGACTCTTTTAGTTACAAACGCCTGGGGGGGGGGGGTGACAGGTTCCCTTTAAATGCATAAAGGATATTAGACAAAAACTCAGAGTGAATAACTTGATTCACAATACATTAATGTTGCTTATTTTGCCCTCCTCTGCTGTGGGCCCCATGTTTTAGGACCCATCCATGTGCTTTCACAAACCGGTCTGAGCACTTCTCAAAGTATTGGATTGGCCTGCTCAGCTCAGCAGTTTACTGTAAAAGTAGGACAACAGCTAATATTCTTCCATATACACCAACAAATTATGTCCTTGGCCTCAATAGTCGCTTTAGATTAGTTAGTTTATGCAAAAGTTACTAACCTTAAATATGTTATTTTGCGCAGAAAGTTCAATTCCCAAATGCAGCATGGCCGATTTAGTGGATTCAAAGCAATCCTCTGAATAAATTAGAGAAGAAAATGTTAGCCAGACTACACACCTAATTATATTTATACAGCTAAAAATTGTTAACTTGGATAAAACTCCCCACTAATACAGTGCTGGTAGTGGAAACTCAGAAGATGAGGGCTTCGCACAGACAAGTGTCTTTTTCCTTCTGAACAATATGATAGCTGAGAAAATGTCGTATAATAGCCAATCAAATGCTCTGTAATCTTTTAACCTCTGGGAAACGGGCAATGTAATGCCTTTAAGAGAACCTGTCACCAGGTCATATGTGGACAGTTTTATTTAGTGCAAATTTGACAGTCTTTAGCAGTGGGGGGTGGCTCATACATCTTTAGCTTTCCCTTAATAGAGCTTTATGACTTTGGTTTGGTCTCGTTTTTGTAAGAAACCTTGGAGTTTTCATTGGTAGCATTTTGATCATTTTCTAATTATAGTGAATCCCAACCTTTGAGAGGCAGGATAAACAAAAAAAAACACAGCTATTCTGGCATTGTCACAAATTCACTTTATTGGATTGCTAATTAAAGATACTTAAGGTACCGTCACACTAGACGATATCGCTAGCGATCCGTGACGTTGCAGCGTCCTCGCTAGCGATATCGTCCAGTGTGACAGGCAGCAGCGATCAGGCCCCTGCTGTGCTGTCGCTGGTCGGGGAAGAAAGTCCAGAACTTTATTTCGTCGCTGGACTCCCCGCAGACATCGCTGAATCGGTGTGTGTGACACCGATTCAGCGATGTCTTCACTGGTAACCAGGGTAAACATCGGGTAACTAAGCGCAGGGCCGCGCTTAGTAACCCGATGTTTACCCTGGTTACCATCGTAAAAAAACAAACAGTACATACTTACATTCAGCTGTCTGTCCCTTGCCGTCTATTTCCTGCACTGACTGCTGGCCGCAAAGTGAAAGTGAAAGCACAGCACAGCGGTGAGTCACACAGCGGTGACTCACCGCTGTGGCTGTGCTCTGCTTTCACTTTGCGGCCAGCAGTCAGTGCAGCAAACAGACGGCAAGGGACAGACAGCTGAATGTAAGTATGTACTGTTTGTTTTTTACGATGGTAACCAGGGTAAACATCGGGTTACTAAGCGCGGCCCTGCGCTTAGTTACCCGATGTTTACCCTGGTTACCGGGGACCTCGGGATCGTTGGTCGCTGGAGAGCGGTCTGTGTGACAGCTCTCCAGCGACCAAACAGCGACGCTGCAGCGATCCGGATCGTTGTCGGTATCGCTAAGTGTGACGGTACCTTTAGTAGTGCTTATCTATATTTGGTCTAGTTTCATTACCCCTTCATACTATGCACATATGCTTTGCACCTATATATGTGGACGCCTATTAGTAAATAATTAACTAAGAATTATCTTGAGATGGAAAAATAGTACATAATAAAAGTCCTGTGTGCATCAACACCAGTAACATTTTCTAGTAGCACTAAAATACAAAGAGAAAACATTATTCTAAAATTAATATCACAGTACAATGGCCAACCAGACAGAAAAGTGAGCAGTTCCCATATCATTATTGACTTTTCCATCGATTGAACTTTATGATTTATGACTTTATGAAGTGAAGGAGAGTCATTTGACTCTTTGAATACATAATTTGATGGAACAATTAGCAGACGACATACTGCATTTGGAGAGCCCCTGATGTGCCTAAACAGTGTAACCCTCCACAAGCAACCCCATTTTGGAAACTAGACTCCTCAAGGAATGTATCTAGATGTGTGGTGAGCACCTTGAACCCAAAGATGCTTCACAGAAGTTTATATCCTTGAGCGGTGAAAATAAAAAAAATTAAAAATTTCCCAGAAAAGTCATTTAGCCCCAAATTTAGCATTTTCCAAGGGTAAAAGGAGAAATTGCACTATACAATTTTATGTGCAATTTCTAGTGATTAGCGAGTAAACTCGTTGCTCGGATTTTCTCAAGCACGCTCGGGTGACCTCCAAGTATTTGTTAGTGTTCAGAGATTTAGTTTTCAACGCGGCAGCTGAATGATTTACAGCTACCAGCAAGCCTAAGTACATGTGGGGGTTACCTGGTTGCTAGGGAATCCCCACATGTAATCACGCTGTTTATCAGCTGTAAATTATTCACCTGAGGCGATGAAAACTAAATCTCCGAACACTAACAAATACTCGGAGGTCACCCGAGCAACGAGTACACTCGCTCATCACTAGCAATTTCTCCTGAGTACGCCAATACCCCATATCTTGGGGAAAACTACTGTTTTGGCGCATGGCAGGGCTCGGAAGGGAAGGAAAAAGAAATTTGACTTTTGAAGGTCAAATTTGACTGGAATCAATAGAGGACATGATGTCGCAGTTGGAGAGCCCCTGATGTGCCTAAACAGTAAAAACCTCCCGCAGGTGACCCCATTTTTTAAGCTAGACCGCTCAAGGAATGCATCTAGATGTGTGGTGAGCACCTTGAGCCCCCAGATGCTTCACAGAAGTTTGTAACGTAAAACCGTGAATAAGAAAAAAAAAAAATATCAATTTTCCCACAAAAATGTTGTTTAAGCTGCAATTTTTTTTTTCATTTTCATGGGGTAACATGAGAAACTGGATCACAGAATCTGTTGTGCCGGACTAGACCTATAAAACTGTATCAGTAGTTAACCCCTTTAGTGAACACAATAAAAAAACAAGGCAGAACACAATGCTTTATCACCATAGTGGAATAAAACGTGATCAAAAAGACGAATATAAATAAATATGGTATCGCTGAAACCAATCTTGTCCCGCAAAAAAAAGCCATAATACAGCTCCCTTAGTGATAAAATAAAAAAAGTTATAGCTCTCAGAATAAAGCGATGCACAAAAATAATTATTTTTTTTTATAAAATAGTTTTTATTGTGTAAAAGAGCCAAACCATAAAATATATAAATATGGTATCTCTGTAATCATACTGACCTAAAGAATAATGCTGCCTTATCAATTTTACAAGATGAATGGCATAAAAGGCAAAAAATTCCTGAATTGCTGATTTTTCTTCATTCTGCATCTCAAAAATCAGAATAGAAAGCGATCAAAAATTGGCATCTGACTGAAAACGGTACCAATAAAACCTCAACTCGTCCAGCAAAAAAACAAGCTCTCCCATAACTGTCGGCCGAAATATGGAAAAATTATAGCTCTCAAAAGTGTCTTTCAGTGTGTGACAGCAGCCAAAAATAAAACACGATATAAATCTGGTATTGCTATAAATCGCACCGACCCGAAGAATACAGTTGTCTAATCACTTATACCGCACAAGGAATGGTGTAAAAAAAACAAATAAAACTACTTATTAGCGACCTACTACTAATTTTTTTTCATTCTGTCTCCCAAAGATCCCATATATCCTGCGTTCTGTGCTGAGCACTTACACCAGGGTTTCTGTGAATATCTCTGAAATATGTGAATCAGACGGAACACCCGGCGGAAGATTCCTTCTAATAAGGTAGCTGGACACACTGCGGACGCCATCTGGCCCTTGATCTGGCAGTGTCAGTCTTTACGCGTGCATAGAAGCAGAAGCGTAGTCTGCCACAGTTTTCTGCACCTGTCACCACTAAACAGAGGCCAGATAGACTCCACCAGAGTAATGCTGCTGCCTCAGCATAGTGAAAGAATACCTTGTGGGTTTTATCAGAATCTCGTCATTTGGAGATTTAGATGGAATCACTGGTGACTATAACGTGCTGGGCACTGCAATGGCAATTTGCAATTTTCACTCTAACATCCACTGCTGCTTGTTTCTGGAAAACACCCATGGATTCAAAATAGTCATTGCACTTGTAGATAAACTTACAAAAGGGTATAATTTCCAAAATGGAGTCACTTAAACCCTTTACCACCAAGGTGGTTTGCACGTTAATGACCAGGCCAATTTTTACAATTCTGACCACTGTCACTTTATGAGGTAATAACTCTGGTATGCTTCAATGGATCCCACTGATTCTGTGCTTCGTTTTATTCTGAGAGCTATAAAAAAAAATTTCAGCTGAGGGAGCTGTATGGTGGCTTGCAGGACAAGATGACTTTTTCACTGATACCATTTTTACATACATTTGTCTTTTTGATCGTGTTTTATTCTACTTTATTATGATGATAAAGAATTTTTGTCTTTTTTTTACTGTGTTCACTGAAGGGGTTAACTAGTAGGACATTTTTATAGGTCAGGTCATTCTGGATTTGATGATACCAAATGTGTTTTTACCTTTTTACTTAGTCCCTTTATGGGCTTTCACTTTTTTAACTGATTGCTTCTGATCGTGTCACGCCGTTAACGATGATAAAGGGGCAGGACGGCGTACTGGGACCCGCA
Source organism: Ranitomeya imitator (assembly GCF_032444005.1). Lineage (NCBI taxonomy): Eukaryota > Metazoa > Chordata > Amphibia > Anura > Dendrobatidae > Ranitomeya > Ranitomeya imitator. Next base: position 320,050,840 of record NC_091284.1, read on the forward strand.
CCTGTCCCTTCCACTATAATAAGGCCCTGACTTTCCCTTATCTCAGGGGTACCTATGATGGTTAGGAGGCCTGAGCCGCCAGCGTATCCCTGTCTCCTGTGCAGGCCCTATCAGTGGCCCCCTCTCCCCACCAGGGAGAAGGACTGCACCAGTGTATAAATACAACAATAAACAGGGTATACAGACAAGGTAACTTATAGTCTCAAACTCGCCAAATGTTCACACAACCACAGAGGTAACACATAGAAGGGAAGAGAAGGAAAAAACTAGGAAGGAAAACAGGTTTAACATGCAACCAAAACAGCAGACACCAATCTCTGTAAATAAACCTTCAACTTCCAAATATTATGCTCCTTCAACCTCCAAGCCAGGCAGCAGAACTGATCACTGACAATAGCTGTATTCAAGGCTGGGTCTATATAGAGGAGATTACAAAATTCACTTCACCTGAGAGACCCAGCTCACAGCAACTCAGCAACAAGGTTAACTCCTGCACTGCTGGCACAAAGCAGCCAGGTCAGAATACAGGAGAAGAGCTTCTGTTCACTGTGTGTGAACGAGGCCGAACGCTGCGGTTCTCTGGAACCTCTCTGTCACGGTAGCCCCGTGACAGATCGCTTATAAAACATAGCAATGCACGAACATTGCTATGCTTTATAAACTCAGGGCCACCATCAGGGCATTACTGCCCTTAGGGGCGTATGGGGCCCATTGAGTAGAGAGGGCCTGCATCGGGCCCCCTCTCCTGCTCACCGGGCCCCAGCGACAGGATTCTGCCGCTTCAGTAAATGATCGCACTTCCTCAGACGCACGATGAGTAAAATCTGTTAACGTACAAGAGATTCCTCCAGCAACAGTTAAAAGCCACCAGCCAATCACAGGCCGGCAGCTTACGTCAGTGGGCACGTCGCCGACGTATGACGTCACGGTCATATGCCAGAACAAGGGTCCGCACCTCAGATGCAACCAGTGGAGGACATCGCTGGATCTAAGCCAGGCAAGGATTTTTTTTTTAATTTTTTTGCAAAGCCGCGGTCTGGGGCTTATACAATATGGGGCAGGGCTGCATTATACTATGGGCCCGGCTGCCTTTCACACTATGGGGCTGCATTATATACTGCGGGGCTGCTGCCTTAAACACTATGGGGCGAGGCTGCATTATACTATGGGCTAGGGCTGCCTTATACACTATGGGGCTGCTGCCTTATACACTATGAGGCAAGGCTGCATTACACTATGGGCTAGGGCTGCCTTATACACTATGGGGCTGTATTATACTATGGGGCTGCTGCTTTATACACCATGGGGCTGCATTATACTATGGAGCTGCTGCCTTATACACTATGGGGTTGCCTTATGCACTATGGCGGTGCATTATACTATGGGGCTGCTGCTTTATACACTATGGGGCTTCTGCCTTATACACTAAGGGGCTGCCTTATGCACATTCAGGGGGGTATTATAATATGGGGCTGCCTTATACACTATGGGGGTGCATTATAACCCTATGGGGGTGCATTATACCCCTATACGGCTGCATTATACCGCGATGGGGCTGCATTATACCACTATATATGACTACAGGATGCGTTATACTATCATGAGAGACTATGGGGGCAATATGGAGAAACATGAGGCAGAATGGAAGAACACATGGGGTCCAGAATATGGGATACTATTACTGGGGCTAATTAAAGGATATTACTTTTGAGGATACTGTTTTCAGAGTGGGGGAGGAGAGGTCCTGTTACTGTGCAAGGCGATAATGTCACTTTTTTCTTCATCTGGCGTAGTATAGAGGTTGGGGAAAAATTGGGGAATGTGCTCTATATAACGGTGTTGCTTTCTGTAGAGATGAGTCCTGGCTGGAAGAAGTGATGGCGGTTTGAACTGGATGAAGAAGAAAAGCGAAGATGAAGGACTTAAACTAGTGACGTCACCGGTGAGTCAGTGTTTAACTTGTACACTTACACTATACACTGTATACTATATACAGAGCTCCTGTGTATAATGTCACCGGTGATCACTGTATTACCTGTACCCTACATACAGCGTTCGTGTGTATAATGTTACTGTTGATCCCTGTAGTACCTGTAGGCTGGGGTCACACTTGCGGGTGCAATGCAAGTCTCTTGCCTCAATACCCAGCACTGCCGCCGGCACTCGGGACCGGAGCGCTCAGCTGCATAGAAATACATGCAGCCGCACACTCCGATCCTGAGGGTTGGCAGAAGTGCCGGGTACTGAGGCGTGAGTTTCTCACACTGCACTCGCAAGGGTATTGCACACGTTGCAGATTTGCCTGTGGAATTTTTTGCGCAGATTCTGCATCCCTTGGCAAAAAAACAGGTAAAAATCATTGCGGTTTTGATGCGTTTTTGATGCGGATTTTCATGTGTTTTTTTCATGCGGAATTGTTTGCGTCTTTTGTTAAATAAAGATCTATTATTTAACCCCTTCATGACCCAGCCTATTTTGACCTTAAAGACCTTGCCGTTTTTTGCAATTCTGACCAGTGTCCCTTTATGAGGTAATAACTTAGGAACGCTTCAACGGATCCTAGCGGTTCTGAGATTGTTTTTTCGTGACATATTGGGCTTCATGTTAGTGGTAAATTTAGGTCAATAAATTCTGTGTTTATTTGTGATAAAAACGGAAATTTGGCGAAAATTTACAAAATTTCGCAATTTTCACAATTTGAATTTTTATTCTGTTAAACCAGAGAGTTATGTGACACAAAATAGTTAATAAATAACATTTCCCACATGTATACTTTACATCAGCACAATTTTGGAAACAAAATTTTTTTTGCTAGGAAGTTATAAGGGTTAAAATTTGACCAGCGATTTCTCATTTTTACAACGAAATTTACAAAACCATTTTTTTTAGGGACCACCTCACATTTGAAGTCAGTTTGAGGGGTCTATATGGCTGAAAATACCCAAAAGTGACATTATTTTAAAAACTGCACTCCTCAAGGTACTCAAAACCACATTCAAGAAGTTTATTAACCCTTCAGGTACTTCACAGCAGCAGAAGAAACATGGAAGGAAAAAATGAACATTTAACTTTTTAGTCACAAAAAATTTTAGCAACAATTTTTTTATTTTCCCAATGGTAAAAGGAGAAACTGAACCACAAAAGTTGTTGTCCAATTTGTCCTGAGTACACTGATACCTCATATGTTGGGGTAAACCACTGTTTGGGCGCACGGCAGGGCTTGGAAGGGAAGGAGCGCCATTTGACTGTTTGAATGAAAAATTGGCTCCACTCTTTAGCGGACACCATGTCACGTTTGGAGAGCCCCCGTGTGCCTAAAAATTGGAGCTCCCCCACAAGTGACCCCATTTTGGAAACTAGACGCCCCAAGGAACTTATCTAGATGCATAGTGAGCACTTTGAACCCCCAGGTGCTTTACAAATTGATCCGTAAAAATTAAAAAGTACTTTTTTTTCACAAAAAAATTCTTTTAGCCTCAATTTTTTCATTTTCACATGGGCAACAGGATAATATGGGTCCTAAAATTTGTTGGGCAATTTCTCCTGAGTACACCAATACCTCACATGTGGGGGTAAACCACTGTTTGGGCACATGGTAAGGCTCGGAAGGGAAGGAGCGCCATTTGACTTTTTGAATGAAAAATTATCTCCATCGTTAGCGGACACCATGTCGCGTTTGGAGAGCCCCTGTGTGCCTAAACATTGGAGCTCCCCCACAAGTGACCCCATTTTGGAAACTAGACCCCCCAAGGAACTTATCTAGATGCATATTGAGCACTTTAAACCCCCAGGTGCTTCACAGAAGTTTATAACGCAGAGCCATGAAAATAAAAAATAATTTTTCTCTCCTCAAAAATGATTTTTTAGCCTGGAATTTCCTATTTTGCCAAGGGTAATAGGAGAAATTGGACCCCAAATGTTCTTGTCCAGTTTGTCCTGAGTATGCTGATACCCCATATGTGGGGGTAAACCACTGTTTGGGCGCACGGCAGGGCTCGGAAGGGAAGGCACGCCATTTGGCTTTTTAAATAGAAAATTAGCTCCAATCATTAGCGGACACAATGTCACGTTTGGAGAGCCCCTGTATGCCTAAACATTAAAGATCCCCCACAAATGACCCCATTTTGGAAACTAGACCCCCAAAGGAACTAATCTAGATGTGTGATGAGGACTTTGAACCCCCAAGTGCTTCACAGAAGTTTATAACGCAGAGCCATGAAAAAAAATATATATATTTTCTCAAAAATGATCTTTTAGCCTGCAATTTTTTATTTTCCCAAGGGTAACAGGAGAAATTTGACCCCAAATGTTGTTGTCCAGTTTCTCCTGAGTACGCTGATACCCCATATGTGGGGGTAAACTACTGTTTGGGCACATGCCGGGGCTCGGAAGTGAAGCAGTAACGTTTTGAAATGCAGACTTTGATGGAATGCTCTGTGGGCGTCACGTTGCGTTTGCAGAGCCCCTGATGTGACTAAACAGTAGAAACCCCCCACAAGTGACCCCATTTTGGAAACTAGACCCCGAAAGGAACTTATCTAGATGTGTGGTGAGGACTTTGAACCCCCAAGTGCTTCACAGAAGTTTATAACGCAGAGCCATGAAAATAAAAAATAAAAATTATTTTCTCAAAAATGATCTTTTAGCCTGCAATTTTTTATTTTCCCAAGGGTAACAGGAGAAATTTCACCCCAAAAGTTGTTGTCCAGTTTCTCCTGAGTACGCTGATACCCCATATGTGGGGGTAAACCACTGTTTGGGCACACGCCGGGGCTCGGAAGTGAAGTAGTGACGTTTTGAAATGCAGACTTTGATGGAATGCTCTGCGGGCGTCACGTTGCGTTTGCAGAGCCCCTGATGTGGCTAAACAGTAGAAACCCCCCACAAGTGACCCCATTTTGGAAACTAGACCCCGAAAGGAACTTATCTAGATGTGTGGTGAGCACTTTGAACCCCCAAGTGCTTCACAGAAGTTTACAACGCAGAGCCGTGAAAATAATAAATACGTTTTCTTTCCTCAAAAATAATTATTTAGCCCAGAATTTTTTATTTTCCCAAGGGTTACAGGAGAAATTGGACCCCAAAAGTTGTTGTCCAGTTTCTCCTGAGTACGCTGATACCCCATGTGTGGGGGTAACCACTGTTTGGGCACACGTCGGGGCTCAGAAGGGAAGTAGTGACTTTTGAAATGCAGACTTTGATGGAATGGTCTGCGGGCGTCACGTTGCGTTTGCAGAGCCCCTGGTGTGCCTAAACAGTAGAAACCCCCCACAAGTGACCCCATTTTAGAAACTAGACCCCCCCATGGAACTTATCTAGATATGTGGTGAGCACTTTGAACCCCCAAGTGCTTCACAGACGTTTACAACGCAGAGCCGTGAAAATAAAAAATAATTTTTCTTTCCTCAAAAATGATGTTTTAGCAAGCATTTTTTTATTTTCACAAGGGTAACAGGAGAAATTGGACCCCAGTAATTGTTGCGCAGTTTATCCTGAGTATGCTGGTACCCCATATGTGGGGGTAAACCACTGTTTGGGCACACGTCGGGGCTCGGAATTGAGGGAGCACCATTTGACTTTTTGAATACAAGATTGGCTGGAATCAATGGTGGCGCCATGTTGCGTTTGGAGACCCCTGATGTGCCTAAACAGTGGTAACCCCTCAATTCTAACTTCAACACTAACCCCAACACACCCCTAACCCTAATCCCAACTGTAGCCATAACCCTAATCACAACCCTAACCACAACCCTAATTCCAACCCCAACCCTAAGGCTAAGTGCCCACGTTGCGGATTCGTGTGAGATTTTTCAGCATTATTTTTGAAAAATCCGCGGGTAAAAGGCACTGCGTTTTACCTGCGGATTTTCCGCGGATTTCCAGTGTTTTTTGTGCAGATTTCATCTGCGGATTCCGCACGGTATTTTCCGCACCATGGGCACAGCGGATTTGGTTTTCCATAGGTTTACTTGGTACTGTAAACCTGATGGAACACTGCTGCGAATCCGCAGCGGCCAATCCGCTGCGGATCCGCAGCCAAATCCGCACCGTGTGCACATAGCCTAATTCTAAAGGTATGTGCACACTCTGCGGAAAACGCTGCGGATCCGCAGCAGTTTCCCATGAGTTTACAGTTCAATGTAAACCTATGGGAAACAAAAATCGCTGTACACATGCTGCAGAACAACTGCACGGAAACGCAGCGGTTTACATTCCGCAGCATGTCTCTTCTTTCTGCGGATTCCGCAGCGGTTTTACAACTGCTCCAATAGAAAACCGCAGTTGTAAAACCGCAGTGAAATGCGCAGAAAAAACATGGTAAATCGCCATAAATCCGCAGCAGTTTAGCACTGCGGATTTATCAAATCCGCAGCGGAAAAATCCGCAGAGGACCAGAATAAGTGTGCACATACCGAAACCCTAGCCCTAACCCTAGCTCTAACCCTAGCTCTAACCCTAGCCCTACCCCTAACCCTACCCCTAGCCCTATTCTAACATTAGTGGAAAAAAAAAATTCTTTATTTTTTTATTGTCCCTACCTATGGGGGTGACAAAGGGGGGGGGGGGTCATTTATCATTTTTTTATTTTGATCACTGGGATAGATTATATCTCAGTGATCAAAATGCACTTTGAACGAATCTGCCGGCCGGCAGATTCGGCGGGCGCACTGCGTATGCGCCCGCCATTTTGGAAGATGGCGGCGCCCAGGGAGAAGACGGACGGACCCCGGCAGGATCGGTAAGTATGATGGGGTGGGGGGGGGGGGGAGCATGGGGTGGAGGGGGGAGCATGGGGGGGGATCGGAGCATGGGGGGGTGGATCGGAACGCGGGAGGGGTGGAATGGAGCACGGGGGGTGTAACGGAGCACGGGGTGGTGGAACGGAGCACGGGGGGGTGGAACGGAGCACGGGGGGGTGGATCGGAGTGCAGGGGGGGAGATTGGAGCACGGGGGTGAGCGGACAAGAGCACGGGGGGGGAGCGGAGCACAGGATGGAGGGGAGCGGTGCAGTGTACCGGACAGATCTGAGGGCTGGGGGGGGCGATCGGTGGGGTGGGGGCACATTAGTATTTCCAGCCATGGACGATGATATTGCAGCATCGGCCATGGCTGGATTGTAATATTTCACCCGTTATAATAGGTGAAATATTACAAATCGCTTTGATTGGCTGTTGAAAGTGAAACTGGCAATCAGAGCGATCGTAGCCACGGGGGGGTGAAGCCACCCCCCCTGAGCTAAACTACCACTCCCCCTGTCCCTGCAGATCGGGTGAAATGGGAGTTAACCCTTTCACCCGATCTGCAGGGACGCGATCTTTCCATGACGCCACATAGGCGTCTTGGGTCGGATTGGCACCGACTTTCATGACGCCTACGTGGCGTCATGGGTCGGGAAGGGGTTAATTAAAAAAAAAAGAATTGTAATGTCATTTCTTGTCCAACCTCTTCATTTACATACTACATTGAAGAATGTTTACTGTTGTGAATTCTGCTCTTGGGTTCCCTCCAGTGGTTGTAGGTGGGAATGCAGTTGTCTCTGAGTCGCAGTCCTGGCCAGGTGTATCTGATGATTACTATTCTGAATGAGATATTTAGGTGTGCAGGATCCTTTAGCCCTTGCCAGTTGTCAATGTTCCTTGTGAAGTGATGGATCACTTTCTGGCTTCTCCTGCTTGCTGCCAAATTCAGCAAAGATAAGTGTTTGGTTTTTGTTTCTGTGGCACACTGCTGTGTGCTTGTTTCAGTTTTATTCCTGCTCTGATTGTAGGATTCACTGGAGTTGCAGATTTACGCTCCTACATCTTTAGTTAGATGTAGGAAGTTTTTGTATATTCTGCTGTGGATGTTTTTGAAGGGTTTTAATACTGACCGCACAGAACTCTGTCCTATCCTGTCCTATCTAGCTAGAGTGGCCTCCTGTGCTAAATCCTGTTTTTCTGCCTGTGTATGTTTTTTCCTCTCCGACTCACCGCCAATATTTGTGGGGGGCTGTCTATCCTTTGGGGATTTTCTCTGAGGCAAGATAGTATTCCTATTTCCATCTTTAGGGGTATTTAGTCCTCCGGCTGTGACGAGGTGTCAAGGTGTGTTAGGTACACTCCACGGCTACTTCTAGTTGCGGTGTTAAGTTCAGGATGGCGGTCATATATATATGTATAGTGGCCACCTTCTCCAGTGAAAGTGCTCATGCAGCTCCAAGGTCACCGGATCATAACAGTTTACACACAGATAGATCTAAAGATAGATCTATAGATATAGATAGATCGATTTATTATCTATCTATATATCTATCCATCTATCTATAGATATAGCTATCTATAGATAGATGGATAGATATATCTATAGATAGATGGCTAAATATATCTATAGATAGATAAATACCAAGCCCGATGTTTAGTAATAAATATAATAAAATTGTACATAGAGAGTTAAATAAAAACACACACACAAAATCTGCGTTAGGCCGGGGTCACACTTGCGAGAAACTTGCACGAGTCTCGCACCTCAATACCTGGATCTGACGCTGGCAGTCGGACTGGAGCGTTCAGCTGCATAGAAATACATGCAGCCGTGCACTCCGGTCCCGAGTGACACCGGTGTTAAAAGCAATATTTGTTTAATTTTTTAAAAAAAATGTAAAAAAATAAATGGCAAGGGCTCCTGTGCAATTTTCTGCGCCAGAGAGGGAAAGCCAGCGACTGGGGGCCGATTTTTATAGCTTAGGAAGGGGTCAATACAAGTGATGAGTGAGTATACTCGTTGCTCGTGTTTTCCCGAACACGCTCGGGTGATCTCCGAGCATCTGTTAGTGCTCAGAAATTTCGTTTTCGTTGCCTTAGCTGCATGATTTATGGCTGCTGGACAGCCTGAATACATGTGGGAATTCCCTAACAAACAGGCATTCCTCACATGTATTCAGCCTGTCTAGCAGCCATAAATCATGAAGCTGTGGCAACGAAAACTAAATCTCTTACCACTAAAAAATACTCAGAGACCACCAGAGCATGCTAGGGAAAACCTGAGCAACGAGTATACTCGCTCATCACTACTTAATACCCATGGATCTTTCCAGGCTATGAATATCAGCCCACAGCTGTATATTTAGCCTTTACTGCCTATTAATAAAGGTAACACTTAAACAACAGAATATAACTCCAAGTAAATCAAACTTCTGTGAAATCAAACTGTCCACTTAGGAAGCAACACCGATTGACAATCAATTTCACATGCTGTTGTGCAAATGGAATAGACAACAGATGGAAAGTATTGGCAATTATCAAGATACCCTCAAAAAAGGAGTGGTTCTGCAGGTGGGGACCACAGACCACACCTCAGTACCAATGCTTTCTGGCTGATGTTTTGGTCACTTTTGAATGTTGGTTGTGCTTTCACACTCGTGGTAGCATAGACGGACTCTACAACTACACAAGTGGCTCAGGAAGTGCAGCTCATCCAGGATGGCACATCAATGTGAGCTGTGGCAAGGAGATTTGCCGTGTCGGTCAGCGTAGTGTCCAGAGACTGGAGGTCCTACCAGGAGACAGGCCAGTACCCCAGGAGACATGGAGGGGGTCGTAGGAAGGCAAGAACCCAGCAGCAGGACAGCTACCTCCTCCTTTGTGCAAGGAAGAACAGGAGGAGCACTGCCAGAGCCCTGCAAAATGACCTTCAGCAGGCCACAAATGTACGTGTGTCTGCACAAACTGTTAGAAACAGACTCCATGAGGATGGTCTGAGTGCCTGACGTCCACAGATGGGGGTCGTGCTCACAGCCCAACACCGTGCAGGACGCTTGGCATTTGCCACAGAACACCAGGATTGGCAAATTCGCTGTGCTCGCCAGAGGTAGCCTGACTGCCATTAGGTACCAATATGAGATCCTCAGACCCTTTGTGAGACCATATGCTGGTGCAATTGGCCCTGGGTTCCTCCTAATGCAAGATAATGCCAGACCTCATGTGGCTGGAGTGTATCAGCACTTCCTGCAAGATGAAGGCATTGAAGCTATGGACTGGCTCGCCATTCCCCCAAACCTGAATCCGAGGAGAACATCTGGGACATCATGTCTCGCTGCATCCACCAACGTCACGTTGCACCACAGACTGTCCAGGAGTTGGCAGATGCTTTAGTCCAGGTCTGGGAGGAGATCCCTCAGGAGACCATCCGCCGCCTCATCAGGAGCATGCCCAGGCGTTGTACAGTAGGGAGGTCATACAGGCAACGTGGAGGCCACACACAATACTGAGCATCTTTTCCTTGTCATGAGGCATTTCCACTGAAGTTGGATAAGCCTGTAATTTGATTTTCCACTTTGATTTTGAATATCATTCCAAATCTAGAACTCCAAGGGATATTCATTTTGATTTACATTGATAATTATTATGTTTTATTGTTTTGAACAAATTCTACTATGCAATGAATAAAAATTTGCAACTGGAGTATTTCATTCAGAGATATCTAGGATGTGGTATTTTAGTGTTCCCTTTATTTTTTTGAGCAGTGTATTTTAATGAAACACTACAAATTTTTCCCATCTTTATTGTTCTGCCAATAAATGGAACGCCCTCGATCTCCTGCAAAAAAAATAAAATAAACCAACACAAATACTCCCTGGTCCGATGTAGTCCATTTAATAACGAATGTCCCACGACGATCTCCCCTATAGAGCAGTGACATCAGGAGATGTGACTGCTCTATAGGCCTCCAGTGACACACTGACAGGAGACAATGGCTTCTGCAGTGTTATCACTGAGGGTTCAATGAGTTCATGCTCTCACTTTATAGCACTGCTGCCTGAGAATTTTCCCACACAGCGGTGCTGCAAGTGACAGTATGAAATCTGCTGAACTCACGGCGGTAGAGGGATACAGTGACAAGGATTATCTTCCGTCATTGTATCACCGGAGTCCCTGGAGAGCGGTCACATCTCCCGATGTGACAGCTCTACACAGGAGATCGTCATAGGACACTCGTTATTAAATGGATTACATCGGAACAGGGAATATACTGCAGATTTATTAAACTTTTTTTTTTTTTTTTTTTTTACAGGTGATCGAGGGCGTCGGGGACTAGGTGATTGGTGTGTATGTACTCTCTGTGTTTTTTTTTTGTTTTTTTTTTAACACAGTAGCCGGATGATGGGACTACTGTCCCATCATAAGCTAGCTGTCACTGTGGCAGTCACAGCCGGATGGGACTAGTAGTCCCATCGGACGATGCCTGCCTACATACAGACCCGTACACATACACACACAGCCCCCCATACACACAAGACACACACAAACACCAGCACAGACAAGCACATCTTCTCCGCCCACACATTCTTCCTCCTCCTGATCTGCACCATTTCTCACACATAACCCCGGGCAAAACCGCAGATCTTTTTAAACCTGCGGTTTTGCTGTGGATTTACCTGACTCAATGGTAGTTAATGGGTGAACAAACGCTGAAGATCAGCAAAAAGAATTGAAATGCTGGGGAAAATAAAATGCTGCAAATCCGCGCTTATTTTTTGGACCATGCATCAGATGGGTAACCAGTGCAATGACTGGCACAGGGTAGAGGCATTGGTGTATCGCTTTGACAGGAATATAATCCTGGCTGCTACTTTAACCCCTTCCAATCATTCTTCATTGGCTGCTGCGTTCAGTTTGAATTCTGTGAACTTCCGATTCCGGTATCCGATACGCGGGAAGTATCGGAATTCGGTATCGGAATTCCGATACCGCAAGTATCGGCCGATACCTGATACTTGCGGTATCGGAATGCTCAACACTAGTCATGAACTAAGGTCTATGGAGAAATGTTACTTAACTATCTATATGCCACAAACTGAGTGCTGTGAGGGGAATGAGAATTTCGTTCATTAACCCCTTTCTGACATCGGACGTACTATCCCGTCCATGTGGGGTGGGCCCCTATGACCACCGACGGGATAGTACGTCCAGCGCGATCGGCGGCGCTCACGGGGGAGCGCGGCCGATCACGGCCGGGTGTCAGCTGCCTATCGCAGCTGACATCCGGCACTATGTGCCAGGAGCGGTCACGGACCGCCCCCGGCACATTAACCCACGGCACACCGCGATCAAACATGATCGCGATGTGCCGGCGGTGCAGGGAAGCATCGCGCAGGGAGGGGGCTCCCTGCGGGCTTCCCTGAGCCCCCCGCAGCAATGCGATGTGATCGAGTTGCTGCGAGGGTCTCCGTACCTCCCTCCCTGCTCCAGGCCCGGATCCAAGATGGCCGCGGCATCCGGGTCCTGCAGGGAGGGAGGTGGCTTCACAGAGCCTGCTCAGAGCAGGCACTGTGAAGCCTGCAGTGCTGCAAGTCAGATCGGTGATCTGACAGAGTGCTGTGCAAACGGTCAGATCACTGATCTGTGATGTCTCCCTCTGGGACAAAGTAAAAAAAACAAAATTTCCAAATGTGTAAAAAAATAAAAAAATATTCCTAAATAATGAAAAAAAAAAAATATTATTCCCATAAATACATTTCTTTATCTAAATTAAAAAAAACAACAATAAAAGTACACATATTTAGTATCGCCACATCCATAACAGCCCGACCTATAAAACTGGCCCACTAGTTAACCCCTTCAGTAAACACCGTAAGAAAAAAAAAAAAACCGAGGCAAAAAACAACACTTTATTATCATACCGCCGAACAAAAAGTGGAATAACACGTGATCAAAAAGACAGATATAAATAACCATGGTACCGCTGAAAACGTCTTGTCCCGCAAAAAAACGAGCCGCCATACAGCATCAGCAAAAAAATAAAAAAGTTATAGTCCTCAGAATAAAGCGATGCAAAAACAATTATTTTTTCTATAAAATAGTTTTTATCGTATAAAAGCGCCAAAACATAGAAAATGATATAAATGAGGTGTCGCTGTAATCGTACTGACCCGAAGAATAAAACTGCTTTATCAATTTTACCAAACTTGGAACGGTATAAATGCCTCCCCCAAAAGAAATTCATGAATAGCTGTTTTTTGGTCATTCTGCCTCACAAAAATCGTAATAAAAAGCGATCAAAAAATGTCACGTGCCCGAAAATGTTACCAATAAAAACATCAACTCGTCCCGCAAAAAACAAGACCTCACATGACTCTGTGGACTAAAATATGGAAAAAATTATAGCTCTCAAAATGTGGTAACGCAAAAAATATTTTTTGCAATAAAAAGTGTCTTTCAGTGTGTGACGGCTGCCAATCATAAATATCCGCTAAAAAAACCCACTATAAAAGTAAATCAAACCCCCCTTCATCACCCCCTTAGTTAGGGAAAAATAAAAAAAATGTATTTATTTCCATTTTCCCATTAGGGCTAGGGCTAGGGTTAGGGCTAGGGTTAGGGCTACAGTTTGGGTTGGGGCTAAAGTTAGGGTTAGGGTTGGGGCTAAAGTTACAGTTAGGGTTTAGATTACATTTACAGTTGGGAATAGGGTTGGGATTAGGGGTGTGTCAGGGTTAGAGGTGTGGTTAGGGTTACTGTTGGGATTAGGGTTAGGGGTGTGTTTGGATTAGGGTTTCAGTTATAATTGGGGAGTTTCCACTATTTAGGCACATCAGGGGCTCTCCAAACGCGACATGGCGTCCGATCTCAATTCCAGCCAATTCTGCGTTGAAAAAGTAAAACAGTGCTTCTTCCCTTCCGATCTCTCCCGTTCGGCCAAACAGGGGTTTACCCCAACATATGGGGTATCAGCGTACTCAGGACAAATAGGACAACAACTTTTGGGGTCCAATTTCTCCTGTTACCCTTGGGAAAATACAAAACTGAGGGCTAAAAAATTATTTTTGTGGGGAAAATTTTTTATTTTTTATTTTCACGGCTCTGCGTTATAAACTGTAGTGAAACACTTGGGGGTTCAAAGTTCTCACAACACATCTAGATAAGTTCCCTGGGGGGTCTAGTTTCCAATATGGGGTCACTTGTGGGGGGTTTCTACTGTTTAGGTACATTAGGGGTTCTGCAAACGCAATGTTACGCCTGCAGACCATTCCATCTAAGTCTGCATTCCAAATGGCACTCCTTCCCTTCCGAGCCCTCCCATGCGCCCAAACGGCGGTTCCCCCCAACATATGGGGTATCAGCGTACTCAGGACAAATTGGACAACAACTTTTGGGGTCGAATTTCTCCTCTTACTCTCGGGAAAATACAAAACTGGGGGCTAAAAAATAATTTTTGTGGGAAAAAATTTTTGTTTTATTTTTACGGCTCTGCATTATAAACTTCTGTGAAGCACTTGGTGGGTCAAAGTGCTCACCAAACCTCTAGATAAGTTCCTTAGGGGGTCTACTTTCCAAAATGGTGTCACTTGTGGGGGGTTTCAATGTTTAGGCACATCAGTGGCTCTCCAAACGCTACATGGCGTCCCATCTCAATTCCTGTCAATTTTGCATTGAAAAGTCAAACGGCGCTCCTTCCCTTCCGAGCTCTCCCATCCGCCCAAACAGTGGTTTACCCTCACATATGGGGTATCAGCGTACTCAGGACAAATTGTACAACAACTTTTGGGGTCCAATTTCTTCTCTTACCCTTGGGAATATGAAAAAATTGGGGGCGAAAAGATAATTTTTGTGAAAAAATATGATTTTTTATTTTTACGGTTCTACATTATAAACTTCTGTGAAGCACTTGGTGGGTCAAAGTGCTCACCACACCTCTAGATAAGTTCCTTAGGGGGTCTACTTTCCAAAATGGTGTCACTTGTGGGGGGTTTCAATGTTTAGGCACATCAGTGGCTCTCCAAACGCTACATGGCGTCCCATCTCAATTCCTGTCAATTTTGCATTGAAAAGTCAAACGGCGCTCCTTCCCTTCCGAGCTCTCCCATCCGCCCAAACAGTGGTTTACCCCCACATGTGGGGTATCGGCATACTCAGGACAAATTGTACAACAATGTTTGGGATCCATTTTCTCCTGTTACCCTTGGTAAAATAAAACAAATTGGAGCTGAATTTAATTTTTTGTGAAAAAAAGTTAAATGTTCATTTTTATTTAAACATTCAAAAAATTCCTGTGAAGCACCAGAAGGGTTAATAAACTTCTTGAATATGGTTTTGAGCACCTTGAGGGGTGTAGTTTTTAGAATGGTGTCACACTTGGGTATTTTCGATCATATAGACCCCTCAAAATGACTTCAAATGAGATGTGGTCCCTAAAAAAAATGGTGTAGAAATGAGAAATTGCTGGTCAACTTTTAACCCTTATAACTCCCTAACAAAAAAAAATTTTGGTTCCAAAATTGTGGTGATGTAAAGTAGACATGTGGGAAATGCTACTTATTAAGTATTTTGTGTGACATATCTCTGTGATTTAATTGCATAAAAATTCAAAGTTGGAAAATTGCGAAATATTCACAATTTTCGCCAAATTTCCGTTTTTTTCACAAATAAACGCAGGTACTATCAAAGAATTTTTACCATTGTCATGAAGTACAATATGTCACGAGAAAACAATGTCAGAATCACTGGGATCTGTTGAAGCGTTCCAGAGTTATAACCTCATAAAGGGACAGTGGTCAGAATTGTAAAAATTGGCCCGGTCATTAACGTGCAAACCACCCTTGGGGGTAAAGGGGTTAAGGATGGATTGGAGAAGGGAGAGCTTACTAAAAGGTAGAATGATTAGTAGAGAGTTGCAATAGTACAGGTAAGAATGAATAAGAGCAACAGTAATTTTTGGAGAGTCAAATCTGAGAAAAGATTGAATTCCAGAGCGGTTTTTGAGGTGTAGGTGACATGAGCGAGCAATCAGATGTGGGGAGTGAAGGAAACATCTGAATTAAATATAACCCCATCATAGAGGGCATGTTTCTGGGGAGCAATGGTAGAAATACATACAGAAATGGCAATATTGGATATAGGTAGTACAAGTAGGTTTGTAATGGGAGGAAACACAAGGAGTTCAGTTTTTGACAGATTCATCACACTAATATAAGGCCTAAATAGGAAGAACTTCCATAAGTACATAATACATCAAAAAGAGCAAAGGAAGCTTTATGCCAATAAAAACAATTACGGTATATTTTATTAATTACAGAAAGATAAAAACCTAACAAAAACTAATATCAATCAGTGGAAATACATATGACAGAATATACTGTCTGCATAGGGAAATACACCACAAAATCCTATGGGTAATCAAGTGATCCAAAAATGCCTTAAACAGAAGATAAAAAATAGCAATGTAGCTATAAACCACCTAAATGATGTTCAATGACATATCCTACAGAGCCCAGCCTTATAAATATCTTGTCAATTAGAAGCAAATACATACAATGCAAAAAAAGGAGCTAATAACGTGGGCACGAATATAGTGCATACTCCAAATGTACATATGGTTATGATGTTGAACAATATGCCACAGTGGACAAATATATATATATATATATACATATATATATAATATATAATTGCCTAGAATACTACTTCCTGCAATTTGTGCCAACTTCCTGTCCGGAGCTAATGTCCGGAGATAATGTCCGGAGATAAGTGACGTCAACAGTGTCCAGTGTCTGATTGGTTGCCGCCTGCTGCGAGCGACCAATCAGAAACGTGCCGTACTGTGACACACTCCGCCCGCCATTTTGGTGTGATTTTTGAATTTTTACCTCACAGCAAGTTTCTACTGCGTGGAGGCGGGCCCAGTGACGTTGCTCTTCAAGCTCCTGCCGAATTTCGTCAAAAAAATGATAATACCATTTACCAAAACTATGTATATTTAGTGGTGAAGTGGTTCAGTGACATTTTCACACCAATTTTGAACTTTTGTTTGGTGTTTTCTCCATATACTGCCTATTATTCACTGACTGTTATACTGAGAGACTGCCGTTTATTAACCTCTTCTTTGCCACATTCGGTATATTGCTCTATTATTTGCCACATAAGGACATTGTCCATAATTGCCCAGCAATTTCTCTGCAATATAAACTGCCTATTTATTAATATCTGCATTCCTGCAAAGAACTATTGCCTATTATTAACTGGGTATTTTCCTACTACCTGACATTGTTCTTAAGCAAAGAACCGTTGTTGTGGCATTTGCCACAACACGCAAAGTTGTCGTCTGATGTCTTTCATCCCTCCCCTCATAAGCATGTTCATGGATCCTGTGTAACTGTACCTTAAATAACAAGAATTGTCAAGAGCTGGTGAGTGCAGCCATTTTTTGTTCTTTCTTACTATTATTTATTAATTGTATTATTTTTACATTTGAATAAATAAAGTATATATGGATTCTATACAGTGTCTTGAGACAAGGAGGGGGCTAAGACAACTAAGGATACTTTCACACTAGCGTCGGCGTATCTTTCTGTGATTAATAAAATATAATTGTTTTTATTGGCATAAAGCTTCCTTTGCTCTTTTTGATGTATTTTGACAGATTCAGTTTTAGATAGGAGGACATAATGTTAGATACAGCAGAAAGATAATCACTAGTATTTAGTATGCATATTGTCTCTTCAGAGAGGAAGAGGACTTGAACTCTAGTGTCACCTATTGGAAGTAGCAATCATGCAAGCCAATAGCGACCGTTTAACGAGCCTTTCAATATGACTAAGGATAAATGCCAAATCAGGCCTCTTTCACACTTCAGTCTTTTGGCGTCAGTCAAAAACCGCCATTTTCCTCAAATAGCGGATCCGCTATTTTTTTTTTGGCGGATCCGCTATTTTCCCATTGACTTGCATTAGCGACGGATTGTGGCGGATGGTCGTCCGTTCCATCCGCCATGCGACGGATCCGTCGAGATTTGGCGGACGTTGTCTAGACATTGACGGACTTTGTAACATTTTTTGTCGCCGCCGAAAAGGCGGACCGCGGCGGATCTGTCGCGTCCGCCACTTTTTAGAATGGGTGCCTATGGGCGACTGATCCGTCGCGATCCGCTTTTTGGCGGATCCGTCGCCCCAATCCGCTTTTTTAATTGAGCATGCTCCAAAAAGTGGATACTTTGCCCAGACAACCCCAAAGCTATATAAAGAGGACAGGTCATTCCCAAATGTGCCAACCAGCAAGAGAGCCCCTGCCAGCAAGAGAGATCCTGCCAGCAAGAGAGACCCAGCCAGAGAGGCCCTGCCAGCCAGAGAGACCCTGCCAGCCAGGCCCTGCCAGCAAGAGAGACCCTGCCAGCAAGAGAGACCCTGCCAGCAAGACCTTGCCAGCCAGGCCCTGCCAGCCAGCCAGAGAGGCCCTGCCAGCCAGCCAGAGAGGCCCTGCCAGCCAGCCAGAGAGGCCCTGCCAGCAAGAGAGATCCTGCCAGCAAGAGAGACCCAGCCAGAGAGGCCCTGCCAGCCAGGCCCTGCCAGCAAGAGAGACCCTGCCAGCAAGAGAGACCCTGCCAGCAAGACCTTGCCAGCCAGGCCCTGCCAGCCAGCCAGAGAGGCCCTGCCAGCCAGCCAGAGAGGCCCTGCCAGCCAGACCCTGCCTGAGACAGCCATGTGAGTACTGCCATCCAGTATGAGTTGTGTGTGCGTGTGTGTGTGTGTGTGTGTGTGTGTGTGTGTGTGTGTGTGTGTGTGTGCGCCTGCCTGCCCTGTTTATATTTTTTTTCATACTATGCTGGTATTTTGAATAGCTGTGCTGTAACATGTGTTTTGTGTGAGTATAAATGTTGTGTGATATGTTCTGCATTTTTGTTGTTTTTCATAATGTACTTGTATTTCAAATAAAGAGCAGTGTAGCTCCTACTGTTCCAAAAAAAAAGTAAATTTTAAAAAATATAGTAATAAAAATTTCACAAAACTGTCAGTAGTTTCATTTCAAGATAAATGTACAATTGGGTATACATGCAGTAAAGGTTATATATACAAATGCGGAATGCAAATCTTTGCTATAGAAAATGTTATCTGGTTTTAGAAAATACAAACTGTAGGGTAATCATAATTAACAATTTGGGGAATTGGTATTTTAATTTTGAATGAGGAACATTTTTTATATGGTTAAACTTTGTTTAGGTGGGTTTACCAGCATGCGCATGACGCATATCAAGTTCAAAGTAGTTTTGGTGTTGCTTTAAAGGGATTTTTGGGGGTTTTTTTTGTGGGGAAACAGGAGGTAGAGGGTTTGGCAGCTTGTGCATCAAGCATATCTAGCATATCAAGTTTGACGGTTAAGAATTTTTTTTTCTTTTGTGGTGGGTGAAATCAAAAAGTAAGTTGGCATACTTATTCACAATCATTCTAATTAAAACTGTCTTCAAATTGGAAGATGTTACAGGAACCAAGCAAGGTACTGAGCCAACACGTACGCAGGCAGGCTCCCCAAGTTTTGGAAAAAGATTTAAGTGTAAAGTTCAAGCTGCATCTATCCATCTATCCTTTTGTATAGTAGCTTAGAACTCTTTATACTTACAGATTCTAGGGACCAAGAGGACACAAGCAAGGGACTGACCAACCCAAGATTGACGCAAGACCATAATGTCTTCTTCTGAGAGCCCCCCAGCACATCATCAGCAAACTGAGGTGTTTATTTTTTTTTCTTCATAATTTTTTTTTTTTTTTGGTACAACTATGGTAATTGTATTTTAACCCTTTATGTGTCTATTCTGTATTCACAGGAAGATGAAGCAGAGGGGCTTACAGAAGGCGTCAGACAGGGTGGAGAAATTCAAGGAGCGGGAGCGCATAGTGTAAGTTTTGCACAGACCGATCCTCGCATACAACACACTACACCCAACACAAACATTCAGCACAGCACACACAATACATATGCCTCTATCCAAGCACAATATTAATTTATTTATTTTATTTTTTTTTATTAGTCTTCACAATCCAGGGCTCAAAGCACCTCCCATAGTCGTCGGAATGCTAATCGCGGCGGTCGCTGAAGAGTAAGTTCCTTTTTGGTTCGGTGTTTAGTAAACTGTAAAATTCATGTGGTGTAATCTTTCCCTTTTATTCTTATCTTTTTGTTAGGCTTCACAGCGTGCTCCCGAACAGGATGACGAAGAGGAGGGCATTGACGTGGACACCCTCATCCAAGCGGTACAAATTCGGGAGCCGCTGTGGAACATGTCGGACCGCCGCCATGCTGACCAGTTAATCACCCGACGGCTATGGGAGGAAGTGTGCAGTGCTGTTCTGGATAACTGGGAGGAACTCGATGCTGGGGCCCAGAATCTAGTGCGTAAGTATTCACACTTCATTACCTTATGTTAGCATGATTTAATGTGTTGTATAGTAACCAATTTTTGCTTTCTCTTTCCAGGTAACAGGATTATCGTGCGGTGGCGGTCACTCAGGGATTGCTTCAAGAGGGAATTTAATAAGAAGATGCAGGCCCCGAGTGGATCTAGAGGACGCAGGAGCAGATACAAACATGCCAGAGCCCTGTCGTTCCTCCGGTCGACGCTGCTGAGCAGAAGGTAAATATTCAACACCACATATTTTCAGTCAAACTGTAAAAGTGTGTAACCTTCAATTTTTTTGGCAGCAAGGGCAATTGTAATATCAAGATACTAATTTTTTTTTTCTTCTTCTTTAACAGCACTTTCTGCAGCACTCGGGAGCCTGCATCAGAGTTGCACCCCTCTGGAGCGATCCCTCAAGAGTCCGCCACCGGGAACCACGTCGACCCCTCTGTTTCTGCACCTTCCCTTTCGTTTGATCCCTCAGCCTCATCCACCAGTGCTGGAGCAGCAGGGCGGACTTCGTCACTTGAAGCTGCAGGTGATGAGTTAGAGTTCCCTTTACCCCACCCCTCTGCCACTGCTGCAACATCTAGACCACCTTTGTGGTCAGGACGGCAGCGCCAGAGAGGTCAGGAAAGGAGCTATGCGCCTGATTTTTTGCAGCTGAATGCATCCTTCCACAGTGCCATCAAGCTTTTGAGTGAGCAAACGTCTGCTGAGTACAATATGCTTAACAAAAGCATACTTGAACTCAGCAGTCGTCTGGATAGGATGCAATCAGATGCAAACCAGTCACCAAGACACTGTTTTTTTCAGTCGGTCCTCAGGCACATGGAAAATCTAACTCCTGACCTGCAGATGCATGTGATGCAAGGCTGCCACACTGCTCTAGCGCAGGCGATGTCCCAAGCCCCTCCACCTACCCTTCATGTTTCAACACCTTTCCCCTCTCAAGCCACCGTCTATCCTCCCGTCCGTCCTCCTCCCGTCCATTCTACTCCTTCGTCATTCGTTCCTTCCCCCCTTAGTCTTTTCCCAGTTTTTACCGTCCCCTTTCCATTCTTCCCCTTTAACTTCTCCGTTCCCGATCCCACCAACACCTTCATACCTCACACACACACATCTGCACCTCAACTCTCTGCCCAAACTCATATTTTCACCACCCATTCTACTTCTGTTCCTCCCCGTGATGTCCTGTCTCCCACTCTCGACGTGGTCCAACCTGTCAGCCACTCCGCTACTATCTCCACCCAAAATTATGAGAATCTGTAAAAGTCAATAAATAAACTTTTTTGGTTTAAAAACAATTTTATTGTCTTTCTCTTTTTAAAAAAAAAAAAAAAAAAACCTGTTTTAAAGCCACCAAGGTTATGGTAATAGTAACAATAAACAGTGTTTAAAGGGTACCGTTTCAAAACATACGATGCTGCGTTAAAGTACAAAGGTTTGTAACCTAACAAAAAATGTTATTTTTACAAGTGTAAAAAACAAAAAATTTTTACACCATTTCATACAGCCAGTCAACTGATCCTGCAGGAGACATGAAGTAGTCTGCAAAATTGTCCCGCATTCTGGAGACTGCTACTGGACTGCGAAAAGTTGTGTTGTGGTAATCCCGCAAGGTGCTTTGTGACACATTATCCTCCAGGGAAACTTGTTCTTTTGATAAAACAAAATTGTGAAGGACCACGCACGCTTTCACCACATCATCGACAGTTTCAGTCTGCAGTTTAATTGCAGTTAGCAGGACTCTCCATTTGGCAGTTAAGATGCCAAAAGCACATTCCACTACTCTTCGTGCTCTGGTTAAGCGGTAATTAAAAATTTTCTTCCTCTAGGTCAGTCCACTACTTCCAAAGGGTTTCAGCAAATGTGGGGAAAGCTGGAAGGCATCATCTCCAACGCAAACAAATGGTAATGGTGGACTGGTGGTTCCAGGGAGAGGTCTAGGGGGCGGAAAGTCAAATGTCTCTCCATACAAACGACACCCCATTGGTGAATTTTTAAAGATCTGTGAGTCATTTGCGCGTCCATACGCACCGATATCCACAGCGATGAACTTGCATTGTGCATTGGCTATGGCCATCAACACAATTGAGAAGTACTTCTTATAGTTATAAAACTGTGATCCAGAGCCAGAAGGCTTGACGATCCTTATGTGCTTCCCATCGACTGCTCCGACACAATTTGGGAACTGGCAAATTTGATGAAAATTTTGGGCAATCTCCAGCCACCTCTCCTGTGATGGCTCTGGAATGTATTCCACTTGTAGGCACTCCCACAGTGCCCGGCAGGTATCTCTGATGATCCCTGAGATGGTGGATATCCCAAGCCTAAACTAAAAATGGAGGGATGAGAACGACTCTCCAGTTGCAAGGAATATGTTAACAAAAAGAAAAGACAATAATTAATAAAAAATTCAAAAAACAACATTACAGTTATAAGTCTGATGAATGAGAATCATTTAAAAAAAAAATAACTTACCGAATAGTCACCATGAGACACTCCGCTGGTGATATGGAGAAGCGCATCTGGGTGTCTCGTCTCCGTATAGAGTCTTCCACATGGCCCAATAAAATTTCGAAATTTTCAGCTTTCATCCTCACATAGTTGAAGAACTTCTGAGGGTTTTCCCTTGGTTCAATGTAAAGTGTGGAATAAACACCACGGGTCAGGCGTCGTGCTGTGATGGGATGGATCCACAGCCTTCTCTTCCGCCGCTGCCGCAGGATGCGCAGTATTTCTTCCTCCCTCTCTCGAACGCTGACTGCCAACTGATTTGTCTCAAAAGTAAAATCTGCATATATCTTTGCAATGTTCGCCAGTACTCCTTCCATTTCTGCCACTTTCTCTACAACCTTTCAAAGATGTGGTGTAAATAAACACTATATATAGTTTTCCAGTAGTTTCCAGTAGCCAATCACATTGAAATCCTCCCCTTTTAAAAAACGGATCCGTCAAAAAACGGTTACAACGGATGTGAAAACGGTCGCAACGGTTCTAATGGATCCGTTTTTTTAACGGATCAGGGCAGCTGATCCGTAAAAAAAACGGATCCGTTAGAACCGTTTTCACAACAAATTTGACGGATCCGTCGATCCGCCACGATGTCGGACCTAACTGACGCCACACAACTGAAGTGTGAAAGAAGCCTTAGACGTAAGTGGACCAGAAGTTCCTGAAGTTTATAGATACAGTAGGTCTGTAATTAGCAGCGCAATTCATGTTGAGGGATTTTTAAAAAATAATTGGCAGTGATGAGCGAGCACTAAAATTGCTCGGGTCGAGCAAATTGGAACACTCGAGTACTCGACCCGAGCAATGAACCCAATGTAAGTCTATGGGAAACCTGAGTATTTTTACCACGATCCCCCCCGGGGGTCCTTTCAAGGTCTGAAAACAACTGAAAATTATGGAAACACTGCTCAATGACACAGGAACATCATGGGGATCGCCCCTGGAAGCATTCCTGACTCCAAAGTCACAGATGTAAGCAATGTTGTCAGAATTTCACGCCATTTTTACAGGTGCACCAAAAAACACACAAGAACGGAACCAAAATGGATTTTGCTGGGAAATATGTTAAAGGGAATCTGTCACCCCCAAAATCGGGGGTGAGGTAAGCCCACCAGCATCAGGGGCTTATCTACAGCATTCTGTAATGCTGTAGATAAGCCCCCGATGTAACCTAAAAGATGAGAAAAAGACGTTAGATTATACTCACCCAGGGGCGTTTCCGCTGTTGGTCCGGGTCCGGCGCCTCCCACCTTCATCAGATGACATCCTCTTCTGGTCTTCACGCTGCGGCTCCTGCTCAGGCGTACTTTGTCTGCCCTGTTGAGGGCAGAGCAAAGTACTGCAGTGCGCAGGCACTGGGCCTCTCTGAACTTTCCCGGCGCCTGCACACTGCAGTACTTTGCTCTGCCCTCAACAGGCACAGAGGCAGTATAATGCTCTCATCATGTGTATCCAGACCCCTTTTAATGTACCCCATGATCCTGTTTGCCTTTGCAGCTGCTGCCTGGCACTGGCTGCTCCAGGTAAGTTTATCATAAACTAGTATCCCCAAGTGAGGAGGCTGAGTGTGTGAGAGACGCAGGAGAGCCGGTGGAGGAGCAGTCCCGGGCACAGGACAGTAATGTCACTCAGCAGAACCCTGCACGTGTTGATAAGGTACCTGAGGAGAGAAGCATGTCACACACGGCTGAGGCCCCACAAACCCCTATGCTCAGTGGTCAGCTTATGAATGAGGATGAAGCTGATGTGAAAAGTAGTTGTGTTGTAAAGAAGATGGGTGAGGAAGGCGGCGCACTGAGGGGATGATTGACGTCTGGGAGGCGTTTGAGGCTGGGGGAAAAACGTGCCCCCCAGACAGAATACAGGTATGGCGGGAATTTATAAAACTTGTCTTGTCTGCAGTGTGATTCCTAGAAGTGTGTCCTAGAAGTGTGAAGATTACAGTAGAATTAAAACCTGAAAGATTTATACAGACTGTGCCCTGCTACCTGCCACCATCGCACTCTAACAAGCATCTCTATTCTTCCAACAGGTATGTTCATCCACCCAGCTCTCCTGCTGTCTGTCTATGAAGTGCACATAGTACATCACCCAGCTTTGCACATAGACTTGCCTCTGCACCTAGCATTCAAATGGTATGTTCATCCACCCAGCTCTCCTGCTGTCTGTCTATGAAGTGCACATAGTACATCACCCAGCTTTGCACATAGACTTGCCTCTGCACCTAGCATTCAAATGGTATGTTCATCCACCCAGCTCTCCTGCTGTCTGTCTATGAAGTGCACATAGTACATCACCCAGCTTTGCACATAGACTTGCCTCTGCACCTAGCATTCAAATGGTATTCTCATCCACCCAGCTCTCCTGCTGTCTGTCTATGAAGTGCACATAGTACATCACCCAGCTTTGCACATAGACTTGCCTCTGCACCTAGCATTCACATGGTATGCCTTTCCGCTAACCCCAGCTTACCCCAATGTTATTTATGACGTTGTTTACTCTGGCTTGATTGTATGCATCTGGTCAACCCCTAATTCTCTGACCAAGACGAACAGAGACCACTGCTCTCTGCTTCACACCTGAATGCACTTAGTTGTACATATATTGCATAGCTCAAGTCTGCATAGACTTCAGTCTGCAGTGTGATTCCTAGAAGTGTGTCCTAGAAGTGAGAAGATTACAGTAGAATTAAAACCTGAATTGAACCTGAAGGGAACTGAAGGTAACTGGCCAGTCACTGTAAACAATGTTTCTGTTTATTTTTACTCTCACCCCTATAATCCTTCACTTTATGCTACCTCCCCTAATCCCCACACCAAGTAAGGAACTGTTTATCTCTGCTTCAATCCTCCCCATCCACTTCACCTCCTCCTCAGAACTGTTCCTTAACCTACAATCCTCTGCCTACAAACACAGACAGCCCCCTCATGCTCCCACCTGCTAACACTTTCTCTGCTCCTTCTCACTGCTGGTGATATCTCTCCAAATCCTGGTCCTCCTCACCACATTCCCACAGTCATTTCTACCGCCCATCCACGCTCTATCCAGGGCTGTGGAGTCAGAGTCGTGGAGTCGGAGGTAGTTTTGGTTGAAGTCTGAGTCGGTAGAAATGTACCAACTCTGACTCCAAATTTAAAAAAATGTATTAATATTTCATAATTGAACTTTCATATGAATTTTATAAATGTTACTCAAATATATATGTTCTATCAAATTATGAACAACAGTGATAAGCAGTTCTGCTGGAGACATTTCTTACTTCTTGTGTGTCACTGTTCTCCACTGCCCTTATCTAATCTTATACTTGGTTAATCTCATGCTGCCCCAACCCCCCTACTTACAATGTTTGAAACTAAAAGTGAAAATGTGTTGCAAATTCTTAGTAGTAAAGCTCCTCCTCTAGACTAGATGTTTGGTGTGTATCTACCAAGCATCTCACAGCTGCTACTCAGAAGAGGAAGACTTTAAGAAGTATTATCCTTTCAACAAACTTTCAGTTAACTGTGAGTACAAGAGGAATAACAGAATTTAATTTCGAAAAATATTTGGATCACAAGGACCGTGCAAAGCGTTCCCACATAGAAGAGTCATCCCCATCAAAGAACAGAGCCAGTACATTCCAGCAGAATTTTTCATGTGCACTAAAAGAAATTGAGAAATTTGACCGTTCATCAAAAATAACAGTGCAACAAGCGATTCCTCTGTATCCTTACATTGTCAGAGATGTTGCCCGAGTGGTTACTGCTTTGCCACCAACCCAAGTTAGTGTAGAGAGGTTGTTCTCTGCTCTCAAAATAATTAGATCAGATTTGAGGGCATCCATGAAGGAGGATCTGACAGAGGCAATACTTTTTCTGAGGACAAATTTATAGATTTCTTCTTATTAACTGCATAACAGTGTTTATTGCATATTTACTTACAAGAGTTTAGAAAAGTTTATAAAAGTTATTTGCTATATTCTAATTGCATTCTAATAAATATAGTTTTTGCTCTAAGTGGTCTGATTACTTATATGATGGTGAGAAACTGAATAAGCACGATGTTAATATTTGACAACAGTAAATTTATTGTCACGAATTGGCCATTTATGAAGGAGCCGGAGTCGGAGCCGGAGTCGAAACCTGATAAAATCCAGGAGTCGAAGTCGCAACTGTGGCTTACCGACTCCACAGCCCTGGCTCTATCACAAACTTCCGTAACCTCTCTAACCTTATACCCATTCAACCAGCCCCTGCTTCCCCAGTCCCACTAACAGGAGCTCTGTGGAACGCTCGCTCTGTCTGCAACAAGCTTTCCTACATCCATGATCTTTTTGTTATTACCAAACTTTCCTTCCTTGCCATCACCGAAACCTGGCTCACCCCTTCTGACACAGCCTCCCCTGCTGCACTCTTTTACGGTGGCTTCCACCTTTCTCACACACCCCGCCCCAGCAGCAAACATGGCAGAGTTGGTTTTCTCCTGTCAGATAACTGCTCCTTCACCCGAATCCCACTGCCACCCTCTGTTACCCTCCCTTCCTTTAAGGTGCACTCTGTGCGCATCTACTCCCCCTCCAACTGGCTGTCATTTACCGCCCCCCAGGGCCAGCCACCACCTTCTTTGACCATTTCACCACCTGGCTACTTCATTTCCTTTCCGCGGACATCCCCACTATCATCATGGGCGACTTCAACATCCCCATTGACACTTCCCTCTCAGCTGCTACTAAACTTCTATCTCTCACTTCCTCCTTCGGCCTCACTCAATGGTCTTCTACAGCCACCCACAAAGATGGTCACACACTGGACCTCATCTTCACCCGCCTCTGCTCTCTATCTAACCTCTCTAACTCACCTCTTCCTCTCTCTGACCACAACCTTCTCACATTCTCTTCCTGCTCCACTCCATGTCTACAATCCCCACCCCACAAACTTTCACACCCTCGCAGAAATCTTAAACATCTTAACCTACATTCATTCTCTGAATCCCTCCTCCCTTTCACAGATATAATTTCATTACACAATGTGGATGATGCTGCCGCTCTATATAACACCACAATAGCTGTAGCTTTGGAATCTGCTGCCCCACTTACACATACCAAAGCTCGAAAAATCAACAGACAGCCCTGGCACACCAGCCTGACCAAAGAACTGAGGAGAGCTTCCAGGGCTGCTGAGCGCAGATGGAAAAGATCCCACTCCAACGAGCACTTCATCGCATTCAAACAGTCCCTCACTACTTTCAAGACCACACTCACCACAGCTAAACAAACCTACTTCTCATCTCTCATATCCTCCCTGTATCACAACCCTAAACAGTTATTCAACACCTTCAATTCTCTCCTCCGTCCTCCAGCACCTCCTCCCTCCCCACTTATCTCAGCTGAAGACTTTGCCTCATTTTTCAAGCAGAAGATTGATAACATCAGAGACAGTTTTGGTCAACAACCCCCAGAGCCCTTCCTCCCGACTTCCCAGCCCTCCGCCTCCAAAACCAACTTCTCCACCATTACAGAAGATGAACTCTCCACTCTACTCTCAAGATCGCATCTCACCACCTGTGCACTTGACCCACTCCCATCCCACTTCATCCCAAACCTCACCACAGTCTTCATCCCAACCCTAACCCATCTCTTCAACCTATCACTAACAACTGGTGTTTTCCCCTCAAGCTTTAAACATGCCTCCATCACACCTATCCTCAAAAAGCCTTCTCTTGACCCATCCTCTGTATCTAGCTATCGCCCTATATCACTTCTCCCCTATGCCTCCAAACTACTGGAACAACACGTCTACCTTGAACTGTCCTCCCATCTCACTTCTTGCTCCCTCTTTGACCGCTTACAATCTGGCTTCCGGTCACACCACTCCACTGAAACTGCCCTAAGGTCACCAATGACCTCTTAACCGCCAAGAGCAAGCGACACTACTCTGTCCTCCTCCTCCTGGACCTGTCGGCTGCCTTAGACACAGTGGACCATTCCCTATTATTACAGACCCTCTCATCCCTTGGCATCACAGACTTGGCCCTATCCTGGATCTCATCATACCTAACAGACCGGACATTCAGCGTCTCCCACTCACACACCACCTCGTCACCTCGCCCACTATCTGTTGGAGTCCCGCAAGGTTCAGTTCTAGGGCCCCTGCTCTTCTCCATTTACACTTTTGGCCTGGGACAGCTCATAGAATCTCACGGTTTTCAGTATCATCTCTATGTTGGTGACACACAGATCTACATCTCTGGACCAGATATCACCTCCCTACTAACCAGAATCCCTCAATGTCTGTCCCCTATTTCATCCTTCCTCTCCGCTAGATTTCTGAAACTTCACATGGACAAAACAGAATTCATCATCTTCCCCCCATCTCATGCGACCCCCCCCAACGAACCTATCCATTACAGTAAATGGCTGCCCACTCTCCCCAGTCCCTCAAGCTCGCTGCCTCGGGGTAATCCTTGATGCTGATCTCTCCTTCAAACCACATATCCAAGACCTTTCCACTTCCTGCTGACTTCAACTCAAAAATATTTCACAAATCCGTACATTCCTCAACCAAGAATCTGCAAAACCCCTAGTTCATGCCCTCATCATCTCTCGCCTTGACTACTGCAACCTCCTGCTGTGTGGCCTCCCCTCTAACACTCTCGCACCCCTCCAATCTATTCTAAACTCTGCTGCCCGACTAATCCACCTGTCCCCCCGCTATTCCCCGGCCTCTCCCCTCTGTCAATCCCTTCACTGGCTCCCTATTGCCCAGAGACTCCAGTACAAAACCCTAACCATGACGTACAAAGCCATCCACAACCTGTCTCCTCCATACATCTGTGACCTCGTCTCCCACGCAACCTCCGATCCTCACAAGATCTCCTTCTCTACTCCCCTCTTATCTCCTCTTCCCACAATCGTATACAAGATTTCTCTCGCGTATCACCCCTACTCTGGAACCCTCTACCACAACACAACAGACTCTCGACTACCATCGAAACCTTCAAAAAGAGCCTGAAGACCCACATCTTCCGACAAGCCTACAACTTGCAGTAACCACCGATCGACCAAACCGCTGCATGACCAGCTCTATCCTCGCCTACTGTATTCTCACCCATCCCTTGTAGATTGTAAGCCTTCATGGGCAGGGTCCTCTCTCATCCTGTACCAGTTATGACTTGTATTGTTTAAGATTATTGAACTTGTTTTTATTATGTATACCCCTCCTCACATGTAAAGCGCCATGGAATAAATGGCGCTATAACAATAAATAATAATAATAATGTTTCAGCGTTATTAGGGAGCACAAACATAAGAGCCACCTTCACAGAATGCAGCCTTAGTGCTGCAGAAGGTGGCTCTTTTACTTAAAAATGCCCAGGGTTGGTGACTGCTTCCGTTTAAAACTAGAGAATGTCAGTGTGGTTAAGCAGGGGGAGCAAACCCTGGAGGATTTTACGGGGATCTACAGCAAGTTATATTCCTCACAGGTACAGCAGGTGGAAGGGGCGATGGGTAGGTTTCTAGGGGCAGCTAAATTACCTAAATTGAGTACTGAAGATAGGGACTGGTTGGATGAGCCACTTTCAGCAAAGGAATTGAGAGAGGCTTTGGCATCCATGGCAGGGGACAGGGCTCCGGGGACTGACCGCATCCCCGCTGAAGTATACAAAAACCTCAATGAGGATCTGATGACTAAGCCACTAGGGGTATTTAATGAGTCATTGGAGAGGGGAGTATTGCCTGCATCTATAAGGGAGGCCATTATTGTGGATGAAAAGCTGAAAAGGATTCGCAGCTACTGGAGTCATATAGACCTAGATGTACATAAAGCCTTTGACAGCGTGGAATGGAATTACCTCTGGTCGGTGCTGGGTCACTGTGGGTTTGGGCCAGTGTTTATCTCGTGGGTGAAATTACTATACTCCTCTCCAACGGCTAAAATTAAAGTGAATAATAAATTGACAGAAAGTTTTGAGCTGTGTAGAGGTATGAGACAGGGGTGTCTGAGGTCCCCATTGCTTTTTGCCCTGGCGGTGGAGCCATTAGCTGCTGCAATAAGAAGGTAGCAGAAAGTGAAAGGGTTTTTGTATGGGAAAATGGAGGAGAAGGTAGCTCTATATGTGGACGATATCCTGCTTTTCTTGGAAAATCCTGGGGAGACCCTAAGCAATGTCGTGACACTAATTGAGGGTTTTGAGCGAATTTCGGGACTGATTATTAATTGGGATAAATTGTGTGTTTTGCTGATAGAGGGAGAATATGACTGTACCAGGGAAGCGGAAGTACACACCAAATTAAAGGTGGTTCAAAAATTTACGTATTTGGGGATCCATATAGCTTTCCCATCAATAGTAAAAGATAGAATGTTAAAAATAATAAAACAAATAAAAAATATGGTTATTTTCACCTTCCGACGGAACCCAATCTCAGCGGTGCTCCCGGTACGTTCTGTTTCCAGGGAAGCTTTGCGCTAAGGACCTTTGTGATATCATGGTCGCGTGACTGCGACGTCATCTCAGATGATTCGTGCAATGCATCCCTGGGAACGGAAGCTGCCGCGTGCACCGCCGAGGAGATCGGAGGCCGTCGGAAGGTGAGAATAACCATATTTTTTATTTTAATTCTTTTTTTTTTTTTTTACAGGAATATGGTACCCGGCCTGGAGGAGAGTCTCCTCTCCTCCAGACTGGGTACCATCCGCACATGAAGCGCTCACTTTACGCATAGCAATGGGCATGGGCATAGCAATCCTATGGCGGCAGAATCGCTGCGATTCTGCAGAAATAATGAATATACTGCGAATTTTACCGCTATGTGATTCTGCACTGGGAAAATCTGCAGCATGGGCACAGCAACTGCGGAAACCCATAGGATTACATGGGAATGCGTTTTTAAGTTTCCGCTGCGACAAAAAACGCTGCAGAAACGCATAAAAAAAAGCAACGTAGGCACACGGCCTTACACATGATGGAATACATATAATCTCATAACAAAATAGCATAATAATCAGCCACCCAGCGTCCTGACTCGCCTCACCCACTTGAGCCCCCTCAAGACCCCCTTCCTCTCACATTCATCCCACCATGACATGCCTACATTTAATCAAGCTAATAAATTGGCTCCCCGCTTACAAAACAAGTTTGCAGGCAGGACCAGGAAGTGTCCGAGTGAAATGCAAGGTGGGCACTAGGACCACACGTGCTTGCCCTGAGCCAATACGAGCTTGCATAGAGTGAAGCAAACTGCAGCCTGGCAGAAGCTCCTCAGGTCACTCAGCACTAGAGTGCAGGAGGGACTCCTGCAATTGCCCACTGTGCTAGCCAGCGTGCAGGGTCTCCATCAGACAGGAGCAGGCATTTTGCAGTTTTCCTCCTGTGCTGTGTTCTGCCTCATCACAGAAGTGGCAGTGCCTCCCACTGTGCCCAGTCATGTGACGGGGCATGGGGCAACGACCCCTTTGCCCCCCAGTAGCTGTGCTACTGACTGGATGAAATTATTAATGGTGTTAAAAAGATCCCAAATAGTAATTAAATGTCACCAAAAATGTACCACAAAATAGTGTGATTTAAATAAACAGCTCGTCTTGGAAACAATAAGACCTAATACAGCTGTGCTGGCAGAAAAGTGTAAAAATTAAGTCTCTAAAAAAATGGTGCCATAAAACAAAAGGTTTTATTTTTTAATATGTAATATGTATTCGAAAACAGTGCCACTCTCAGCTCAACATGCGGAAAGCATATGCTGCCAAGCGTATAGTCACGCTGTTTTTTAACCACACATTTGTGACTCTGTTGAGGGCTAAGTCTGAATCATGTTAGTTAACGAAAAAGAAAAAAGATTTTGTCTGAATTGGACAACAAATAAAAATAAAAATGTTTTGTAATTAATACATTGCCCAGGTCCTTAATGTGTCAATGGCTCATTTTCACAGCCACCAACTATTGTGGAGGCAATCACTAGTCTTACCCTCAAGTTGTATCTCAGAATGTGGAAGCCAGGAAAACTTTGCTTCCTCAGGAAGATTCCACTGTTCTCTTTCATGTCGAGATGCACCTTTCACAATCTGAAATATATCAATTATTACATTTTATGCAAGTAAATTGTAATTAGACATGGTCACACACATCTATATTATTGGATCAACACTATTGGTATTTGAATCATACTAGTGGTTCAGTAATTGATCAAAGAACAATACCCTTTTATGCACTTTTAATACAGTTGCTTTAGACCTACAAGGGTATATACACACACGACGTCTTTTAAATGACGGAGTACCTGTCAAGTTTGTCAAAAAGAAGATGCTCCAGGGAAATGCCGACGGCGTTATTCCTGAAGCATTGTTTCTGGCATCTTCACTGTTGGTTTTTGCGCTGACTTTTTCTTACTTCATGTATTCAAGCGCGCTTTAAAAACCCATCTGTTCAAACAAGCCTACCACATCAACTACTCAGTAAACTAACTTTGCCCTGTTCCCTCCTTCCAAATATTATTCTCAATCTGCACCCTACTATTCATCTGTCTCCACACCCTCCATGCACATGATAACTGCACTTGATACTTGACTATTGCACTTAAACACACACTGATGACCGGATCATGCAGCTTTATATGAAAATCCCTATTTATTATAATTGCCAGACCTGAAATAACAAGCACTTTTCACCTATTGTGTCCCCCCATTTCCTTGTAGATTGTAAGCTTGCGAGCAGGGACCTCACCCCTAATGTCACTGTTTAGATTGTCTTAACTTGTACTGAATTTATTGTCTGTACATGTCCCCGCTTAATTAAGTGCTGCAGAATATGTTGGCGCTATATAAATAAAAATTATATTATTATTATGTATAACATAGTGAGTGCCTTCCAAGTAGAAGCATCCCAAAGAATGATCAAGTCACTTCTTTTAATCGTTTCAAGCTTTAAAAGCTGCAAATCGATGCAGCAACATCAGTAACATTTACTATAGCACAGTTACTAGAATACAAAGACAAAAGCAATTCTCCCAAATTATTACCACAGTACAAATGTCCAACAAGACAGCTCCATGAGCAGTGTGTACTCTACATATGGTGCTCCCATGAAGGCCATAAACACATAATCACACAGCAAATTAAAGTTTTGGGAAAAATTTGCTTAACCTGGCAA
Source organism: Ranitomeya imitator (assembly GCF_032444005.1). Lineage (NCBI taxonomy): Eukaryota > Metazoa > Chordata > Amphibia > Anura > Dendrobatidae > Ranitomeya > Ranitomeya imitator. The sequence goes on from NC_091284.1 coordinate 320,084,621, forward strand.
ATTCAACTGATTTGATTATTTCAAATGTATCCAACCATTTTTAATCTTTCAATTTTAACACAAACACAACCAGGCTTGGACTGGCTCATAGGGTAACATGGGAATACCCACAGTGGGCCCCTGTGAAGATCTGGTCTCCCAGCCCCACTGTATGGGTAGTACATGGAATAATTAACTTGATTCACTCTGTAGAGAAAAAAGCAGCATCTCATCATTCATTCACCAAACTACACAATTTATTATTATGTAGACATATAGATAGATTTGTGAATTAGGATAGTGCAATATTTGCAAGCAGGAGAAAAGCAGGTGTCCCCCTCCCCCCGAAAGTCAATGTTACTGGTGGGCCCTTGGCACCCCAGTCCAAAACTGGACACAGCCTTAGCAATACCAAAGTGCCCTCCAATTATATGGCTACGGTTAAACATATGGTATTCCGTGGTAACCAACAGTCTGTTTAATAAACTTTTTCATGCATTCTAAAATTTAAAAAAGCAGTCCAAAAGTGAACCCTCTTAGTTATTTGTGATAAGGCGGACTGTTCCATGCAAAACATTAACAAAAACACCATCAGATTAAGCCAGAGTGATCTGCTGAATATTTCTTAACGCCTTCTGGATGTAAACCTGATTGGTAAAACAGATATGCAAAAAAATAAATAAGAAATTGTGATATGCACACTTTGTGCTGTAGAAGACATGATGTTGCGACAGTAGCAGTTAAATATCTGGATTTGAGGGAATTTTCCTTTGCTTTGTTAAAAAACAATTATCCCCATTTCACAAAAATGATGTCACTAGCATCTATTCTGAGTTTTTGCATTTCTTGTGCAACGTAAACACACTGTCTCGGACACGTATTTCAGAATTTCTTTTCTGCAAAAACTATTATGCTCTTCTGGTTTTGCTTTCTAGTGCACAATTAATGAAGAAAAAAAATGTGTAATAATTCAAATCCAGGCTACACCATATCCACTGATCAATCACACAGTTCTGGCACCTATGCTTAAGGTAATTATTCGTGCACTCATACTCTTTTCTTCAGCACTGCAGATATTGAACACAATACTGTCTGGAGCATTTGTCTAATGTTTTAGGGCTTCGTCTTCATTTATCTATTGTGGAGCTGAAAGATCTACCGCATTCTCACTATTATCAGTCCCTTCCCAACCAGATAATTTTCCATTTTTGCGCTTTTCTTTTTTGGGGGTAGATAAGATATTTTGGTCCTCTCATTACTTTTTTTGTGTTGTTGCGGTGGCCGAAAATCCCTATTTCTGGTGTGTGTTTTTTCAGTCACAGGTGTGGCGACAATGCAAATTCAGTCGCCAATCTGTGTTTAGAGATCAGTGGCTGTAATCACGCCCCTGGCACTAACTTACAACAGCTCAGCTTTAGGGCCAGCTGCCAGACAGTGTGTTTTTCCTCTATTGCGCAGCTGAAAGATCTAACACATTCTCATTATTCTCAACCTCTTCCCGTCCTTGCGATTTTCCATTCTTGTGCTTTCGTTTTTTCCTCCCCTTTTTCCAAGAGCCATAACTTTTTTATTTTTCTGTCGACAGAGCCATGTGACGTCTTGTTTATTGCAGGCCAGATGTGCTTTTGAATTACGGTACACCATGCAACTTATGTGATATACTGGAAAACGGGAAAAAAAATCCAAGTGTGGCTAAAATAACGTAAAAAACTCAATTCCGCAATTCGTTTTGGGTTTTATATTTATAGCTTTCATTTTACAGTAAAAATGACCTGGCAATATGATTCTCCAGGTCAGTAAAATTACACAGGTAGAAAACATAAAATAAAAACTAAGTGGTAAAAAAAATCAGAAATTTGTAAAAAAAAATAAATAAAAATTTAGCTTGCGTCACCATTTTCCGAGAGCAATTAACATTTTCAATCTTTGAGATATGGACCTTTATGAGATAGATAGATATAGCTATAGATGGATAGATAGATATAGCTAGATATAGCTATAGATAGATATATCTATCTATTGCTATTAGCTACCGTATATACTCGAGTATAAGCCGACCCGAGTATAAGCCGACTCCCCTAATTTTGCCACAAAAAACTGCAAAAACTTATTGACTCGAGTAGAAGCCTAGAGTGGAAATGCAGCAGCTACTGGTAAATTTCAAAAATAAAAATAGATGCTCCATACCGTTCATTATTGCCCCATAAGATGCTCCATATAAAGCTGTGCCACATATAATGCTCTGCACCGTTCATTATGGCCCCATAGATGCTCCACATAAAGCTGTGCCATATGGAATGCTCTATACCGTTTATTATGGCCCCATAGATGCTCCATATACAACTGTGCTATATACAATGCTCTGCACCATTCATTATGGCCCCATAGATGCTCCACATAAAGCTGTGCCATATGGGATGCTCTATACCGTTCATTATAGCCCCATAGATGCTCCATAGAAAGCTGTGCCATATATATATATTGCTCTGCACTGTTGATTATGGCCCCATAGATGCTCCTTATAAAGCTGTGCCATATATGCTCTGCACCGTTAAGTATGGCCCCATAGATGCTCCTTATAAAGCTGTGCCCCATATATATTGCTCTGCACCGTTGATTATGGCCCCATAGATGCTCCTTATAAAGCTGTGCCCCATATATATATATGCTCTGCACCGTTGATTATGGCCCCATAGATGCTCCATAGAAAGATGTGCCATATATAATGCTCTGCACCGTTGATTATGGCCCCATAGATGCTCCTTATAAAGCTGTGCCCCATATAATGCTCTGCACCGTTGATTATGGCCCCATAGATGCTCCTTATAAAGCTGTGCCCCATATATATATATATATATATATATGCTCTGCACCTTTGATTATGGCCCCATAGATGCTCCTTATAAAGCTGTACCATATATAATGCTCTGCACCGTTCTTTATTGCCCCATAGATGCTCCTTATATAAAGCTGTGCCATATATAATGCTGCTGGTGCTGAAATTAAAAAAAAAAAAATCACATACTCACCTCTCTTCCACAGGACGCCGGCGCTTTCAATAATTACCTGCTCCTCGTGTGGCTCCGTCTCCAGCACTGACGCTCAGCAGAGGGCGCGCACTGACTACGTCACCGCGCCCTCTAACCTGAGCGTCACTGCTAGAGGACGCTGGAGACGGAGCCGCACCGGAGCAGGTAAATATAGCGCAGCGCTGCGCTCCCCGTATACTTACCTGCTCCTGGCGCGGTCCCTGCAGTCCCTGGCTTCCCCGGCGCTGCAGCTTCTTCCTGTAATTGAGCGGTCACAGTTACCGATCATTTACAGCAATGAATATGTGGCTCCTCCTCTATGGGAGGTGGAGCCGCATATTCATTTCTGTAATGAGCGGTGCCATGCGACCACTCAGTACAGGAAGAATCTGCAGCGCCGGGGAAGCCAGGGACTGCAGGGACCGCGCCGCAGCAGGTAAGTATAATTACACAGCCCCCACTCCCCTTCCCCTGCCGACCTCCCGGTATATGACTCGAGTATAAGCCGAGAGGGGGACTTTCAGCCCAAAAAAATGGGCTGAAAATCTCGGCTTTATCGGAAAATTGAGCAATTTTTTTTAGCAAAGTTTGGAATTTTTTTTCACCACTTAGATAAAAAATAACCTAGACATTTTAGGTGTCTATGAACTCGTAATGACTTGGAGAATCATAATGGTTGGTCAGTTTTAGCATTTAGTGAACCTAGCAAAAAAGCCAAACAAAAAACAAGTGTGGGATTGCACTTATTTTGCAATTTCACAGCACTTGGAATTTTTTTCTCATTTTCTAGTACACGACATGCTAAAACCAATGATGTTGTTCAAAAGTACAACTTGTTTAGCAAAAAATAAGCCCTCACACGGCCATATTGATGGAAAAATAAAAAAGTTATGGTTCTGGGAAAGAGGGGAGCGAAAAACGAACATGGAAAAACGGAAAATCCCAAGGTCATGAAGGGGTTAAATGCAGTATCTGTTTAATTATTTTTTTTTTAAATGGTGTGGGCTTCCCTGCAATTTTCTGCACCAGACAGGGAAAGCCAGCAACTGGAGGCCGATATTATAGCCTGGGAAGCAGGAAATACCCATGGATCTTCCCAGGCTATGAGTATCAGCCCGCAGCTGTATACATAGCCTTTACTGGCTACTAAAATAGAGGACCCCCCCAAAAAATGACGTGGGGTCCCCCTATTATAGCCAGAAAAGGCTATGCAGACAGCTGCCGGCTGATATTCATAGCCTAAGGAAGGGGCCACGGATATAGGCCACCCCCTGGCTACAAACACCAGCCCACAGCAACCCCCAGAAATGGCGCATCTCTAAGATGCGCCAATTCCGGCACTTAGCCTATCTCTTCTCACTTACCTGTAGCGGTGGCATATGGGGTAATAAGGGGTTAATGTCACCTTTGGAAGGTGACATTAAGCCGGATTAGTAATGGAGAGGTATCAATAAGACACTTATCCATTATTAATCCTATAGTTTGTAAAGGGTTAAATACACACATACAATACACACAATCAACACACACATACATGCAGAATAAAGTTGTTGGGTTTTTTTTGCGACCGGCAAATATGATATAATCCAATTCTAATTTAATTCTCATCAAACCCATTTGATCATATATACTGTACGCAGAAACGTACATTTAGGCAAGTAGGTCAATGTGTATAAGTAGCTTAGCATGGTAAATGTACAATACACACATTTATTTATGGGCTGGCTCTCATTTCAGTATCTCTGTACTTTCTGGTGGCTCCTTATTCTTAATGTTGTGGTATGTAGACAATCCTGATGTAGTTGTGCATACTAAAACTTGCAGCACAATGGAAATAAAAACCCTCTTCCACAAAACAATATTAATAAACACTTATCTGGAGTTGTGCCCAAAATACAACTGATCAGCGCAGGTGCTGGGAGTCAGACCCCAATAATCTACTACTAGCACCCTGTTAGAGGCTATACATTTTAAAGACCCAGATAACCATTACAAAGGTGTGTTCATTGTATCAAAACCAAGTAAGATAGGGTTAAATCCTGACTCTACAGGGTTTGATTAGAGCAGATGTCAAGTTCAAACACACAGGAGGCAAAAATAAATAACTTGGACAAAGTCACTGTCCAACCAGTATACAGTATAATGGGCCCACACAGTCATCCATAGAGAATAATGGGCATCACATAGTCCTCAAAACAGTATAATTGCCTAACACAGCATTCCATACAGTATAATGGGCACCACATAGTCCCCCATACAGTACTCCATGCAGAATAATAGCCCTCATAGGGGTGGTGGTTCTGTCGCGGACCAAATATAAATCACCCTGACAGCCAGATTTGGCCCATGGGCCAGAGTTTGACATGTGTGGATTAGAGGCACCTGTGTAACTTTTTACCAGAAGCAGGAAGGAGGTTTACTTGGTGTGCAGCATGCTGGGGAACTGAGCTGCAGAGTACCGTTTGTTGAAGACTAAACTGAGCGAGGTGAAGTGCCAGGATTGCCATGCGGGTGAGGGACTGGAGTACAGTCATGGCCAAAAGTATTGACACCCCTGCAATTCTGTCAGATAATACTTATTTTCTTCCTGAAAATGATTGAAAACACAAATTATTTGGTATTATTATCTTCATTTAATTTGTCTTAAATGAAAAACACAAAAAGTATTGTTCTAAAGCCAAATTGGATATAATTCTACACCAAACATAAAAAAGGGGGTGGACAAAAGTATTGGCACTGTTCGAAAAATCATGTGATGCTTCTCTAATTTGTGTAATTAACAGCACCTGTATCTTACCTGTGGCACCAAACAGGCAATAACTAAATCACACTTGCAGCCAGTTGACATGGATTAAAGTTGACAACCTCTGTCCTGTGTCCTTGTGTGTACCACATTGAGCATGGAGAAAAGAAAGACCAAAGAACTGTCTGAGGACTTGAGAAACCAAATTGTGAGGAAGCATGAGCAATCTCAAGGCTACAAGTCCATCTCCAAAGACCTGAATGTTCCTGTGTCTACCATGTGCAGTGTCATCAAGAAGTGTAAAGCCCATGGCACTGTGGCTAACCTCCCTAGATGTGGATGGAAAAGAAAAATTGACAAGAGATTTCAACGCAAGATTGTGCGGATGTTGGATAAAGAACCTCGACTAACATCCAAACAAGTTCAAGCTGCCCTGCAGTCCGAGGGTACAACAGTGTCAACCCGTACTATCCGTTGGCATCTGAATGAAAAGGGACTGTATGGTAGGAGACCCAGGAAGACCCCAATTCTTACACCGAGACATAAAAAAAGCCAGGCTAGAGTTTGCCAAAACTTACCTGAAAAAGCCTAAAACATTTTGGAAGAATGTTCTCTGGTCAGATGAGACAAAATTAGAGCATTTTGGGCAAAGGCATCAAAACAGAGTTTACAGGAGAAAAAAAAGAGGCATTCAAAGAAAAGAATATGGTCCCTACAGTCAAACATGGCGGAGGTTCCCTGATGTTTTAGGGTTGCTTTGCTGCCTTTGGCACTGGACTGCTTGACCGTGTGCATGGCATTATGAAGTCTGAAGACTACCAACAAATTTTGCAGCATAATGTAGGGCCCAGTGTGAGAAAGCTGGGTCTCCCTCAGAGGTCATGGGTCTTCCAGCAGGACAATGACCCAAAACACACTTCAAAAAGCACTAGAAAATGGTTTGAGAGAAAGCACTGGAGACTTCTAAGGTGGCCAGCAATGAGTCCACACCTGAATCCCATAGAACACCTGTGGAGAGATCTAAAAATGGCAGTTTGGAGAAGGCACCCTTCAAATATCAGGGACCTGGAGCAGTTTTGCCAAAGAAGAATGGTCTAAAATTCCAGCAGAGCTTTGTAAGAAACTCATTGATGGTTACCGGAAGCGGTTGGTCGCAGTTATTTTGGCTAAAGGTTGTGCAACCAAGTATTAGGCTGAGGGTGCCAATACTTTTGTCTGGCCCATTTTTGGAGTTTTGTGTAAAATGATCAATGTTTTGCTTTTTGCTTCATTCTCTTTTGTGTTTTTTCATTTAAGACAAATTAAATGAAGATAATAATACCAAATCATTTGTGTTTGCAATCATTTTCAGGAAGAAAATGAGTATTATCTGACAGAATTGCAGGGGTGTCAATACTTTTGGCCATGACTGTATGTGGCTGTGAGGAGAGGTGGAGACAGCTGGACATTTATCTGAAAGGGTGAGCCCGCATGTGCCTGTATATGAACTGCAAAAGCAGTAGTGGTAGCAACAGCAGCAGACGTAGTGATGGCAACTGCAGATGACTCTCTTGGCGGAAACTGTCCAGGGCAGAGAGACTGCACTTTCTGCCAGCCAAAGGGATGGTATTCGTGTGACGCAAACAGCACAGGAGGTATTGCTGAAAATGACTCTGGAGGATGTTGTCAAGGCTTTGCTGACAGTCTTTGAGAGGGCGACAGACACAAAGAAACTGCCTCATGAGCAATGGACAGAGGTCCAGGCGCTGTATCTTACAGGGGAACCACAGAAGGCATATTAAGAACTTGCTCTGCATGATGCCAATGAGTACGACAAGCCGAATGTCGATATTATGGCATGTTTGGGTGTAAACCTGGTAGTCAAACTCTGCCGCTACCAAGAGGACAAACCTTCCTGGTCTCAGATGTTCAACATGTTACACCTAGACTCCGGGAGTTTAGCGACCTTGGTAGGGGCCACACTTACAGATGTGCCAGTCATTAGGAAGGTGGTATTCCTGAAGATTAAAAAAAAACAAAAAACTTTCCAGTGGCCGTGGGCGACATTGACAGACTGTGGTTCTGTGACCCACAAAATGGGAGTGGTCATAAACGTTTCATATCCTATAATTGTCGGTCATGATTTTCTTTTTTTTGTATTTGTGGAGGAAAGAGATACTGCCTGGCAGCTCGGCTGACAACTAGGTTACAGTGATAAAGACTATCACATAACACGGCCAACAAGTTGTCATTGTCTGTATGGGGTCACAATAATGATGTGGAAGGATCTTCTAAAGTCAATATTCCTGAGCTGAAAGTGTCCAGGAAAAACTTTTGAACAACGTAACTTAGGGACTTGAGTCAAGAAAATAATGAGGAAAAAGTGAAAGTGAAAAAGGGTGAAGTGCCAGGGTGAAAAATGTTGCTTCCATAGAGCTGTAACTATTCCACAAAAATCTATGCTCCATGAGGTAAACAGAGCTCTTTCACTCCCAAGTCTCGCTGTGTGGCTAAGCATTACTGTACAGCCACATATGTGGTACTAGATGGTGGCCCGATTCTAACGCATCGGGTATTCTAGAATATGTATGTAGTTTACTTATGAAGTTTTCAGAATAATGCAATTTATACAAAGGATTCGGCCGGCCAGCCGCGACCAATTAGCGAAGCGTGGTTCAAATTCCGCGCCAATTCGCGGGCGTAGTATATTGCCCAGCCACGTAGTAAATAGCACAGACACATAGTATATAGCACAGACACGTAATATATTGCCCAGCCACGTAAAATATTGCACAGACACGTAGTATATAACACAGCCACGTAGTATATAGCACAGCCACGTAGTATATTGCCCAGCCATATAGTATATAGCACAGACCACGTAGTAAATAGCATAGACACGTAGTACAGTGCCGGCAAAAAAAATCTTTACATTTGCGCAGCAAAAAAAAACTTTACATATAAAATTCACATCATAATTTCACTTTTTAAAAGTGTACACAACGGGGGAGATAATAAAAAACTGTCTAATATTAAAGCTGGCTTTGTTGCAAATATCAACCAATCAACGCTCAGTTTTCCCTTCTCTGGTAAAGCGAAAGCTGCCCTCTGATTGGTTGCTATGTGCAGCTCAGCCGGTTTTGCTATTTGGCAGTCTTGTAAAGATTTTTTTTTGCCGGCACTGTATATTGCCCAGCCACGTAGTATATTGCCAAGCCGCGTAGTATATTGCCCAGCCGCGTAGTATATTGCCCAGCCACGTAGTATTTTGCCCAGCCAAGTAGTATATACACGTAGCAGACACGTAGTATATAGCACAGACACGTAGCATATAGCAGACACGTAGTATATTGCCCAGCCACTTAATATATTGCAGACACGTAGTATATTGCAGACACATAGTATATAGCACAGACACGTAGTATATTGCCCAGCTACGTAATATATTGCCCAGCCACGTAATATATACCACAGCCACGTAGTATATAGCACAGCCCACATAGTATATAGCACAGAGATGTAGTATATAACACAGCCCACGCAGTATCTAACACAGCCCACGTAGAATATAGCAATGTGGGCACCATATCCCTGTTTAAAAAACATAATTAAAATAAAAAATAGTTATATACTCACCTTCCGTCGGCCCCCCGGATCCAGCCCAGGCGTTTACCGATGCTCCTCGCGATGCTCCGGTCCCAAGAGTGCATTGCTGTCTCGCGAGATGATGACCTAGCGGTCTTCCGAGACCGCTAGGTCATCATCTCGCGAGACCGCAATGCATGGACCAGACCGTCGCGAGGAGCGGGAAAGGCATGGGCTGGATCTGGGGGCCGACAGAAGGCAAGTATATAATGATTTTTTTTTTTTATTATTTTTAACATTATATCTTTTTACTATTGATGCTGCATAGGCAGCATCAATATAATAATAATAATTTTATTTATATAGCGCCAACATATTCCGCAGCGCTTTACAAATTATAGAGGGGACTTGTACAGACAATAGACATTACAGCATAACAGAAATCACAGTTCAAAATAGATACCAAGAGGAATGAGGGCCCTGATCGCAAGCTTACAAACTATGAGGAAAAGGGGAGACACGAGAGGTGGATGGTAACAATTGCTTTAGTTATTCGGACCAGCCATAGTGTAAGGCTTGGGTGTTCATGTAAAGCTGCATGAACCAGTTAACTGCCCAAGTATGTAATATATAGACACAGAGGGCTATTAACTGCATAAAGTGTATGAGAACATGATACGAGGGACTTTTTTTTTTTTTTTTTATGATAGGCCACACCGGGATCATTAGGTTAATGTGTTGAGGCGGTAGGCCAATCTGAACAAATGAGTTTTTAGGGCACGCTTAAAACTGTGTGGATTGGGGATTAATCGTATTAACCTGGGTAGTGCATTCCAAAGAATCGGCGCAGCTCGTGTAAAGTCTTGGAGACGGGAATGGGAGGTTCTGATTATTGAGGATGCTAACCTGAGGTCATCAGCGGAGCGGAGGGCACGGGTAGTGTGGTAGACTGAGACCAGAGAGGAGATGTAGGGTGGTGCTGAGCCATGGAGTGCTTTGTGGATGAGGGTAGTAGATTTGTACTGGATTCTGGAGTGGATGGGTAGCCAGTGTAATGACTGGCACAAGGTAGAGGCATCGGTGTAACGGTTGGTGAGGAATATGATCCTGGCTGCAGCATTCAGGACAGATTGGAGCGGGGAGAGTTTGGTAAGAGGGAGGCCGATTAGTAGAGAGTTACAATAGTCCATCAATAGTAAAAAAGTTGGTCACACAGGGTTAATAGAAGCGTTAACCGAGTGCGTTACACCGCGGCATAACGCGGTCCGCTAACGCTGCCAATAACCCTGTGTGAGCGCTGACTGGAGGGGAGTATTGAGCGGGCACTGATCGCAGGGGAGTAGGGAGCGGCAATTTCGCTGCCCGCACTGTGCCCGTCGCTGATTGGTCGTGGCCGTTTGACCACGACCAATCAGCGACTTGGGATTTCCGTGACAGACAGACAGACGGAAGTAAGTGACCCTTAGACAATTATATAGTAGATTGCCACTGTCAGCAGAAAATGTGACAAATTTTGTTGCCAGTTTTATCCACTTTCCTTTGTGAAATGTAAAATCTTCGGATAAAAGTAATTTTGGTAAAATTTTAATATTTTTTATTCACCGCCCAATGGTATAAAATTCTGTGACACACCCATGGAGTCAATATGATCACTGCACCCTTAGATGAATACATTCATAAGTGTAGTTTGTAACGTGGGGACACTTATTGGCTTTTGCGGTTCTGGCACCTCAGGGGTTCTTCCAGTGAGTTAGGGAACCTGCAAACCATAACAGCAAAATCTGCATTACAATATGGTGCTCCATCCCTCCTAAGCTTTGCATTATGCCTGAAAGAGTTTCTCGATTACATGTAGGGTATTGGCGCACTCTGGAGAAATTGCTAACAAACTATGAGGTCCAATTTATCTTACTATCCCTTATAAAAATTAAAAACTTGTTGCTAAAACTAAATTTTAGCGGTAAAAAGTAATTAATCTTTCTTCACTGCCCAATGGTATAAAATTCTGTGACACATGTGGTGTCAACATGATCACTGCACCCCTAGATGAATTCATGGGGAGGTGTAGTTTGTAAAATGAGGTAACTTATGGGGTGTTCTGCACCTCAGGGGTCTGCCAATGTGACAAGGCAACATCAAACTATTCAAACAAAATCTGAACTCCAATATTGCGTTTCTTCCCTTCTGAGCTTTGCACTGTGCCTTAAAAGGACTTTTCAACCATATATGGGATACATGTGTACTCAGGAAAAATTGCATAACAAATTCTACTGTTCATTTTCTCATATTACCCCTTTTTGAAAATGAAAAACTTGGGGCCAAAACAAAAATTTTACTGGAAAAAAAATGGTAATTTTCCATTGACTCAGCCCAATGTTATACAATTCTGTGAATTTCCTGAGGGTTAAAAATGCTCACTACACCCCTTCATGAATTCCTTGAAAGGTTAAGTTTCCAAAATGGCTTCACTTGTGGGGGTTTCTGCTGTTTTAGCCAATGTCACATTTGACAAGCAATCTATTCCAGACAAAATGGTGCTCCTTCCCTTCTGAATCCTGCCGTATCCCACATATGGAGCAACGTTATCCTCGGAATAAATTGCACAACAAATTGTGTAGTACAATTACTCCTGCTTCTCTTGTGAAAATGAAAAATTTGGGACTAAAGCAACATTTTTGAGGGAATTTTTTTTTCACGGCACAACATTATAACATTCTGTAATGCCCTTTGGGATTTTGGTGCTCATCATACCTCTAGATAAATTTGAGAGTGTAGTTTCTAAAACTAGGTCATTTGTGGGGTGGTTCCAGTTTCTAGACACATCAGGAGCTTGTTTGCAGAGCTCATGTAATATGGCATCCACTTTCTATTCCAGACAATTTTGTGCTCCGTAAGTCAAATGGTACTCCTTCCTTTCTGAGCACCTAAACAGTCGTTTTCCATCACATATGAGGTTTCGGCATACTCAGGAGAAAAAGCAAAAAAAAAAAGTCCTTGTGAAAATGCTAATTTTGGGGCTAAGGCAAATTTTTGTGAAAAAAAAAATAAATTTTTTTTCATTTTTTACCTCCACATTGCTAAGGCTATGTGCACACTTTGCGGATTAGCCTTAGGAATTTCTGGTGCGGATTCTGCCTCTCCTGGCAGAAAACGCAGCTGCGGATGTGACGCGTTTTTTGTTCGGATCCACAGCGTTTGGGCGTTTTTGCTGCGTTTTTTTTCGGATTTGCTGCGTTTTTTAGCCCTGCGGATTTCTATAATGGAATGGGTACAAAAACACTGAAGATTCCTAAAAAGAAGTGACATGCTACTTTTAAACCTGCAGCGTTTCCGCAGCAGATTTTCCTCAAAGTGTGCACACCTTTTTTTTCCTCATTGATTTACACTGTACTGTAAATCAATTGCGGATCTGCATCGTTTTTGCACCGCAAAAATCCGCAACGTGTGCACATAGCCTTAATTTCTGCAAAGCACCTAAAGGGTTAATACACTTCCTGAATGTGATTTTGAGCACTTTGAGAGGTGCAGTTTTTTAAAATAATGTCACTTGTTATTTTCTGTCACATAGGCCCCTCAAATTGACTTCAAATGTGACGTGGTCCCTAAAAAATTAGGTTTTGCAAATTTTGTTGGAAAAATTGATCAACTCTTAATTTTTTTTTGTTAGAAATGTTAAGTCTCAAAAATGATGCCCATGTAAAGTGGAAATGTGGTAAATGTTATTTATTAACCATTTTGTGTGCTACAACCATCTGGTTAAAGGGAATAAAAATTAAAAGTTTGCGAAACATTGTATTTTCGTTATCGAATTTATTATATATTCATTAAAAAAATTCCAAATCATATCAACTTAAATTTGGATTGACCAAGAAGGTGAAAACAGGTTTAGGGGTGAAGGTGTTAATACTTCTCTCCTTTCTACATACACAATATGTTCTCTGAGAAGATTGTGACACTCCCCATTACCTGTAGGGTGTTGCTACTTTTCTTGTTTCTTTTCACTTAAAATAAATAATATCTTATCCTGGTAGAAAACATAGTCATTGGTAGCTTTGTATACCACTTAGGAAATGCGCATGCAATGTCTTTTTCATATGGGACAGCTCCAAAACCTGCAGAAAAAGCACCCAGAAAGTGCTTAAATGAAAGATATGCCTTTTTGTGTAAAACCAATTTGCTCATATGCTCAGTCTTCTGAGCATCTCTTAACCGCTTCAGGTTTCCTAAGATGCAAAGTGGTTCAAAGAAGTGACTTGACCATTCTATAGGAGTTTTCTGGTCTGGAGACATACATACTATTCTTTACAATACAAGTCAATGGAAAAGTTCAAAGAATGCCCGGAATACACCAATAAAAAAGACCCTACTGAAAAGCTGCAGAGAAAAGCAGTGGTTGAAAAATTATTTAAAAAATGCTTAACTCCAGTATTTCCTAAAGCATTTTCCTCTTGAAAAGCCAGCCTGAAAAAAAACGTCATGTAAACATACAATAATATTTATTTCTAAGCTTGTTTTAAGATTTAACCAACCTCAAAATCTTAAAAAAACAAATTCACAAACCTGATAGAAGATATGAAAGTTCCTTTCTGAAACATTTTGATGCGCTATCCGTGTACTCTCTAGAAGGTAAGTCTGGATACTGGCACAAGTGATTTGTTGGAGGCTTTACAAAAGATTAAAAAACAAGCAGATTATTTCCCATGCAAAGGGTATATTGTGATATGAAAACATCTAAAAGTAAGTTTAGAGCAAGGAAATGGCTTATACAAGATCAGAACTTTGAGAACTTGCAAGCTTGGAAGTGCTGTACAATCCTGGGGCAGCATGTTATAGCTCAAAGCTAAGCAGAGTGATCAACGAATTGCAGGAAAAGATTTAGTGTGGCATCTTTTTTTTCACTTAAAATTCCTGCTTATTTTGTGCTTAGCAGTCAATGTGTGTCACCGCCTTCCTGGTATGCACACTTAAAGAAGAAATGCTGTCAATCACCGATTAGGACCGTCCTTTCGACTATTATGAGACAGAGTTGCAAATTAATAAACTACAATTTATCCTGAACCTTTGGTACAAAACTCGAGATCATTTTGCTCAGCCTTCTGTACCCTATCACATGCTGCCCATAGATTGCACAGCATTTCCAACCAGACAGGTTCCACTCACTGTTACACCTGCACTCAAGGATTATATATAACAAGTGGTTCACAGTAGACTATATCAACAACTGTAATATAAATATGGAAGATCTTTACTGATGCACGAGAAGACAATCAGTACATTCTTTAACTCAAGCAATTTCCCAAACATGTTTAGGTTTGAGCTTGAATTAAACTAAGTGAAAGTTTTAGGCTACATTCACACGCGGCGTACATCTGCATTTTTTCTGCAGGTGTCTGTGCCAAAATATGCAATAACAATCTTCTCTGATTATGGAGTTGAACATTTCCTTAGTACAGAAAAGCCTTAATCCTCACTTATAAATGCAACTGCTTTTTTACATGCATTTGTAGGTTCCTTAGATAAAAAAAAACCTACACAATTTAATAGGGTATTTAAACACACCACAGGCATTAGTTTTCATGAAATCACATCCACTTTGCTTTGGACAGCTAAATGCAGCAGATTTGCTGCGCAATAAAAAAGCAGCCACGAGCTACATAAAAACACTAGTTAGGAGTGTGGCCTTAAATCTGAAATCTGGTAAATCTCATTTATATTCAATAAACATAGCACAGTTCCCAATGAGCCTTGCTATCGATAAAAAAAAACAACTCAATTACTATTAATGTGACAGCTGGGGATGAGCGAATATACTCGTTACTTGAGATTTCCCGAGCGCGCTCAGGTGTCCTCCTGTGGATTCCCTAGCAACCAGGCAACCCCCACATGTACTTATGTAGATGTAAATCATTCAGCTGCGGCATAAAAACTAAATTTCCGAGCACTAAAAAATACTCGGAAGACACCCGAGTGTGCTCGGGAAATCTCGAGTAACGAGTACATTCGCTCATCACTAGTGACAGCACCATGTGAGAAAGGGGATCTGCCCTTCAAGGACAGGAAACCTACAGAATTAAAAGGGCGGCGCCTCTCCACCACCTCAGTTGTTCACAGAGCATGAGAGGACACTACGAAAGCGTTATATATACCTTGATTCTTCCTTCTACACACCGCGTGAATCAAACATTATGAAGGAACTGAAGTGATCACCATGTACCAGTGATGGGAGGGAATATAAGTGTGCTGTCATGGGTTTTGGAAAATCACATTACCCTTAAGTAGAGATGGGTGAACCCGAACGGTAAACTTTGGCGTCCGTACCGAATACCTATTGTTCGGGCATGGACCCTAAACACACTTTACCATTAAGTCTGTGTAACTGTTCTGGTTCGGCACCCCTGAACACCGAGTTTCTGTTGCGCTGTTCTGGACAGCCGTAAAATCATCACCGCAGGCAGACAGCCAAGGTTCCCATGTCATTGGTGTCAGCTGATGGGACGCCTGCTGCCACTAACAACAGTAAGAGCAGGAGCGGCTCATGGGAGTTATTCATCAGCCGCTGTAAATAATTTAAAATTAAATCCGGCATGGGTTCCCCTGTATTTCTGTTAACCAGCCAGGCAAAACTCACAGCTGGGGGCTGCAACCCTAATCTGTCATCTTCAGCTGGTTATCAAGAATACATTTTAAAACAAATGGCGTAAGGCCCCGCCCCCCCCTATTTTTTGACAACCAGCCTTGCTAAGCAGACAGTTGGGGGCAGGTATTGTCAGGCTAGTAAGGGCCATGGCTATCGCTCCCCCCCCCCGCCTAAAAATAGCAGCCCACAGCCGCCCAGAAAAGGCACAACTATTAGATGCGCTAATCATGGTGCTTTGCCCGGCTCTTCCCACTTGCCCAGTAGCGGTGGCAAGTGGGGTTCATATTTGTGGTGTTGATGTCACCTTTGTATTAGGTGACATGATGCCCAAGGATTAGTAATGGAGAGGCATCTATAAGACACCTCTCCATTACTAATCCTATAGTTATATGGTAAATAAAGACACAGCCAGAATAAAGTCTTTTATTTGAAATAAAACACTAACTTTTTTTCTTTAAAAATTACACACTTCTACTCACCCAACGCCTAATTCCACTGAATCCCTTGTCTCCTGTAATAAAACAAAAATAAAAAAACAACAATATCGCTCACCTGTCCGTCGTTCTGTCCCATGCCGTAATCCATGTCTGGGGGGAAATAAACAACTTTCAACCTGGACAGTGGCAAGATGCAGCTGTCTGGGATGAGAACCACTGGAAAATGAGCTGCAACCAGTGGTGACGTCATCAAGTTTACTGCCAGTCACTGAGGCTGCGTTTCCAACCAGGCTGAACTGCGGTGACTTTGCTGAGATCTTCGCCAGCACCGAGAAAGCCTCACGGGGCAGAGTTGAGATTACAGAGTTTATTGACAAAAATAAACTATAAACAATAATTTTTTAATGCGGATTCCTATTAACAAAAGTGTACATAAAGATACATGCAAAAGTTTTTAGACAGGTGTGGAAAAAACACTTTAAAAAAAATCAAAACTCCAAAATGATAACTTCTCTAGTTGTGGTAAATGGATTAAAAGCAGATGCAATGATAATTATTACTACAAGTTATATATTATTCAAAGCGTAATTGAATTACCTGTTCAACTGAAGCTGAATATATTTTCCGAACCGGCTGCTGTTCTTGTTCCTTAAGGTACAGGCATTACCTACACAAAAAAACACAACAGGAAATTAAAAACAGTGGCAGGATACCACTGCCTTAGGGTACCGTCACACTAAAACGATGCTGCAGCGATACAACAACGATGTCGATCGCTGCAGCGTCGCTGTTTGGTCGCTGGAGAGCTGTCACACAGACAGCTCTCCAGCGACCAACGATCCCGAAGTCCCTTGGTAACCAGGGTAAACATCGGGTTACTAAGCGCAGGGCCGCGCTTAGTAACCCGATGTTTACCCTGGTTACCAGCGTAAACGTAAAAAAAACCAAACATTACATACTTACATTCCGGTGTCTGTCCCCCGGCGCTGTGCTTCTCTGCACTGACAGTGAGCGCCGGACAGCCGGAAAGCAGAGCGGTGACGTCACCGCTGTACTTTACGGCTGGCCGGTGCTCACCAGTCAGTGCGGGAAGCTGAAGGTGAGGGACATGACCAGACACCGGGAATGTAAGTATGTAGTGTTTTTTTTTTTTAACTTTTACGATGGTAACCAGGGTAAATATCGGGTTACTAAGCGTGGCCCTGCGCTTAGTAACCCAATGTTTACCCTGGTTTCCAGTGAAGACATCGCTGAATCGGCGTCACACACGCCGATTCAGCGATGTCAGCGGGAGATCCAGCGACGAAATAAAGTTTCAAACGATCTGCTACGACGTACGATTCTCAGCGGGGTCCCTGATCGCAGTAGCGTGTCAGACACAGCGAGATCGTGCCGTCCTAGCGACCAAAGTGCCACTGTGTGACGGTACCCTTACCCTATGTCTGTGCTTAGTAGCAGGAAATAAGAGCTGTCAATGTTTGCAGTGGCTCTATTAAAGCCTTACATACTGTGGTCAAAAGTGTCTGTGACATGTAAGGATTTTGACAGAGGTAGATCACTCTGCCTGGCTCCCTGCAATGACTATTTAAAAAATAAATAAATAAAAAATATATGTTATGTATATATATATATATATATATATATATATATATATATATATATATATATATATATATATATATATATATATATATAAATAATTAGATATATAGAGTGGGTATGGAGGGTATTCAGACCCCTTTAAATTTTTCACTCTTTGTTTCATTGCAGCCATTTGGTAAATTCAAAAAAGTTAATTTTTTTCTCATTAACCCCTTCACCCCAAAGCCTGTTTTCACCTAAGTGACAGGGCCAATTTTTACAATTCTGACCACTGTCACTTTATGAGGTCATAACTCTGAAACGCTTCAACGGATCCTGGTGATTCTGACACTGTTTTCTCGTGACATATTGTACTTCATGATAGTGGTAAAACTTCTTCGATATGACTTGCATTTATTTGTGAAAAAAACAAAAATTTGTCGGAAATTATGAAAATTTAGCAATTTTCAAACTCTTAGTATTTATGCCCTTAAATTAGAGAGTTATATCACATAATATAGTTAATAAACAACATTTCCCACATGTCTGCTTTACATCAGCACAATTTTGGAAACATAACTTTTTTTTGTTAGGACGTTATAAGGGTTAAAAGTTGACCAACGATTTCTCATTTTTGCAACAAAATTTGCAAAACCATTTTTTTACGGACCACCTCACACTTGAAGTGACTTTGAGGGGTCTATATGACAGAAAATGCCCAAAAGTGACACCATTCTAAAAACTGCACCCCTCAAGGTACTCAAAACCACATTCAAAAAGTTTATTAACCCTTTAGGTGCTTCACAGGAATTTTTTGAATGTTTAAAAAAATTGAACATTTAACTTTTTTTTCACAAAATTTTTTACTTCAGGTCCAATTTGTTTCATTTTACCAAGGGTAACAGGAGAAATTGGACCACAAAATTCGTTGTACAATTTGTCCTGAGTACGCCGATACCCCATATGTGGGGGTAAACCACTGTTTGGGCACATGGCAGAGCTCGGAAGGGAAGGAGCGCCATTTGACTTTTCAATGCAAGATTTGCTGGAATGGAGATCGGAGCCCATGTCACGATTGGAGAGCCCCTGATGTGCCTAAACAGTGGAAACCCCCACAAGTGACACCATTTTGGAAAGTAGACCCCCTAAGGAACTAATCTAGATGTGTGGTGAGCACTTTGAACCTCCAAGTGCTTCACAGAAGTTTATAATGAAGAGCCGTAAAAAAAATTTTTTTATTAATTTTCACAAAAAATGATCTTTTTGCCCCAAATGTTTTATTTTCCCAAGGGTAAAAGGATAAATTGGACCCCAAAAGTTGTTGTGCAATTTGTCCTGAGTACGTCGATACTTCATATATGGGGATAAACCACTGTTTGAGCGCATGGCAGAGCTCGGAAGGGAAGGAGCGCCATTTGAAATGCAGACTTAGATGGATTGGTCTGCAGGCGTCATGTTGCATTTGCAGAGCCCCTGATGTACCTAAACAGTAGAAACCCCCCACAAGTGACCCCATATTGGAAACTAGACCCCCCAAGGAACTTATCTAGATGTGTTGTGAGAGCTTTGAACCAACAAGTGTTTCACTACAGTTTATAACGCAGAGCCGTGAAAATAAAAAATATTTTTTTTTCCACGAAAATGATATTTTATCCCCTATGTTTTTATTTTCCCAAGGGTAACAGGACAAATTGGACCCCAAAAGTTTTTGTCCAACTTGTCCTGAGAACGCTGATACCCCATATGTTGGGGGGAACCACTGTTTGGGTGCACGGCAGAGCTCGGAAGGGAAGGAGCGCCATTTGAAATGCAGACTTAGATGGATTGGTCTGTAGGCGTCATGTTGCATTTGCAGAGCCCCTGATGTACCTAAACAGTAGAAACCCCCCACAAGTGACCCCATATTGGAAACTAGACCCCCCAAGGAACTTATCTAGATGTGTTGTGAGAGCTTTGAACCAACAAGTGTTTCACTACAGTTTATAACGCAGAGCCGTGAAAATAAAAAATATTTTTTTTTCCACGAAAATGATATTTTATCCCCTATGTTTTTATTTTCCCAAGGGTAACAGGACAAATTGGACCCCAAAAGTTGTTGTCCAACTTGTCCTGAGAACGCTGATACCCCATATGTTGGGGGGAACCACTGTTTGGGCACACAGGAGAACTCGGAAGGGAAGGAGCCCTGTTTTACTTTTTCAAAGCAGAATTGGCTGGAATTGAGATCGGACGCCATGTCGCGTTTGGAGAGCCCCTGATGTGCCTAAACAGTGGAAACCCCCAATTATAACTGAAATCCTAACCCCAACCCTAACCCTAGCCCTAACCCTAACCCTAGCCCTAACCCTAACCCTAGCCCTAACCCTAGCACTAATGGGAAAATGGAAATAAATACATTTTTTTACATTTTATTATTTTTCCCTAACTAAGGGGGTGATGAAGGGGGGTTTGATTTACTTTTATAGCGTTTTTTTGGCGGATTTTTATGATTGGCAGCTGTCACACACTAAAAGACGCTTTTTATTGCAAAAAATAGTTTTTGCATCACCACATTTTGAGAGCTATAATTTATCCATATTTTGGCCCACAGAGTCATATGAGGTCTTGTTTTTTGCGGGACGAGTTGACGTTTTTATTGGTAACATTTTCGGGCAGATGACATTTTTTGATCGCTTTTTATTCCGATTTTTGGGAGGCGGAATGAACAAAAACCAGCAATTCCTGAATTTCTTTTAGGGGGGGCGTTTATACCGTTCCACGTGTGGTAAAATGGATAAAGCAGTTTTATTCTTCGGGTCAGTACGATTACAGCGATACCTCATTTATGTAATTTTTTTTATGTTTTGGCGCTTTTACACAATAAAAACTATTTTATATAAAAAAATAATTGTTTTTGCATCGCATTATTCTGAGAGCTATAACTTTTTTATTTTTCTGCTGATGATGCTGTATGGCGGCTTTTTTTTTTGCGGGACAAGATGACGTTTTCAGCGGCACCATGGTTATTTATATCCGTCGTTTTGATCGCGTGTTATTCCACTTTTTGTTCGCCTGTATGATAATAAAGCGTTGTTTTTTGCCTTGTTTTTTTTTTTTTTTTTTTGGCGGTGTTCACTGAAGGGGTTAACTAGTGGGACAGTTTTATAGAGCGGGTCGTTACGGACGCGGCGATACCAAATATGTGTACATTTATTGTTTTGTTTTTTTTGGCGGTGTTCACTGAAGGGGTTAACTAGTGGGACAGTTTTATAGAGCGGGTCGTTACGGACGCGGCGATACCAAATATGTGTACATTTATTGTTTTTTTTTTTTTTTTTTACATAAATAAATGGATTTATTGGGAAATGTTTTTTTTTGGGGGGGGGGGATTTTTTTTAATTTTTTTTTACACATTCTATTTTTTTTTTTTTTTACTTTCTAACATTGTCCCAGGGTGGGACATCTCTGTATTAGATCAGATCGTTGATCTGACACTGTGCATAGCACACTGTCAGATCAACGATCTGACATGCAGTTTAGCTGGCTTTCCAGCGCCTGCTCTCAGCAGGTGCCGGCTAGCCAGGTCACTTCATGACCCGGAAGGAGTCCGGCGGCCATCTTGGATCCGGGGACTCCTTCCGGGTCACCGGAGCAACGCGATCTCATTGCGTTGCTCCGGTGGGAGAGCGCAGGGAGCCCCCGTCCCTGCGCGATCCCCCTCTATGCCGCTGTCACTACTGACAGCGGCATCAGAGGGGTTAAATGCCCGCGATCGGCGATAGCGCCGATCGTGGGCATTGCTGCGGGGTGTCAGCTGTCATATACAGCTGACCCCCGCACCCGATCACCGCGGCGCTCAGCGCGAGACCGCGGTGATCGGTGCGCCGTACTAGTACTGCTGCTGGCACTAATGCAGTGCCGGCAGCGCAGTACTAGTACGGCGCATGTCGCGAAGGGGTTAATGTACACTCTGCACCCCATCATGGCTGAAAAAAAAAATGTAGAATTTTTTGCAAATTTATTAAAAAAGAAAGACTGAAATATCACATGGTCATAAGTAGTGATGAGTGAACGTGCTCGCCACTACCTGGTACTCGAGTATCACTATACTTGGTGTACTCTGTGAGCACCGAGTATTTCCGGGATTATTCAGGGGGGCGGGAGATCGCGTCTTCGGCCCACAATTCTAGCGCTTTTTAGAGCACTAATGACAATGCAGGGATTGTCTGCCATGCACAGTAAGGCCGCAGCCATCTTTGTTGTGGCATTACAGTGATTGGCTGGCCGCACAGCGTCATCAGGTCTATAAGAGACCTGGCGCAGCCCTGCTCGCCTCATTCTGCTCCGGACTTAGCGAGTGTAGGGAGAGCTGCTGCTGAGATAGGGTCAGAATCGTGCTTTTAGTAGTTAGTGTGGGTATGGTAGTGTTCAGTCCACAACTCTTGAGAAACCAACAGTCCTTTTTAGGGCAAATTTGGGGGTCCAGAGATTCCAGCGCTAGGTAGGCAGGTGAGTCTATGTGCACATATCCACATCAGTGCAAGGCCTGCAGGCACTGTATGTGAGTATATAGATCTCACTGCATACCTCCAAAAGCTCCATTACTTTCTGCTGCTTCTGCTAACGGTATTTAATATATACCTGGCTGCAGTTTTCAGTTGCAATTTTTTTTTTCACCGCATACCTGCTCCTTTTATTCTAAAGCAATCCATAGCACCCTTAATTCTACATTTACTTGCTTAGTCACGTTGCAGAATACTGCCAGGTCATAGTAATCGAAGAGCGTGCAAATCTAAGAATTTTTTTTGTCCCAGGCATCAGATGTGAGTGCGCCAAAAAATCTTTTTTTATGTCATAGCCAACTTGTTGACAATTTAGTTGTGCCCCCAAAAAATCAAGGCACATTTAGATCAGTCTGTTATGTCAGGCTGACGGCTGGTGTATCTGTGGTGGAAAAATCATAGCTTCGCAGGCATAAGTTGCATAGTTGTGTCTGCTAGCCTTGTTCCACTTTTTTTTTTTTTCTTCCAAAAAGTCACCAACCCCCCCAAAAAAATGTATACAGTCTGTTGTGTCAGGCTGAGGCCTGTTGTATCTGTGGTGGAAAAATCGTAGCTTCGCAGGCATAAATTGCATAGTTGTGTCTACTAGCCTTGTTCCACTTTTTTTTTTTTTCAAAAAGTCACCAAACCCCGCCCCCCCAAAAAAATTTATACAGTCTGTTATGTCAGGCTGAGGCCTGTTGTATCTGTGGTGGAAAAATCGTAGCTGATCATATATAATTTTTCTCCAAATAAATACATTTGTCTTCAGCTTTGAAATAGTTCAGTAGCCCATTTAAAATGAGCAATGCAAGGGACGGGGAAGTGGACGTGATGCTGCATGCAGAGGACAAGGCCGTGGCCAAGCTGAAAGTGGGCCACAACAAAGACCCACATCTTCTCGCGCAACCTTCCTGTCCCAGTCAGTAGGTGACCGCAGCACACCACTATTGAAGCCAGAGCAGTGTGAAACAGTTGTTGGCTGGATAGCGGATAATGCTTCCAGTCACTTAGCCATCACCACCACCACCATGTCTTCCACACTGTCAAGTCTGAGTAGCCGTGAGTGTGGACCAGATATTCCTCACATTGATCCTCCTTCCTCCCACCATGCCGAGTGCCCTGAGACA
Source organism: Ranitomeya imitator (assembly GCF_032444005.1). Taxonomy (NCBI): domain Eukaryota; kingdom Metazoa; phylum Chordata; class Amphibia; order Anura; family Dendrobatidae; genus Ranitomeya; species Ranitomeya imitator. The sequence continues at coordinate 320,108,241 of NC_091284.1, forward strand.
ACTGATCCCACACTTGGACTGGACACTCCAAAGAGCTGTTCAGTTTTTCCTTTTAGGGTATGTGCACACGTTGCGGATTTGTGTGCGGATTTTTCCGTGTAGATTCAGAAAAATATATTTACTGCGGCTTTTGTGCGGATTTCACCTGCGTTTTTACATCTGCGGATTCCTATTAAAGAATAGATGTAAAACACTGCGGAATCCGCACAAAGAATTGACATGCTGCAGAAAATAAACCACAGCAAATCTGGGTGGAATTTTCCGCAGCATATGGACAGCGGATTTGGTTTTTCATAGCTTTACATGCTAATGTAAAACAAATGGAAAACAGCTGCAGTCAAATCCACAACGTGTGCACATACCCTTAAGATTCCGGAATCTCGGCCGGTCAACTTGAAGTGGGACCAGATGAGATTGCATGTAGCGATGCCCAAAGCATTGAACAGCCACGATCACATGAAGGCGATGGTGGGAAAGTGCCAGAAGAGGTGGACGATGAGGGGACAATTGCCAGAAAGTCAGGAGGAGGATCAGGGTGCGGATGTGCAAGACAAGGTGGTGGATGACAGTGACTGACCCAACCTGGCAAGAGGACATGCAGAGCGAAGACAGCAGCACTCATGGGGAAGGAGGCATATCACCCCATCAGGAAGGAAGCAGTGTGGTGGCCACAGACAAAAGGCGTGCATCCGTTCCTCATAACACCAACATGACGTTGCCATTCCAACTGTAAGATCTTCTCGAGTCTGGTTATTTTTTAAAGACACTGCTGATAACCTCAAACAGGCCATTTGCAGCACCTGCCATGCCAGCATCAGCAGGGATAGCAAAACTGTGAGCCTGACCACCAGCAGCATTTTCAGGCACATGGCAGCAAAGCACCTGACTTTGTGGGTCGAACCCCAGGCTCCAGGAACACTGTCTGCAGGTGACACCACTGCTTCTTCCACTGTTTTGCGTAGAAGCCAATCCCCAGTCCACCGTGCATGTGAAGATGCCTCTAGCCCTGAACATGTTATTGCCCACAGTCAAGCAGCACCATCATCAAGCCCGTCCACATCCTTGTCCCAGCAAGTCCACGTCCCAGCACAGCCTTCAATTGTTGTCCCAGCCAACGCCCCACAGGCCACAGTATTAAATTCTAACATTTCTCTTCTGCTTGAGCTTGAAATGTTGCCATTTAGGCTCGATGAAACAGAAGCTTTCCGCAACCTGATGGCGGCGGCCGTCCCAAGGTACTCTGCCCCAGTCGCCACTATTTCTCACAGTGTGTCGTACTGGCATTACACCATTACATTACACCAGCATGTGTCCCACAACACAACCCCTGCCCTCAACAATGCTGTTACTGGGAAAATCCACCTAACCACGGACACGTGGACAAGTGCTTGTGTGCAGGGACGGTACATCTCACTGACGGCACACTGGGTTAACATACTGGAATCCGGGACCCAGTCGGACCTTAAGATGTACCACATCCTCCCTACGCCGAGGATTGCGGGCCCTACGTCAATCAGGGTTGCCCCCACAGTCTAGAGCTCCTGCACCTCCTCCTCAGCCTCCGTCTGTGAAATGAACACATCAGTCAGGAGCTGGAAGCAACAGGCTGTGCTGAAGCTAGTCTGCATAGGTGACACACCGCACAATGCAGAAGAGTTGTGGACAGCCCTGAATGATCAGATATTTGGATGACATCGCTGAACCTACAGCCAGGTATGTTCGTGTGTGACAATGGCCGTAAACCTGGTGGTGGCTCTGAGGCAAGGTGAGCTCACACATGTACCTTGCCTGGCCCATGTGCTTAACCTTGTGGTTCAATGTTTTCTGAAAAGCTACCCAGAGCTGCCGGATCTGCTAGTGAAAGTGCACCGTCAGTCTGCCCATTTTAGAAAGTCAGCTACAGCTTCAGCCGCCATTGCCGTGCTTCAGCAGCGTTTGCAGCTTCTAGCTCACCGACTGGTGTGTGATGTCCCCAAGCGTTGGAACTCTACACTGCATATGTTGGAAAGGAGTTGTGAGCAGACGAGGGCAGTTGCTGACTATCAGCATCAACATCGATATTCAGTTCAGACTCCACACGTAAGACCTCAGGAGTGGCCATGGATGTCAGACATATGTACCATCCTCAAACTTTGAGGACTGCATCAAGATGGTGAGCGGAGAGGACGCTATAATTAGCGTCACCATTCCGCTATTCTGCATTCTGAAAATCTCTCTGCTCACAATTAAAGAGGATGCATTGCAGGCAGAGCGCGTGAGGCAATGTGGAACAGCCATGATGGAAACACTTTTTTTTTTAAACTACTGAATTGGACAGCTCAGACTTTGACAAGCTCACCAAGGAGCTTACGGATACACATAAATCTATCACGAAGGTGTGGTGGAACGTACGCTGCCTAGAAGAATACCTGAAATTATCTATCTTCCCTCGGGGACTAAGGGTGCAAATTTTCCCTGCATGGGAAGTCACCCCAGCTTTTAAAACTACATGGGAAGCTGGTCTAGCACAGTGTTCCAGAATTATTATCAATCTTTTATTGCAACAGGATAATGACTTGCTGGCAACATTGAAAACAAAGATTAAGAATTTGGAAACACAATTGGTGAATTATGACTCTGCAACACAAGTCCAACCCTTTCAGGCTAAACTAAAAGATACTATTACAAAATTTGAAAAAGAAATTGTTGAAGGGAAAAAGAAAAAGTTTCAACGTGATAAACAAGACATTGAGAAAAACTTGGCCTTTAAGTGGAGGCATTCGGGTAACAGGAGACCGACACCTAATACATCATTTTCTACTATTGGTGCAGAAGCCGAACACAGTAACATAGTAACATAGTTAGTAAGGCCGAAAAAAGACATTTGTCCATCCAGTTCAGCCTATATTCCATCATAATAAATCCCAGATCTACGTCCTTCTACAGAACCTAGTAATTGTATGATACAATATTGTTCTGCTCCAGGAAGACATCCAGGCCTCTCTTGAACCCCTCAACTGAGTTCGCCATCACCACCTCCTCAGGCAAGCAATTCCAGATTCTCACTGCCCTAACAGTAAAGAATCCTCTTCTATGTTGGTGGAAAAACCTTCTCTCCTCCAGACGCAAAGAATGCCCCCTTGTGCCCGTCACCTTCCTTGGTATAAACAGATCCTCAGCGAGATATTTGTATTGTCCCCTTATATACTTATACATGGTTATTAGATCGCCCCTCAGTCGTCTTTTTTCTAGACTAAATAATCCTAATTTCGCTAATCTATCTGGGTATTGTAGTTCTCCCATCCCCTTTATTAATTTTGTTGCCCTCCTTTGTACTCTCTCTAGTTCCATTATATCCTTCCTGAGCACCGGTGCCCAAAACTGGACACAGTACTCCATGTGCGGTCTAACTAGGGATTTGTACAGAGGCAGTATAATGCTCTCATCATGTGTATCCAGACCTCTTTTAATGCACCCCATGATCCTGTTTGCCTTGGCAGCTGCTGCCTGGCACTGGCTGCTCCAGGTAAGTTTATCATTAACTAGGATCCCCAAGTCCTTCTCCCTGTCAGATTTACCCAGTGGTTTCCCGTTCAGTGTGTAATGGTGATATTGATTCCCTCTTCCCATGTGTATAACCTTACATTTATCATTGTTAAACCTCATCTGCCACCTTTCAGCCCAAGTTTCCAACTTATCCAGATCCATCTGTAGCAGAATACTATCTTCTCTTGTATTAACTGCTTTACATAGTTTTGTATCATCTGCAAATATCGATATTTTACTGTGTAAACCTTCTACCAGATCATTAATGAATATGTTGAAGAGAACAGGTCCCAATACTGACCCCTGCGGTACCCCACTGGTCACAGCGACCCAGTTAGAGACTATACCATTTATAACCACCCTCTGCTTTCTATCACTAAGCCAGTCACTAACCCATTTACACACATTTTCCCCCAGACCAAGCATTCTCATTTTGTGTACCAACCTCTTGTGCGGCACGGTATCAAACGCTTTGGAAAAATCGAGATATACCACGTCCAATGACTCACCGTGGTCCAGTCTATAGCTTACCTCTTCATAAAAACTGATTAGACAGCTTAAGTGATTTTTTGCGTCGGATACAAGCTGTCATGATCTGTACTTTTTTCCCTGTCCTGTATTTTGTATAATATGTCCTGATGTGATGCGACTTCTCTTTCGTTGTATTTACTGTACATTTTGCAATGTCATGGGGTGTATGTAACTAACCTGTCTCCTTCCCCCAATACTTGCAGCCCTGAGCTATAATGTAATTAAGCTTTGTCCACACCACTAGGGAAGGAATAGCTATTCTTCCTCACAGCAGGTGGCTAGTCAAATGCACATAATGAATAGACTAAGTGGAGCCAACCAGTCTAGAATCTTCTGCTGGACCCAACCATTGAATAGAAGGTGTGACCTCTACCCCCCTTCTTGGGCTGATCCCTGGAGCTCAGACAATCCATTCTTATTTTGAGATCAGATGTGAGTTGATCCTTGAAGGAGAAGGAGTGGGGATTCTTAGCTGAGGCAAGACCCCATGTCCATCTATGACTGCGGAAGCGAACGGGGCGAGACTTGAGCTGAGGACATATCTCGTCGTTCGTGAGATTGTTTTGGGATCCCTTGGACTAATTGTGGACTCTGTAGATCTACCTGCATGTGTTGTTCCAGCATTCTTGATAATAAATCTGTTGAATCATCCCTCGGCCTGTTGTCCCTTCTTGCTCTGCCGTACACCCCGTCACAAACTGGTGGCAAGCAGTGGGACCAGAGCAGAAGGAATGGAGGACAATGGCCCAACATCGGGAACCAACACCGCAGAGTACAAGAACTGGACTTTGGGGAGCCTACAATCAAAGTCCCGTGAAGTAGGAGTCCGTTTTAAAGGACTCTCCAAGGAGCAGCTAATTGAGGCTTTGGAAGGAGTTCGCCTGCAAGATGACGCTGAGGAAGGATCCTCACAGCAAATGGAGGAAAGAAGGCAGCCAGAGGTAAATACCCAAAAAAGTCAGTGGGTTGTGTGGTACGAGGAGGAGTTGGCATTGCTGGGAGAAGAGGCCACCATAGACGATAAGAGGGAGGCCATTCACAGAGCCAAGGAGATGGCATTGCTGGAGAGGCAGATCGCTTTGGAAGCAGCTAGAAGCTCCAGACAGACTCTAACCCCAGCACCCACCATCAGGGAACTCCCCAGAGTGTCCCGCAAAGACTTCAAGCCCTTTAATGAGGCTGCAGGCGACATTGAGGGCTTCTTCCAGGACTTTGAGCATCAGTGTCGATTAATGGAAGTCCCGGAAAGGGAGCGAGTCCGACATCTGGTGGGGCTCTTAGAGGGTGGAGCTGCCGCAGCCTATAGAGCTATGGACCCTAGGGGGAACTGTGAGTATGCGGAGATTAAACGGACTATTCTAGAACATTATGCTGTTACTCCAGACACTTACAGGACTCAGTTCCGTACTTTAGCCTGTGATGAGGAAGTGTCTTTCAAGATGTATGCCCACAGACTCAAACAAATATGTCATCGCTGGCTGGAGGCAGAGGAGGCCTTAACCTGGGAGACCTTCCTCCAGGTTATCCTAAAAGAGCAGTTTTACTTCAAGTGCCCTGCTGAGATCCGGGAATGGGTGCGTGAGAGGAGACCAGCCACTGTGGAGGAAGCTGCAGCTCTAGCTGATGAGGCTCTCACCATCAAGCCTCAGTGGAGGGTTCTGTTGGAGGATGGAGAGAGGCCTACCAGCTCCACAACACCGGTGGCCCCCTGTTCTTCTCTCCCCATTGTTCCCCGTTCCTCTAAGCCACCACCTCATGCTGATACCCGTGTAAATGTGCCTCCAGTTGCTTCTACTGCGTTTTCTGGAATACGACGAGGAGAGGAAGTAGCAGAGCGCAGGTGTTATGGTTGTGGGCATCTGGGGCATCTGCAGGCCTCATGCCCAGCCAGCTCATGGAGAAGTCGTCCTCAAACCCCTACAGCACCTTCAGGTAGGAGCCGGCCTCCAGGTTCCCTTACCCCTCGCCCAAGAGGACGCCTTGGATGGAGTGAGACCCAGCACAGATGCTATCGATGTGGACAGCCAGGGCATCTGCAAGCCTCCTGTCCAGCTGTTCAAATGAGGATTGATCCTGTGCCCAGTCGTATTAATTATGTACAGCCAAGTGCCATGGAGGACGACGTGTCACCACTACGTGAGGACTGGCCTAGTGCCTCACCCACCTATGTTGCACCACTAGGAGTTTATGGTGTGCGACCCGCAGCTATGACGACTTCTGCTCATCGAGATAAGCACTTGCAGGAGGTCGTGCTGGATGGACAGAGACTTATTGGATTTTGTGACTCAGGGGCTTTCCTCACACTGGCTGATCCCCGAGTGGTTCGGCCTGAGGCAATCCATCGAGGACCTGGGATTGTCATTGAACTGGCTGGTGGACAATGGAGGACTATTCCCACAGCCACTGTGGATCTGAACTTTGGTTTTGGGGTCAGGCGATGTGTGGTTGGGGTGATGGGTGGTCTGCCTGCAGATGTTCTCCTGGGCAATGATGTGGGAGAGCTACGATGCCAATTCGTGGCTGCATGAAACCACATGTAAGTTACGCTCTGCCTGTGTGTACTTAACCAGCGACCTGTAGAGGTCCCTAGTACGTACACAAATTGGGAGGGGAAGGGATTGTCATGATCTGTACTTTTTTCCCTGTCCTGTATTTTGTATAATATGTCATGATGTGATGCGACTTCTCTTTCATTGTATTTACTGTACATTTTGCAATGTCATGGGGTGTATGTAACTAACCTGTCTCCTTCCCCCAATACTTGCAGCCCTGAGCTATAATGTAATTAAGCTTTGTCCACACCACTAGGGAAGGAATAGCTATTCTTCCTCACAGCAGGTGGCTAGTCAAATGCACATAATGAATAGACTAAGTGGAGCCAACCAGTCTAGAATCTTCTGCTGGACCCAACCATTGAATAGAAGGTGTGACCTCTACCCCCCTTCTTGGGCGGATCCCTGGAGCTCAGACAATCCATTCTTATTTTGAGATCAGATGTGAGTTGATCCTTGAAGGAGAAGGAGTGGGGATTCTTAGCTGAGGCAAGACCCCATGTCCATCTGTGACTGCGGAAGCGAACGGGGCGAGACTTGAGCTGAGGACATATCTCGTCGTTCGTGAGATTGTTTTGGGATCCCTTGGACTAATTGTGGACTCTGTAGATCTACCTGCATGTGTTGTTCCAGCGTTCTTGATAATAAATCTGTTGAATCATCCCTCGGCCTGTTGTCCCTTCTTGCTCTGCCGTACATCCCATCACATAAGCGACACAGACGGACCACAAGATGCGGTAGGCGTAAAACGAAACATCAGGCAACAACGCCATTATCCTGCCCACGGAACGAGGAAGAGTGCCAGATACCAGAAATAGTGGATAATCAATTACAGATTATCACTCTCTCCACATACACTCTGACAGAAGCTGAAAGGTCAGTGCTCCAAAGGGGTCTCACTTTTTCTCCCATGTTGATAACAGATACATTTACTATTATTAAGGATTTGTACCTTTTTTGCAGAAAGATTATTTTGAAAGCTTTACACCTTAAACCGGAACTTTTGCCTGAATTTTCAACTACTTTGGACAGACGTGTTTTTTTTGATCTTTTGGATCTCTTGAATGAGAGTAATACATCTTCAGGTAGGAAAACATTTCCTCACGGATTACCCTCAACGACAACTCCTCCTTTGTCATTGGTGCCATTGGTTAAAATCTTTTATGAGGTTATTAAATTGGGAATACAAAAACTTCCCATAAATCCAAATAGGGACCAAAATCTATCTACAAATGACAGGAGGGCTCTTGCTAATTTGAGATCCAATAGAGATTTTCTAATAAAGGAGGCAGACAAGGGGGGCAACGTGGTCTTGTGGCCAATTAAGATGTACCTCTGTGAGGTCACTAAACAATTAAGCGATTCCAAAAATTATTCTAAATTGCCGCTAACCCTACAGAGGTCTTTAACAACAAATTGGAGCGCTTACTTGATGTGGCGCTCTCTGAGGGAATAATTAAGAAACAAGAGAGGGACTATATTTTTGTGAAAAAACAGTGGTGCCTACCTTTTACCTCTTACCAAAAGTTCACAAGGACCTCGTTTGCCCCCCGGGTAGGCCTATGGTATCGGGTATTGGAGGTCTTGGCGAGAGAGCCTGCATCTATATTGACTTCTATCTACAACCAGTGGTACAGGACTTACCATCGTATATAAGGGATTCTACACAATTGATTGAAAAATTGGGAGGTGTTAAACTCCCCGGTGATGCGTTGCTGGTTGCAGTGGATGTAACTTCACTGTATACCAGCATCACGCATGATGATGGTATTGCGGCCATGGAATATTTTCTGTGATGCAGTGAATCTGGGGATCCTCCACATAGCGCCTTTCTCTTGAGTCTGCTTAGATTTGAGTTGATGCACAATTAATTCGTTTTTGATTTTTCTTTTTACCGAAAATAGTCTGGTACGGCGATGGGTGCCTGTTGTGCCCCCTCCTTCGCCAACCTATTCATGGGTTGGTGGGAGGAGACCTGCGTGTACCCGTCGTCGGACTTTAAGGAACATATTTTATATTGGTTTTGATTTATAGATTATATTTTTTTTATTTGGACAGGCTCAAGAGAGGGATGTGAGGAGTTCCTTCAGATGTTGAATACAAATTCACTGAACATCCATTTAACTTACCAAATGTCCTTGTCCACAGTTGAGTTTCTGGATCTTAAGCTCTCTCGCCAGGATGATACCATCTACACGGATCTCTTTCGCAAGAGCACGGCCTCTAATGGTCTCCTTGATTTTAGGAGTTTCCATCCACACCATTTGAAGAGGAATCTACCGGTCGGACAGTTTCATAGGATCCGACAGAATTGCACCCGTCCGTGTGACTTTCATTCCCAGGCTAAATCACTCTTGGGACATCTACGTGCGAGGGGATACCCGCGATCGATTATTTCAAAGGCTTTTCAACATACGAACTCCATCCGAGGGATACTTTTTTAAAATCCACTCCTAGGTGTCCGGATGACAGTCTAATATTCATCACTACGTACCATAACCATTGGAACCAAGTCTCTGATTTATTTAAGCAACATTGGGGCATTTTGAAAACTTACCCGAGGGTATCTGATTTGTTACCATCAACTCCACTATTGACAGCTAGACGGGCGCCGAACCTGCAGGATTGTCTGTCAAGAAGTCATTTCGTGAGTCCAACCACGAGAATTAGTAGGGGTTTAAATCTACGTGGCATGTACCCTTGTGGTGACTGTAATGTATGTCCGTTTGTGAATAGGTGCTCTTTCACAAATCCGAGGGATGCTGTTGTCCATGCACTAAAAGATTACATTAATTGTAAGACCACAAATCTAGTTTATGCTCTTGTGTGCTCTTGCCCGAAAGTGTATGTTGGGCAGACCTCGCAGGAGCTATGCAGGCGTGCACATCAGCACATATCAAACATTAATTTGGCCAGACGGGATCTATCTAAGGGCAAAAATGTCTCTACTGTTGCCATGCACTTTTTACAAGTCCACTCCAGTAGTACCCGTGGTCTACAGGGAGTGGGGCTACAAAAGGTCACAAAAAAACAGACTGACAGGGTGAACTGCTTAGATTAAAGGCCCGTTGGATATATCAACTGGGGTCAGTTTCACCGGGGGGCCTCAATGAGGAATAGCTTTACACCAGTTTCCTTTTGCTATAAATGTAAAAAATTATTTTTTTTTTTACATTTTTTTTTTTTTTTTTAATGTACAATCGTCAATATTTAATTTAATAAATCTTTGCTGATATACAGTGGGGCAAAAAAGTATTTAGTCAGTCAGCAATAGTGCAAGTTCCACCACTTAAAAAGATGAGAGGCGTCTGTAATTTACATCATAGGTAGACCTCAACTATGGGAGACAAACTGAGAAAAAAAAATCCAGAAAATCACATTGTCTGTTTTTTTAACAATTTATTTGCATATTATGGTGGAAAATAAGTATTTGGTCAGAAACAAACAATCAAGATTTCTGGCTCTCACAGACCTGTAACTTCTTCTTTAAGAGTCTCCTCTTTCCTCCACTCATTACCTGTAGTAATGGCACCTGTTTAAACTTGTTATCAGTATAAAAAGACACCTGTGCACACCCTCAAACAGTCTGACTCCAAACTCCACTATGGTGAAGACCAAAGAGCTGTCAAAGGACACCAGAAACAAAATTGTAGCCCTGCACCAGGCTGGGAAGACTGAATCTGCAATAGCCAACCAGCTTGGAGTGAAGAAATCAACAGTGGGAGCAATAATTAGAAAATGGAAGACATACAAGACCACTGATAATCTCCCTCGATCTGTGGCTCCACGCAAAATCCCACCCCGTGGGGTCAGAATGATCACAAGAACGGTGAGCAAAAATCCCAGAACCACGCGGGGGGACCTAGTGAATGAACTGCAGAGAGCTGGGACCAATGTAACAAGGCCTACCATAAGTAACACACTACGCCACCATGGACTCAGATCCTGCAGTGCCAGACATGTCCCACTGCTTAAGCCAGTACATGTCCGGGCCCGTCTGAAGTTTGCTAGAGAGCATTTGGAGTTTTGGGAGAATGTCCTATAGTCTGATGAAACCAAACTGGAACTGTTTGGTAGAAACACAACTTGTCGTGTTTGGAGGAAAAAGAATACTGAGTTGCATCCATGAAACACCATACCTACTGTAAAGCATGGTGGTGGAAACATCATGCTTTGGGGCTGTTTCTCTGCAAAGGGGCCAGGACGACTGATCCGGGTACATGAAAGAATGAATGGGGCCATGTATCGTGAGATTTTGAGTGCAAACCTCCTTCCATCAGCAAGGGCATTGAAGATGAAACGTGGCTGGGTCTTTCAACATGACAATGATCCAAAGCACACCGCCAGGGCAACGAAGGAGTGGCTTCGTAAGAAGCATTTCAAGGTCCTGGAGTGGCCTAGCCAGTCTCCAGATCTCAACCCTATAGAAAACCTTTGGAGGGAGTTGAAAGTCCGTGTTGCCAAGCAAAAAGCCAAAAACATCACTGCTCTAGAGGAGATCTGCATGGAGGAATGGGCCAACATACCAACAACAGTGTGTGGCAACCTTGTGAAGACTTACAGAAAACGTTTGACCTCTGTCATTGCCAACAAAGGATATATTACAAAGTATTGAGATGAAATTTTGTTTCTGACCAAATACTTATTTTCCACCATAATATGCAAATAAATTGTTAAAAAAAACTGACAATGTGATTTTCTGGATTTTTTTTTCTCAGTTTGTCTCCCATAGTTGAGGTCTACCTATGATGTAAATTACAGACGCCTCTCATCTTTTTAAGTGGTGGAACTTGCACTATTGCTGACTGACTAAATACTTTTTTGCCCCACTGTGTGTATATATGTATATATATATATATATATATATATATATATATATACATACATATACATATATATATATATATATATATATATATATATATATATATATACACACAGTATATATATATATAAATATATATATATATATATATACACATATACATACATATATATATATGTATATATATATATATATTTTGGGCTTGGGTTGTCCATTTCTTGTTTCGCTTTGTTAGGTTTTTCATTATTTATCTTTTTCATTTTTTCTTTAGGTGTTTTTTCGTTATAGTATAGTGTGTTAATAGTGGGCCGTGTCTTGGTGAAAAATGGCTTATTGCCGTTCGTTTGCCAATTCACCAATTGGAGTTAATTGGCTTGCAACTCAGTGCTATATGTCCTTAATGTAAGTATATAACTTCAAGGTGGACTTTGCGCAAGCGTTGTTCAAGTTGCCGGCTGGTGACACGCAGGGTTTCGGTTTATGTGGAACGCATGCTGTTGTATACAAATGGTCACCTTGGGATGGCATCATCTACTTTGCAGGACGCTGCGGAAGAACTTGAGCAAGCGCCGACATGACTTCCGGTGTGTGATACGCACATTTCCGGTACACCTGGAACGCACGCCGATACCATGCGAGCGCAGCGTTTTACTAAGGACTCTGACCTATTTTCCTGAATTGCGCAGGCGCCCTGACATATTTTGGCTTTTCTGCTCTATGATTACTGGGCACAAGTGCTAGCAATCATTAGTCCATCAGTAAGTGCACTTACTCCTATATATACCCAACGTGACAGACCCTCATTCACTTCCCCTGACGAAGCTACCGGATGTAGCGATACCCGATGGGAGCAAGCGGACCATTGGATTCTAGTGAGTGGCAAGTATTGTCATTATTTGTGCATCTATTTTTGTACTTCACTTATTATCTTACCAGCATCTACCATGGGCTCGATGTGGGATATCCATTTGTGCTTTGGAGTTCTGACTTATTTTGGTTGATTTTTTTTATTGATTTTTTCTGTATAGTTATTTTTGACTAAATATACTATCTTGTCATCATACTGTTTATTATATGTTAATTAATCTTTATATATGTTTGGGGATTTTTTACATTGGAGCCCTTGGTGTTGTTGTTATGTATACACCTATTTCTGGATGGATAACACTCACTGGAATTCCTTTTAGGGGACATTGATTCCCTTTGAGTCTGGTTTATGCACACCCTTTTATATAAGGGGTGCTTTCTTTTGGGTATGTTTTTACATGCTTTTTAAATGTTTTTATGTCTTTAGCACTTTATTTTCTTAATAAAGCCTTGTTCACTTTATGAGTTGTGTGTGCACTTTTTTTGCGCTTTTCATTTCTTATGCAGTTCATGTTTTGGCGCATTAGTTGCACCCCCCTTAGATATGGTTGATTATTTATAGTGGTGCCTACTCTCTTTCTTTCTTGTCACATGGAGCAAGGAACCATACAGGGGGATTACACTCAGCCCAGTCTCATGTCTTCCCAATGTGGATTGGTAGACAATGAGGAGGAGGAAGAACAGGAGCTACTTTCATGGGCTATAGACGGTACTACAAGCACAGTTGTCATACCGTTTGTTCAGCGGGGATGGCCTGAGGATAGGGAGGAGGAGGATGAGGACAGCATGGTCAGTCGTCCTGTTGGTGAGGACACGGAAGTCTTGCCTGTTAGTAGTCTGGCTTCCATGGCTGACTATGTTGCGCTGCGTTTCACGTGACCCTCGCATTATAACATTTTTTGGTGACACTCATTACTGGTTGGTGTCACTTCTAGAGCCACCATACAAGGAGAACTTTCAATCTCTTCTTCCAGAGGCAGACAGGTGTACTAAACTGTTGCAGTACCAGAGGGCCCTTGTAGAGGAATTACTTAAATTCCCATGTGAGAACGCTGGCAGCAGAATGTAGGTGAATGACCTGTAGTTACCTCGAGTTGCAGTGAGGCGCCCTCTGCTGGATGTCTTCATATGAACTCGAGCCTAGGAACTTTTCAGAATATTTTCCCACGCTCGAGTTCATATGAGGACATCAGCAGAGGGCGCATCACCGCGACTGAAGGTAACTACAAGTCATTCACCTACATTCCATTCATTCCCCGGGGTTTTACAGGCACGGGTGGCTGCATTAGCAGAGCTTCTGCTTGTAAAATTAGTTAACCCCTTCAGATGGCTTTACATCGTGGGACATGACAGAAAGACGGAAGGTATGGGATAGTGTTGTTTTTTTATTTTACCTTTTTTACAGAACGAGGGTCTTCAGGTGGATTACAAGTAAAATAAAATATTACAAAAACCTGTGTATTTATTTCATTAAAATACTTTGTAATAATGTGTGTGTTTTTTTTTAACCATTTCATACTATTGGAATAATAATGGATAGGTGTCATAATTGACGCCTCTCCATTATTAATCTGGCTTAATGTCACCTTGCAATAGCAAGGTGACATTAACCCTTCATTACCCCATATCCCACTGCTACAGGGGAGTGGGAAGAGAGTGGCCAAGTGCAAGAATAGGCGCATCTTCCAAATGTGCCTTTTCTGGGGTGGCTGGGGGCAGATGTTTTTAGACAGGGGCGGGGTCAATAACCATGGACCCTCTCCAGGCTATTAATATCTGCCCTCAGTCACTGGCTTTACCATTCTGGCAGAGAAAATTGCGCGGGAGCCCACGCCAATTTTTCCCGCGATTTAACCCTTTAATTTAATAGCAAGAGCGCCCAAATTTTGCACATACACACTACCAACATTAGTAGGGTGGAATATTCAAAAGAAAAGGGATAGGAGATGGTTTACTGTATGTAAACCATGTCTCATATGTCGGGTTTGAGAAGGAGATAGGAAAACGCTGTATGACATAATATATATATATATATATATATCACTGACATTGTATATCTATATATATATATATATAGATATATATAGATATATATATCTATATATATATAGATATATATATATATATATATATATAGATATATATACACATACATTATATGTTTTTACGATTTTTTTTGCACATGGATCCATTGTATGTCCGTATGTCGGCTTTGCAAGCCTGCAAATCTCGCAGTACGGATGCCATACGGATTACATACGGAGGATGCCATGCGCAAAATACGCTGACACACCCTGCCTACGGAGTACTTACAGATCACCATTTTTTGAATTTTGTGGTGTATTACGGCCGTAAAATACGGACCGTATTTTTATACACTGACTGTGAGGCCGGCGTAATACATTCTCTTTTTTGGGGAGGTGTATTCTCATGCATCTCTTCACAACCACAGATTTGGTCTGTCTAGTGTTATCCCCCTCCTTATCCTCATCATCCACAACCAGTAGAACACCAGGGTGGACGGATTCAGTGATGCCAAAGTCAATAATTTTTTTGTGCAAGGGTGTTTTTATGATGTCCGTTACTAATTGGAAAGCAAAACAAATGTTACTCCCACAGGGGGAAATGTCATAAAAAAGAGATGTACGTATCGTCTTCCCATTTATTCCTATATTTTCCATTTTTCATAGCTCTGAACAATCCTCTAATGAGATAGTGTATACCTCTACAATAGAATAATATTCAAAGACTTTTATACTATAGTTTTATTTATAGCCCTGTCTCTTGAGCTGTTGCTAGGGACAAATATATCTCGGTGGACACATTCTGGCTTCATATTTATGAACCTGTGTTCGCCCTCCCTTTTGTTATTTTCTTTCATAGCGGGAGTCACATTTTTTATTTATTTCTTTTATTTCAGTATGATTTATCTTATGTCTCCTCATTCTCCACCACTAAATCACCAGGGTTAACGGGTTTTGTGCTGCTACAGCCAGTCCCATTTTTGCCAAGAGTGTCTATGATGCCCGTAAAAGATTTTTTTTAAATATACCACCCATGGGGAAATGTAGTACTCTAAATGTTTTAATTTAGTGGCATAGCCTACTTATGGACACAATTTTGGTGGGCCAAAAAAATCCCCAAAAACACATTTTGATCACTGTTATCTCCGTCAGAAGCACGGTGTATCTGTGGTGTCCAAATCCTTCCTTGTCAGGTATACATTGCATTTTTTGGTCCGCTAGACTGCTACCCTTGGTGTATACAGTATTGTGCTTTTTAAAATTTTTAAAATAAATCCCACATATTGAAACAGTCTTATCTCAGTCACACGTCTGGTCTAAGTGTGGTCTTCAAAATCTTGGCTTTTCAGACATACATTCCATTTTTTGGTCTGATACCCTTGGTGTATAAAGTATTTTGTGGTTTGAAAATTTTTAAAAATACAGGCCACATATTGAAACAGTCTTATCTCCGTCCAACGGCCATTTTACATGTGGTCTAAAAAAAATTTTTTTCCATGCATACATTCCAATTTTTGGTCTGTCTAATACCCTAGGTCTATACACTATCTTGGTTAAAACAACATTTTTTTTTTTGTTAACAGTGTGGTAGTTTCATGACATGCCTCATCTATCTGTGGGCTACAAAGTGTGCTTTTGAGGCTTCCATTCTCCTTTTTCTGCTGTGTGTTAGCCTAGCTCAAAGCAGTAAACACTATTTTGTCATTAATTATTTTTTACCTGAATTTAAAAAAAAAAAATGTTTCACCACCCATGGGGAAATGTTGGTCAGCCCATCAGCCCATACACTTAGTGTATGGGCAGTACAAGTCTAGGAGACACGCTCCTTGGTAATGGGACAGTTTTGTTTAGGAGGCCCTCCTCTGTTTCTTTCAAGGGGGGATTGGGGTGTGTGCAAATTTGGGTCAAGGCGGCCCTTGCATTGAATGCATAAGGAACCTGTATGGCAGGATCAATTGAAGACTAAAGTGGGTTTTCCTGTGGCCATACAGTATTTGGGTTCAAATGCTTATTGGGGTGCATATGACTTGATAGCAGGGAAGGCCTTGCATTCAATGCAACATTTTTTCAGGAGGCCCTCCTGTACCTCTCATGAAAGGGGTATTGCGGTGAGTTGTAATTCTTGGCAGCCCAGCCACTCACTGCATGGGCAATAACAGCATAGGAGACCCAATGTTTAATAATGGCCCTTTAAGAATATTAATGCCGCCTGATGCCCCTCTAAAAGTAGGCTGTGACTTTAAGAATCCATCCGTCATAAATGAAACAAGATGTGTCTCCTTATGTGTCATACACCACATGCCCAGCTAGGGTTGTTGAATGTTACAATGACATGTCCCAGTGAATGCATTTGTATTGGTTGAAAGCAATGTAAAAGTTGAAAAATGCATCAAAAACACTGTGTGAACATAGCCCAAGTGGTGGAGGAACATTTTGGTCTGGGGTTAATTATTTTGTCTTATATACAAGTATTATCCTGGAAAGGATGTACCTTAACATATTTCCCAGCAAAATCCATTTTGGTTTCGTTTTTGTATTTGTTTTTGGTGCACCTGTAAAAATGGTGTGAAACATTGTTTACAGCTGTGACCTAGGAGTCAGAAATGCTTCCAGGGGCGATCCTCATCATGTTCCTGTGTCATTTGAGCAGTGTTCCATAATTTTCTGACATTTTTAGACCTTAAAAGGACCCCGGGGGGGGATCGCGGTAAAAATACTCCGGTTTCCCATAGACTTATATTGGGCTCGTTGCTCGGGTCGAGTACCTGAGTATTCCAGTTTGCTTGACCCGAGCAACGATCACCTGAGCATTTTAGTGCTGGCTCATCACTAGTCATAATTATTCAGACACTCATATTTAAGTCACATTTCCTTTTGATCCTCCTTGAGATGGTTCTACTACTTCACTGGAGTCCAGCTGGGTTTAATTAAACAGATAGGACTTGATTTGGAAAGGCACACACCTTTCTGTACAAGACCTCACAGCTCACAGTGCATGTCAGACCAAATGAGAATCATGAGGTCAAAAGAACAGGCCAAGGAGCTCAGAGACAGAATTGTGGTAAGGCACAGATCTGGCCAAGGTTACAAAAGAATGTCTGCAGTACTCAAGGTGCCTACGAGCACAGTGGCCTCCATAAACCTTAAATGGAAGAAGTTTGGGATCACCAGACCATAAGTCTTCCTAGACCTGGCTGTCCAGCCGAAATGAGCAATCATAGGAGAAGTGCCTTGGTGAGACAGGTAAAGAAGAACCATAAGATCACAGTGGCTGAGCTCCAGAGATGCAGTAGGGAGATGGGACTAAGTTCCACAAAGTCAAGTATCACTGCAGCCCTCCACAAGTCAGGCCTTTATGGCAGAGTGGCCCAACGGAAGCCTCTCCTCAGTGCAAGACATACGAAAGCCCGCATGGAGTTTGCAAAAAAACAAAAACAAACAAACAACATGAAGAACTCCCAGACTATGAGAAATAACATTCTCTGGTCTGATGAGACGAAGGTAGACCTGGCACTGCTCATCACCTGGCCAATATAATCCCATCAGTGAAACATGGTGATGGCAGCATCATGCTATGGGGGTGTTTTTTCAGCTGCAGGGACAGGATGACTGGTTGTCATTTAAGGAAACATGTCTGTGGCCAAGTATTATTATTATTATTATTATTATTTATTGTTATAGCGCCATTTGTTCCATGGCGCCTTACATGTGAGGAGAGGTATACATAATGAAAACAAGTACAATAATCTTAAACAATACAAGTCATAACTGGTACAGGAGGAATGAGGACCCTGCCCGCGAAGGCTCACAATCTACAAGTACAGAGATATCCTCGATGAAAACCTCTTCCAGAGTGCTCTGGACCTCAGACTTGGCTGAAGGTTCACCTTCCAACAAGACAATGACCCACAGCTAAAATAACAAAGGAGTGGCTTCAGAACAACTGTGTGACCATTCTTGACTGGACCCGACTTAAACACAATTGAGCATCTCTGGAGAGACCTGAAAATGGCTGTCCACCAACGTTCACCATCCAGCAAGATGGAACTGGAGAGGATCTGCAAGGAAGAATGGCAAAGGATCCCCAAATCCATTTGTGAACAGCTTGTTGCATCATTCCCAAGAAGACTTCTACTCAATACTGAGCAAAGGGTATGAATACTTATGACCATGTGATACTTCAGTTTTTCTTTTTTAATAAATTTGCAAATTTGCCATTTTTGTTCATCTGGCCTCACAACAAAATAGGCTATTTTTTAGATATTTATCGCTTAAATAAAATTAAAAAAATGTTTTTTGAAGAACCACCCCAGAGAAAACAATGTTATTTCTGTATCCTTCATATTGAGTTAAATAATTGCTAATAAAACACCAAGGTTACATTTTATGACAGCAATATTTTTTGTTTTTAATTATTGCATTTTTTTTCTTGTCTGAAAAGTTGTCATTTTCAATCACAACATCAGGATACACACTTGTTTTCTGGTGTGAAATGGAAAATAACCAGCTATTCAGCTACTGATTTTTTTGTGCTACTCTTTCCACCGCTTAGGCTACTTTCACACTAGCGTCGGTACGGGGCCGTCACCATGCGTCGGCCCGACGTACGCTGTGAAAAAAATGAACAACGGGGGCAGCGGATGCAGTTTTTCAACGTATCCGCTACCCCATTCTAATGTCCGGGGAGGAGGGGGCAGAGTTCCGGCCGCAATGGTGGACTCAACGCACAAAAAAACATTACATGCAACGTTTTTTTGTGCCGACGGTCCGCCAAAACACGACGCATCCATCGCAATGCATCGGCTACTGCAAGTCTATGGAGAAAAAACGCATCCTGCGGGCAACTTTGCAGGATGCGTTTTTTCTCCAAAACGACGCATTGCGACGTACGTCACACAATGCAAGTGTGAAAGTAGCCTAACCATGTATTGTAACCCCTTAATAACCACCAATACGTCTTTTTACTGACCTGCTATATAAGAGAATAGCATCCCTATACAGGTGACAATCCAGCAGCTGTCAGCTGTACACTATAGCTAACAACTTGCTGCATCAGCCACAATTAGTGTTGGCTTAAATGCTGCTGTCAATAGTGACTACAGCATCTAGATGGTTAGAGTGTGGGGGGCTTCCTTTTTAACCGCATTGGCACCCTGAGATCTTGATCGTGTGGTCCTGATGTTTGCCATTGCAGTTCATTGCCAAATAACGGCCTTAAGGTCTGTAGGCTATAGTGACCTGTTCAGAAGTTATCAAAATTTAGGTTCTAAAAATCTACTTTTTCATTCCTGTCATGCCACTTTCCATTAATTCCTGAAAAGCAACTGAAGGGTTAATGAACTACCCTGAAGCAATTTTGAATACGTTAAGTGGTGCGGGTTTTTATAAAGGAATCACTTTTGGGAGTTTCCAATAAATAGGACCCCCAAAATCACTTCAAAACTGAACAGGTCCGTATAAAAATTAGTTTAGTAAATTTCCTTGAAAAAAATGAAAAATTGCTGCTACGTTTTTAAACCATCTAAAATGCGATCAAAATAAAACAACATTTTACAAACGGTGCTGATGTAAAGCAGACATGAGCAAAATGTTAATAATAAGGCTATGTGCACACGATGCAGATTTGCTACGGATCCGCAGCGGATTTTTCCGCGCAGAAACGCTGCAGATCCGCACTGTGATGTACAGTACAATGTTATTCAATGGAGAAAAAAAAAGCTGTGCAGATGGTGTGGAAAAATCAGTACGGAATTGCTGCGGATTTAAAAGAAGTGCATGTCACTTCTTTTGTGCAGATCTGCAGCGTTTCTGCACCCTTCCATGTTAAAAATCCGCAGTGGCAAAAACGGCAGAAAATCCGCAGCAATTCCGCACAAAATCCGCATAAAAACCGCGGCTGCGGATTCTGCCAGGATATGCGGATTTTGTGCAGAAAATTCTGCACCTCTTTTCTTACGTGTGCACATAGCCTTAATGTTTTTATGTGGTATGACAATGTGGATTAAAAGGATAATCATTCAAAGTTTGAAAATTGCAATTTTTTGGAAATTTGTCAAATTTCTGATTTTTTTCTTTAAATACCGTAAATGCAAAAAATATCAACCTAAATTTACCATTACCATAAAGTATTATGTAATCCATGGAACGAAGAAAAGATAAGTAGCACTCACCGATCCTTAAAACAGGTTCTACGGCTTCTACGGCTGACCGGTAAAAGCGCCATACCGGCGCGAAACGGCCATCGTCTGAACCTGCACACTCTTATCCTTGCACACCCCCGAGTCATGAAGATTTTAAACTATGACTGAATAAAGGACTAACCCGTTTTAAGGATCGGTGAGTGCTACTTATCTTTTCTTCGTTCCATGGATTGCATCTCTATGTTTTTTCGGTGAAGCAACCGAGATCCAGAGGCAAGCTTCAACCAGTATCTTGTGCGTCCGGCACTCTAATCCAGACAAATTGGCGGTGCTGTCTACTACTATCCCATAGTTTGTAAGCTTGCGAGCAGGGCCCTCACTCCTCCTGGTATCGGTTTTGAACTGTATTTCGGTTATGCTGTAATGTCTATTGTCTGTACAAGTCCCCTCTATAATTTGTAAAGCGCTGCGGAATATGTTGGCGCTATATAAATAAAAATTATTATTATTATTATATTATTATTATTTATCTTTTGACAAAGTATTATGTGTCATGAAAAAATCTCAAAATCAATTAGTTATGTCGAAGCATTGCAGGGTTATTAGTATGTAAAGGAACATTGGTCAGATTTAAAAAAAATTGGCCTGGTCACTAAGTGGTTAAAAAAAAACCCTCCATACTTACGTGTTGATACAATCACCCCAAAACCAAAAGTTTAGATTTGTTTTACAGCATAATACTTGTACACTAAAGAAACATGTTTTAAAAGGAAAAAAAGTAATTTTTGTATTTCAAAACCAAAAAATTTGGGGAGCTCAGACCTGCTATGTTCTGTATTGCAATATATTGAAAAAAAGGCTTGTACACAGTAGCTCTGCCATCTTTGCTCAGCCAATGCGCACAGTGTGCTGTAGTTCACTGAATGTGTTTCAATTCACATCAGGACAAGAGAGGCCTGGATGTCTTCCTGGAGCAGAACAATATTGTATCATACAATTATTAGGTTCTGTAGAAGGACGTAGATCTGGGTATTTATTATGATGGAATATAGGCTGAACTGGATGGACAAATGTCTTTTTTCGGCCTTACTAACTATGTTACTATGTTACTATGTTAGGACTGCAGTGTGTCTCTTATTCCATATTATAATACTACTAGTGATGAGCGAGTGTACTCGTTGCTCGGGTTTTCCCCGAGCACGCTCGGGTGGTCTCCGAGTATTTATGACTGCTCGGAGATTTAGTTTTCATCACGGCAGCTGAATGTTTTTACAGCTACTAGCCAGCTTGAATACATGGGGGGATTCCCTAGCAACCAGGCAACCCCCACATGAACTTAGGCTGGCTAGAAGCTGTAAATCATTCAGCTGCCGCGATGAAAACTTAATCTCTGAACACTAACAAATACTCGGAGATCACCCGAGCGTGCTTGGGAAAAACCCGAGCAACGAATACACTCGCTCATCACTAAAAACTACTAGAAATAGGCCCAATGCTATTGCTTCGGGAGTGCGGTGAAATGAACATCCCCCTGGCGCTCAGCCAATGAGCGGCGCGGGATTCAAATTCTCTACCCCGCCAGCTGACCTAATGAGCTCATTGGTTCAGTCAGTGGGGGCAGGGGATTGGAATCCCGCTCAGCACATGAGCGGTGCCGTGCGGCTTGGCGGGGGATTCAAACCTTGTGCGGCACTGGCTGAGCCAATGAGCGGTGCCGTGCAGCTTTGGCGGGGAATTTGAATCCCACGCCGATCATTGGCTCAGCCGGCGGCAGCTCAGCCAATGAGCGGCGCGGGATTCAAATCCCCCGCCAAAGCCGTGCCGCACCGCTCATTACTTGAGTGCCCATGGCGTGGGACACAAATCCACTGCCCCGCCTGAGCGGTGCCGCATGGGAATTGAATCCCCCACCAAAGCCGTGCGGCCAGGGGCGACTCAGCCAATGAGCGGTGCCGCGTGGCTTTGGCAGAGGATTTGAATCCCGCGCCACTGATCTCCCGAAGGAATAACGGTGCCGTTTTTGTCACTTATGGAGGCGCAGTTCGTGGCCTTCTGGCCACGGTGGATTGTGGGATAGCGACACAATAGCCGGAAGCTATGACAGAGCCGATTGGCAATTATATATTGTTGCACACAGCTCTGTCCTAGCTAACAATTAATTCTGCCATATTATATGCCCCATAAAGACATTACTGCACTAACAAAGCTAGTGCTGATATTGCCATTATATCTAACTAGATGGTGGCCCGATTCTAACACATGGAGTATTCTAGAAAATGTATGTAGTATATAGCACAGCCCTCGCAGTATATAACAGAGCCCACATAGTACAGTAATGGCCAAAAGTATTGACACCCCTGCAATTCTATCAGATAATACTCATTTTCTTCCTGAAAATGATTGCAAACACAAATTATTTTCTTCATTTAATTTGTCTTAAATGAAAAAACACAAAAAGAATTGTCCTAAAGCCAAATTGGATATAATTCCACACCAAACATAAAAAAGGGGGTGGACAAAAGTATTGGCACTGTTCGAAAAATCATGTGATGCTTCTCTAATTTGTGTAATTAACAGCACCTATAACTTACCTGTGGCACCTAACAGGTGTTGGCAATAACTAAATCACACTTGCTGCCAGTTGACATGGATTAAAGTTGACAACCTCTATCCTGTGTCCTTGTGTGTACCACTGAGCATGGAGAAAAGAAAGAAGACCAAAGAACTGTCTGAGGACTTGAGAAACCAAATTGTGAGGAAGCATGAGCAATCTCAAGGCTACAAGTCCATCTCCAAAGACCTGAATGTTCCTGTGTCTACCGTGCGCAGTGTCATCAAGAAGTTTAACCTTCGTCCGGCTGACTACGTACAATTGTAACTATTCCGTTTTAAAAGTGCAATAACTTTTTCAAAAAGCTGTAGAGGGCTGAAATTTCGTGACATCACTGCAGTTTTGGTCCACAATATATTGGCCAGATATCACAGTGGAGGTATATATGAAGGTACAATTGTACCTCTGCAGCCTGTTAACGTTGTAAAATTATGAAGCCTGACGAAGGTTAAAGCCCATGGCACTGTGGCTAACCTCCCTAGATGTGGATGGAAAAGAAAAATTGACAAGAGATTTCAACGCAAGATTGTGCGGATGTTGGATAAAGAACCTCGACTAACATCCAAACAAGTTCAAGCTGCCCTGCAGTCCGAGGGTACAACAGTGTCAACCTGTACTATCAGTCGGCGTCTGAATGAAAAGGGACTGTATGGTAGGAGACCCAGGAAGACCTCACTTCTTACCCCGAGACATAAAGCCAGCCTGGAGTTTCCAAAACTTACCTAAAAAAGCCTAAAACGTTTTGGAAGAATGTTCTCTGGTCAGATGAGACAAAAGTAGAGCTTTTTGGGCAAAGGCATCAACAGAGTTTACAGGAGAAAAAAAAGAGGCATTCAAAGAAAAGAACACGGTCCCTACAGTCAAACATGGCGGAGGTTCCCTGATGTTTTGGGGTTGCTTTGCTGCCTCTGGCACTGGACTGCTTGACCGTGTGCATGGCATTATGAAGTCTGAAGACTACCAACAAATTTTGCAGCATAATGTAGGGCCCAGTGTGAGAAAGCAGGGTCTCCCTCAGAGGTCATGGGTCTTCCAGCAGGACAATGACCCAAAACACACTTCAAAAAGCACTAGAAAATGGTTTGAGAGAAAGCACTGGAGACTTCTAAGGTGGCCAGCAATGAGTCCACACCTGAATCCCATAGAACACCTGTGGAGAGATCTAAAAATGGCAGTTTGGAGAAGGCACCCTTCAAATATCAGGGACCTGGAGCAGTTTGCCAAAGAAGAACGGTCTAAAATTCCAGCAGAGCATTGTAAGAAACTCATTGATGGTTACCGGAAGCGGTTGGTCGCAGTTATTTTGGCTAAAGGTTGTGCAACCAAGTATTAGGCTGAGGGTGCCAATACTTTTGTCTGGCCCATTTTTGAAGTTGTGTGTGAAATGATCAATGTTTTGCTTTTTGCTTCATTCTCTTTTGTGTTTTTTCATTTAAGACAAATTATATGAAGATAATACCAAATAATTTGTGTTTGCAATCATTTTCAGGAAGAAAATGAGTATTATCTGACAGAATTGCAGGGGTGTCAATGCGTTTGATCATGACTGTATATTGCACAGCCACGTAGTATATAGCACAGCCCACGTAGTATATTGAACAGCCACGTAGTATACAACACACCCCAGGTAGTATATAGCACAACGACATAGTATATAACCCAGGCCACGCAGTATATAAACACAGCCCACACAGTATATAAACCCAGCCCACACAGTATATAACACAGCCCACACAGTATATAACACATATGTGGTCATTTGAAATTTTTGTGGAAAATCAAAAACTGATAAGTGGGGTGTGCAATATTATTCGGCCCCCTTTAACTTAATACTTTGTTGCACCACTTTTTGCTGCGATTACAGCTGCAAGTCGCTTGGGGTCTGTCTCTATCAGTTTTGTACATTGAGAGACTGAAATTCTTGCCCATTCTTCCTTGGCAAACAGCTCGAGCTCAGTGAGGTTTGATGGAGATCGTTTGTGAACAGCAGTTTTCAGCTCTTTCCACAGATTCTTGATTGGATTGAGGTCTGGACTTTGACTTGGCCATTCTAACATATGGATACATTTATTTGTGAACCATTCCATTGTAGATTTTACTATGTTTGGGATCATGTCTTGTTGGAAGACAAATCTCTGTCCCAGTCTCAGGTCTTTTGCAGACTCCAACAGGTTTTCTTCAAGAATGGTCCTGTATTTGGCTCCATCCATCTTCCCATCAATTTTAACCATCTTCCATGTCCCTGCTGAAGAAAAGCAGGCTCAAAACAAGATGCTGCAACCACGTTTGACAGTAGGGATGGTGTGTTCAGGGTGATGAGCTCTCTCCCACGTGGCTTGTTGCAGACTTTAAACGACACTTTTAATGGATATCTTTGAGAAATGGCTTTCTTCTTGCCACTCTTCCATAAAGGCCAGATTTGTGCAGTGTACGACTGACTGTAAGTCCTATGGACAGACTGTCCCACCTCAGCTGCAGATCTCTACAGTTCATCCAGAGTGATCATGGGCCTCTCGGCTGCGTCTCTGATCAGTCCTCTCCTTGTTTGAGATGAAAGTTTAGAGGGACGGCCGGGTCTTGGTAGATTTGCAGTGGTATGATATTCCTTCCATTTCAATATGATCGCTTGCACAGTGCTCCCTGCGGATGTTTAAAGTTTTGGGAATCATATTGTATCCAAATCTGGCTTTAAACTTCTCCACAACAGTATCACGGACCTGCCTATTGTGTTCCTTGGTCTTCGTGATGCTCTCTGTGCTTCAAACAGAACCCTGAGACTATCACAGAGCAGGTACATTTACACAGAGACTTGATTACACACAGGTGGATTATATTTATCATTATTAGGCATTTAGGAAAACATTGGATCATTCAGAGATCCGCAATGAACTTCTGGAGTGAGTTTGCTGCACTGAAAGTAAAGGGGCAGAATAATATTGCACGCCCCACTTTTCAGTTTTTGTTTTTCAAAAAGGTAAAATAACCAATAAATTTCGCTCAACTTTACAATTGTGTTCCACTTGTTGTTGATTCTTCATCATAAATTTACATTTGGTATCTTTATGTTTGAAGCATGATTTGTGGGAAAAGGCTAAAAAATGTTCCAGGGAGCCGAATACTTTCGCAAAACACTGTGTATATATATATAATATATATATATATAATATATATATATTTGGCACTTATTGACCAAGCCAATTTTTACAATGCTTACGACTGTCACTTTATGAGGTTATAACTCTGGAACACTTCAACAGATCTCGCTGATTCTGAGATTATTTTTCGTGACATATTGTACTTCATATTAGTGGTAAAATCTCTTCGATATTACTTGCATTTATTTATGTAAAAAACTAGATGGCAGCCCGATTCTAAAGAATCGGGAGTCTAGAATCCATATATACTTTATTTATTCAAATGTATAAGAATAATACAATTAATAAATAATAGTAAGAAAGAACAAAAAATGGCTGCACTTACCAGCTCTTGACAATTCTTGTTATTTAAGGGTGGTTTCACACTTGCGTTTTTGTCTGCAGCGTTTTTTACCAAAAAAACGCATGCGTTTTTTTCCCCTATATTTAACATTGAAAACGCATGCGTTTTTTGGTGTACGCGTTTGCACGCGTTTGTGAACGCATGCGTTTTTTTATTGCATGCGTTCATTTTCTAAAATGCAACTTGTAGTATTTTGAGGGGCGTTTTTTTTCCCCAAAAAAACGCATGCGTTTACATGCGTTTTTTTTTTTTGACAAAAAATGCATTGGAGTCAATGGGGACGCATGCGTTTTTTTGGACATGCGTTTGCATGCGTTTTTTTGACGCATGCGTTTTTTTTGGCACCATTGAATTAACTGTAGACAAGGATGTCTAGACACTGATAAGCCTCCCCCATAGCAGCAGGGTTATAAAAGGAAGGTTGGGGGAAGTTTCTGGTCACTTGGCAGCAGCTGCCAAGGCAAACAGGATCATGGGGTGCATTAAAAGAGGTCTGGATACACATGATGAGAGCATTATACTGCCTCTGTACAAATCCCTAGTTAGACCGCACATGGAGTACTGTGTCCAGTTTTGGGCACCGGTGCTCAGGAAGGATATAATGGAACTAGAGAGAGTACAAAGGAGGGCAACAAAATTAATAAAGGGGATGGGAGAACTACAATACCCAGATAGATTAGCGAAATTAGGATTATTTAGTCTAGAAAAAAGACGACTGAGGGGCGATCTAATAACCATGTATAAGTATATAAGGGGACAATACAAATATCTCGCTGAGGATCTGTTTATACCAAGGAAGGTGACGGGCACAAGGGGGCATTCTTTGCGTCTGGAGGAGAGAAGGTTTTTCCACCAACATAGAAGAGGATTCTTTACTGTTAGGGCAGTGAGAATCTGGAATTGCTTGCCTGAGGAGGTGGTGATGGCGAACTCAGTCGAGGGGTTCAAGAGAGGCCTGGATGTCTTCCTGGAGCAGAACAATATTGTATCATACAATTATTAGGTTCTGTAGAAGGACGTAGATCTGGGTATTTATTATGATGGAATATAGGCTGAACTGGATGGACAAATGTCTTTTTTCGGCCTTACTAACTATGTTACTATGTTACTATGTTACTTCTCATCAGACTCCAAAGAAGACAGCACCCTGCCCGGACGCATTGTTGGACAAGACACAGAGCAATGTGAGTATATCCTAGCCAATGCATTCATTTTCAATTTTTTGGATCTACATGTCCTAATTTCTTCAATTTTTTTCTTTCAACACGCATCAGAATGTCTTCTCCGGTTTCTTCGTCTGATGAGGAGTTCCAGCCACGGCAATCAGAAGTGGATCACGTGAGCGAGGTAATTTTTTTGTCCGTCAGCTTGGTAAGTATTGACTGTCACATCGACACATGAGGCAATTTTTTTTTTAAATTTTATAGAGCACTTCAACTGAGGGACAGAGAGGTACTGAGCAGCGGAGTCAAGGTCCAGGTGGAAGACGGCAGCGGGTATGTATACCAGGCAGACTGTCCTTATTGTAATATTCTTTCCTTTTCTGTACCCTTGTTTTTCTTTACATTTTTCTTGTATCATCCTTTTCTGAAAGTTGTCTTTCATATTCCTGCCCTTTCTCATCTTCGTGTCTTATTTTTTCCAAATGTGGTTGAGCAAACTTAAATGATTTTCTTTTAATTTTAGGTTTCACAACGGGACGACGACCGGATTGATAATGACCTGCTGATCAGTCTGGTCCAGGAGCGAGTCCCGTTGTGGGACAGCCGGGATCAACAGCACGCTGTCAATAGTGTTCTCCGTCGTTTGTGGAGTGAGGTGGTCCAAGCGTTGTGGGATGGCTGGGAGAATTCCCCGCCACGGGTCCGTAATGCATTTGGTAAGTATTGCACGGTAGTGTGAAGCAACAGACCTTGGCCATGCTCTCTTGACTGTGTGTGATGAAAGAAACTTTTCGTAGTTTCTGTCATCACACACAGTCACGAGAGCACGGCCAAAAGTCCTTATTCTGACCATTATATTTTATTGTTATTTCACAGTGGACAAAGTAAGGACACGTTGGCGTTCCATGAAGGACCGCTTCAACAAGGACCTGCGTGCAGAGAAGAGTGCAGCTAGTGGTTCCGGAGCAAGGCACCGGCTCTACAAATACCACCGTGTGTTGGCCTTCCTGAGACCGGTCCTTCTCATGAGAACGTAAGTATTTCTCACATGCCTCCGGTTGTATTGCATAGACATAATCTGTCATTTTTAATTCCACAGGATGTACCGTCTTGTTATAGTTTGGTATTAATTTTCTGTTTTCTTTTTTCACAGCACACACTGCACGACTGTCGCCACAGGTTCTGAAGCGGTCCTTCAGCCGGCAGCCACGGACCCGTCCCAGCCATCCAGCAGCGCAGCACCAGGTGGGTCTTCCACACTCACTGGAGACCAGGGGGCTGGCCCATCAGGTCTTCCCCTTTCGCAGTCCTCTTTCGCTGCACCCATTTTTGCGGGCTCATCCCGGCAGCGACAGAGGGCTTCGGATAGGTCCCTCATGCCCGAGTTTTTGCACTTGAGCTCGGTTTTACACGAAGCTATCAAGGCTTTAGGTGACAGAATGGATGTGTCCCATAACCTGTTAGAGTGCCGCATCCAGGATGTCGCCAAAAGCGTTGATCAAGTGAAAGCCGACCTCCAGAAGCCAGCTCATCATTTTTTTAATCAAATCGAACAGGGCATGTCGGAACACCTTAGCCCTGATCTCCAGCTGAGTGTGATGCAGGCCTGCAATGTTGCTTTTGTGCAGGCTATGCAGCAGAGTCAGAGTCGTAATGTGGCGGCATATCCAACTGTGCCGTCACTGTCACAAGTAAACACTATTCCTACCTCTGCTGCATACCACTGCACGGCCACCTCTATTCCCTCTACAGGTGTACTCCACTACAGCGCCAACACGATGACGAGTGCTGTTGGACATCCCACCGCCACCACCGTGACGACCGCTGCTCCGGCTTGGACCTCCTCCGCTCACACCACGATGACGCAGGACCCTGGCGTGGCTTATCGGCCCGGCACCCTCCCGATGCAGCAGGACCCATCCATGCAATATCGGACCGGCCCACCCCCCATGCAGCAGGACCGAGGCCTGGCATATCGGACCGGACCCACCCCGATGCAGCAGGACCGAAGCGTTGCTTTCCGGGCAGGACACCCCCCGATGCAGCAGGACCCATCCATGGCGTATCGCACCGGGCCCCCCATGATGCAGCACGACCAAGCCATACCTTTCCGGACAGGACCCACCCCGATGCAGCAGGACCCATCCATGGCTTTATGTTCCCCCCCCCCCCCCAACGATGCACCAGGAACCTGGGAGGGTGTTATGTTCCCCCCCCAACGAGGCACCAGGATCCTGGGAGGGTTTTTGTTCCCCCCCCCCCCCCCCCAACGAGGCACCAGGACCCAGGCGGGACTTTATCTTTTCCCCCATTGGACTCAGACATTGCCGAGCGCTCCACAATGGAGACTGACTGTTTAATTGTGGAGCCGGGTCCTGACGTGTCTCCCGCCTACACTTTACAACCTAGCCCCAGAAGACTTCCCCCAACCCGGAAAACCCAACGTAAAACTGGCAAAACTCATAAAAAACAAAAAACTTTGATTATTCCTCCCCCATCACCTACCGATGTGTCTCAACCTTCCAGTGTGTCTCAAGCCCCTCATGTTTTAAGCCCCATCCCCGAACTTCCAGACCCTTCAAGTTTTCTTGCCCATTCTCCTGCCACCTCTGCCTCCTCCACGGTGAGCCAGGCTTCAGTTCTGAATACCCCCCAGTTACGTCACTCAACCCCAAGCCGGCGTGGTTCAACCCGGCGCGGTACCAAAAAATAAATTGTTGTTTTTCCTCAATAAAAAAAAAAGATTATTTGCAACAATTATGTTTGGTTTATTGTGTCTTTCACCGCTCTCAATACACACCAATAAAGTTCGTCACACACTTATTCTTTTGGCCTACACATATCTCCAGTAGTATAAAATACCAGACAACATCTATATGTGTTTCTTTAGTATACAGATATGAGTTGGCCAAAAAAATAGCAGTTATTTCCATACTCTTATTTTTAATTTTTAACTAGTGTAGTGTCACTGTCCAAAGAGAAAATGGTGGCAATCAAGTTCAGAACTCAACTGAACCGGTCAGATGTCAAAATAGACACCTGACCTGTTTAGTTGATTATTGACTTGTATATTCACCATATTCTATATAGCACATTATGTGACAATTTTTGTCAAACTGATGGGACAATGGTTGGCACACGCTAACTATCTATCCTCACCTGGGCAGGTGTAAGAAATTTTGAATTCATGATCATGTATATGTTCATCATGAATTCATTATTTCTTACACTTGACTTGACGGGTATAGAGAGCGTGCCAGTCTTGACGCAATGACATCAAGAAGATTACCAATAAATAAATTTAAATCTGGTTACATTATTATAAGTATGCGTGTTTATATCATTCTTTGTAAACCAAAATAGGGAGTGCAACAGAGGTCAATTATGATTAAAAAAATCTAATTATTACCTCATCAACTATCACCCACTCCTGGTTTTGGATTACAAATTATGATATACATATCTACTGCCCATCTTTGTTCAACCTTTTTTTAGAGAGGAAAAAGACAGGAGACCTGGTGAACACAAAAAAGTTTATTAATTAGAAAAATTTGTATCAGTATTTAATAATTGGTAAACATTAACATACAACAGGACATTTAAACAACATTGTCCTGCCATGAAACCCGTCCAATATCGGACACAAAATAGGCCGCAAATTGGTCCCGCATAAGACCAACGGCTGCAGTTGACCGCATCGGGTGATGCTGAAAATCTGGCAATGGGTGTGAAACTGGTTCATCAAGTTCAATGTGGGGTCGCTCCTTAGCCATTATATAATTGTGTAGAACCACACAGGCTTTGACCACCTCGTCCACAGTTTCCACTTTTAGATTGATGGCTGTTGCAAGAATGCGCCATTTAGCAACCAGAATGCCAAAGCTGCACTCTACGGTTCTTCTGGCCCTGGTCAGTCTGTAGTTGTATATTCTGCGTGTGTGGTCCAAGTCCCTACTAGAATAGGGCTTCAGGAGATTTTCACACATCTGGAAGGCCTCATCCCCAACCATAACAAATGGCAGCGGTGGGCCTTGAGTGTTGGGGAGAGGCTGTGGAGGGGGAAAATTAAAATTGTTGCCATATACCCGACGGCCCATATCCGAGCTCTTGAATGTCTGGGAATCATTGCCACGGCCAAAAGCTCCAATGTCCACGGCGATGAAGCGACACTCCGCATCCGCTATTGCCATGAGCACTACCGAAAAATATTTTTTATAATTAAAAAACTCAGATCCGGTTCTGGCAGGTTTAACAATGCGGATGTGCTTCCCGTCCACCGCCCCTAAACAGTTTGGAAAATCACACACGTTCAAAAATGTTTTTGATATTTCCCGCCACATGTCCACGGTGGGTACGGGTATAAACTCCTCACGGAGTACATTCCATAACGCACGACAGGTGTCCACAACAATTCCGGACAGGGTTGAGATTCCAAGGCGGTATTGGAAGTGCAGGGAAGATAAACTCTCTCCTGTGGCCAGAAATCTAGAAGAAAAGGAAACAAAAAAAAAAAATTAAAATCTGCTCTTAATGGTGTTTTTAAATAAGAAAAAGGTAAAAAAAAACAACCCAAAATACATGTCATAACCAAAAATTTGGACTGTCATTGGTTTAGTTTTGGAACGTACCGTAATGTCACTAACAGACGTTCCTCGGGTGGAATTGCTCTACGGAGCCGTGTGTCCTGTCGCCGTATGGAACCTTCTACACGAGACAGTAAATCACGGAAAGAATCCTGAGACATTTTGGTGTAATCCTGGAATTTCTCCGGGTTGGCATTCAGCTCCGCATAGAGCGTGTGATATGCTCCACGGGTCTCACGCACTTCAATGATGGGGTGCCTCCAAAAACGCCGACGCTGTCTCCTTCTCCATCTTTGGCGGTTTCGGTCTTGCTCCCAAGCAAAAACACAGGCAAGGAAAATCTTGAAGCTGATCTCCAGTTTGAAATAAAAGTTCGCCATTGAAAGATCCATCATGACACCGGAAACAGTAGCAAGCTCTGAAAATTTCTGTTCCCCTAGGGTCTATATATTGATTGCCAATCATGTACGCCCTCTCTATTCACATTGGTTGTGTCTGGTAACCTTAACCCCTTAATCCCATATGACGTACTATCCCGTCCAGGTGACCTGGGACTTAATTCCCATGGACGGGATAGTACGTCATATGCGATCGGCCGCGCTCACGGGGGGAGCGCGGCCGATCGCGGCCGGGTGTCAGCTGCCTATCGCAGCTGACATCCGGCACTATGTGCCAGGAGCGGTCACGGACCGCTCCCGGCACATTAACCCCCGGCACACCGCGATCAAAGATGATCGCGGTGTGCCGGCGGTGCAGGGAAGCATCGCGCAGGGAGGGGGCTCCCTGCGGGCTTCCCTGAGACGATCGGTACACGGTGATGTGCTCACCGTGTACCGAGCGTCTTCTCCCTGCAGTCCCCGGATCCAAAATGGCCGCCGGGCTGCATCCGGGTCCTGCAGGGAGCACTTCCGGGTCAGGATCAGGCTGCAGCTGCAGCTCTAATCCTGCCCGGCTGTATGTTAGATCACCGATCTAACAGAGTGCTGTGCACACTGTCAGATCGGTGATCTGTGATGTCCCCCCCTGGGACAAAGTGAAAAAGTAAAAAAAAAAATTTCCACACTTGTAAAAAAAAAAATAAAAAAAAAATTCCTAAATAAAGCAGAAAAAAAAAAAATATTATTCCCATAAATACATTTCTTTACATAAAAAAAAAACAAAAAAACAATAAAAGTACACATATTTAGTATCGCCGCGTCCGTAACGACCCGACCTATAAAACTGGCCCACTAGTTAACCCCTTCAGTGAACACCGTAAGAAAAAAAAAAAAAAAACGAGCCAAAAAACAACGCTTTATTATCATAACGCTGAACAAAGAGTGGAATAACACGCGATCAAAAAGACGGATATAAATAACCATGTTACCTCTGAAAACGTCATCTTGTCCCGCAAAAAACGAGCCGCCATATAGCATCATAACCAAAAAAATAAAAAAGTTATAGTCCTCTGAATAAAGCGATGCCAAAATAATTATTTTTTCTATAAAATAGCTTTTATCGTATAAAAGCGCCAAAACATAAAAAAAATGATATAAATGAGGTGTCGCTGTAATCGTACTGACCCGAAGAATAAAACTGCTTCATCAATTTTACCAAACGCGGAACGGTATAAACGCCTCCCCCAAAAGAAATTCATGAATAGCTGGTTTTTGGTCATTCTGCCTCACAAAAAAATCGGAATAAAAAGCGATCAAAAACTGTCACGTGTCCGAAAATGTAACCGATAAAAACGTCAACTCGTCCCGCAAAAAACAAGACCTCACATGACTCTGTGGACCAAAATATGGAAAAATTATAGGTCTCAAAATGTGGAGACGCAAAAACTTTTTTGCTATAAAAAGCGTCTTTTAGTGTGTGACGGCTGCCAATCATAAAAATCCGCTAAAAAACTCGCTATAAAAGTAAATCAAACCCCCCTTCATCACCCCCTTAGTTAGGCTAGGTTCACATTGCGTTAATGGGTTAACGCTAACGGACAGCGTTGCACGGCGAAAATGTCACAATTAACGCCGTGCAACGGGTCCGTTAGCACAACCATTGACAGCAATGTGATTTTCAGGTGTAGCGCATCGCTAGAGCGTGCCATTTTCGGTTCGCGCTAGCAAGGTGCCATTCTTTTGTGGCGCGCCTCAGACGCTGCTTGCAGCGTCCGCGGCGCGCCCGAGGTCCGATCCCCGATCTTCCAGAGCGGGGACGTTAACGCGACCACTAAACACGACACCTAAAAAGACATTGTGTTAGCGCAATCCGCTAGTGCTAAACGGATTTCCCTAACGCAATGTGAACCTAGCCTTAGGGAAAAATAATAAAATTAAAAAAAATGTATTTATTTCCATTTTCCGGTTAGGGTTAGGGTTAGGGTTAGGGCTAGGGTTGGGGCTAGGGTTAGGGTTTGGATTACATTTACGGTTGGGATTAGGGTTGGGATTAGAATTAGGGGTGTGTCTGGGTTAGGTGTGTGGTTAGGGTTACAGTTGGGATTAGGGTTAGTGGTGCGTTTGGATTAGGGTTTCATTTATAATTGGGGGGTTTCCACTGTTTAGACACATCAGGGGCTCTCCAAACGCGACATGGCGTCCGATCTCAATTCCAGCCAATTCTGCATTGAAAAAGTAAAACAGTGCTCCTTCACTTCCGAGCTCTCCCGTGCGCCCAAACAGGGGTTTACCCCAACATATGGGGTATCAGCGTACTCGAGACAAATTGGACAACAACTTTTTGGGTCCAAGTTCTCTTGTTATCCTTGGGAAAATAAAAATTTGGGGGGCTAAAAATCATTTTTGTGGGAAAAAAAAGGATTTTTATTTTCACGGCTCTGCGTTGTAAACTGTAGTGAAACACTTGGGGGTTCAAAGTTTTCACAACACATCTAGATAAGTTCCATGGGAGGTCTAGTTTCCAATATGGGGTCACTTGTGGGTGGTTTCTACTGTTTGGGTACATCAGGGGCTCTGCAAATGCAACGTGACGCCTGCAGACCAATCCATCTAAGTCTGCATTCCAAATGGCGCTCCTTCCCTTCCGAGCTCTGCCATGAGCCCAAACAGTGGTTCCCCCCCACATATGGGGTATCAGCGTACTCAGGACAAATTGAACAACAACTTTTGGGGTCCAATTTATTCTGTTACCCTTGTAAAAATACAAAGCTGGGGGCTAAAAAATCATTTTTGTGAAAAAAAAAAGAATTTTTATTTTCACGGGTCTGCGTTATAAACTGTAGTGAAACACTTAGGGGTTCAAAGTTCTCACAACACATCTAGATAAGTTCCATGGGAGGTCTAGTTTCTAATATGGGGTCACTTGTGGGGGGTTTGTACTGTTTGGGTACATCAGGGGCTCTGCAAATGCAACGTGACTCCTGCAGACCAATCCATCTAAGTCTGCATTCCAAATGGCGCTCCTTCCCTTCCGAGCTCTGCCATGCGCCCAAACAGTGGTTCCCCCCCACATATGGGGTATCAGCGTACTCAGGACAAATTGGACAACAACTTTTGGGGTCCAATTTATTATGTTACCCTTGTGAAAATACAAAACTGGGGGCTAAAAAATTTTTGCGAAAAAAAAATAAATTTATTTTAACGGCTCTGCGTTATAAACTGTAGTGAAACACTTGGGGGTTCAAAGCTCTCAAAACACATCTAGATAAGTTCCTTAGAGGGTCTAGTTTCCAAAATGGTGTCACTTGTGGGGGTTTTTAATGTTTAGGCACATCAGGGGCTCTCCAAACCAACATGGCGTCCCATCTTAATTCCAGTCAATTTTGCATTGAAAAGTCAAATGGCGCTCCTTCCCTTCCGAGCTCTGCTATGCACCCAAAAAGTGGTTTACCCCCACATATGGGGTATCGTCGCACTCAGGACAAATTGCACAACAACTTTTGTGGTCTAATTTCTTCTCTTACCCTTGGGAAAATAAAAAATTGGTGGCGAAAAGATTATTTTTGTGAAAAAATATGATTTTTTATTTTTACGGCTCTGCATTATAAACTTCTGTGAAGCACTTGTTGGGTCAAAGTGCTCACCACACCTCTAGATAAGTTCCTTAAGGGGTCTACTTTCCAAAATGGTGTCACTTGTGGGGATTTCAATGTTTAGGCACATCAGGGGCTCTCCAAACGCAACATGGCATCCCATCTCAATTCCAGTCAATTTTGCATTGAAAAGTAAAATGGCGCTCCTTCCCTTCCGAGCTCTGCCATACGCCCAAACAATGGTTTACACCCATATACGGGGTATCAGCGTACGCAGGACAAATTGGCCAACAATTTTTGAGGTTCAATTTCTTCTCTTACTCTTGGGAAAATAAAAAATTTGGGGCGAAAAGATCATTTTTGTGAAAAAATATGATTTTTTATTTTTACGGCTCTGCATTATAAACTTCTGTGAAGCAATTGGTGGGTCAAAGTGGTCACCACACATCTAGATAAGTTCCTTAGGGTGTCTACTTTCCAAAATGGTGTCACTTGTGGGGGGTTTCAATGTTTAGGCACATCAGTGGCTCTCCAAACGCAACATGGTGTCCCATCTCAATTCCTGTCAATTTTGCATTTAAAAGTCAAATGGCGCTCCTTCCCTTCCGAGCTCTGCCATGCGCCCAAACAGTGGTTTACCCCCACATATGGGGTATCAGCGTACTCAGTACAGATTGTACAACAATGTTTGGCATCCATTTTATCCTGTTACCCTTGGTAAAATAAAACAAATTGGAGCTGAAATAAATTTTGTGTGAAAAAAAGTTAAATATTCATTTTTATTTAAACATTCCAAAAATTCCTGTGAAACCCCTGAAGGGTTAATAAACTTCTTGAATGTGGTTTTGAGCACCTTGAGGGGTGCAGTTTTTAGAATGGTGTCACACTTGGGTATTTTCTATCATATAGACCCCTCAAAATGACATCAAATGAGATGTGGTCCCTAAAAAAAAATGGTGTTGTAAAAATGAGAAATTGCTGGTCAACTTTGAACCCTTATAACTCCCTAACAAAAAAAAATTTTGGTTCCAAAATTGTGCTGATGTAAAGGAGACATGTGGGAAATGTTACTTATTAAGTATTTTGCGTGACATATCTCTGTGATTTAAGGGCATAAAAATTTAAAGTTGGAAAATTGCGAAATTTTCAAAATTTTCGCCAAATTTCCGTTTTTTTCACAAATAAACGCAAGTTATATCGAATAAATGTTACTACTAAAATGAAGTACAATATGTCACGAGAAAACAATGTCAGAATCGCCAAGATCCGTTGAAGCGTTCCAGAGTTATAACCTCATAAAGGGACAGTGGTCAGAATTGTAAAAATTGGCCCGGTCATTAACGTGCAAACCACCCTCGGGGCTTAAGGGGTTAATTTTTATTTTTTTATTTTTTTTGAAAATCCCCAAAAAAACGCAAACGCATGCAAAAACGCATGTAAACGCGTGTAAACGCTGCGTTTTTTTGACGCACGCGTTAAACGCGTGCGTCAAAAAAATGCAGCGTTTACACGCGTTTACATGCGTTTTTGCACCATGCGTTTTTTTTTTTAAACGCATGCGTTCAAAAACGCAAGTGTGAAACCAGCCTAAGAAATTGCTGGGCAATAATGGACAATGTCCTTATGTGGCAAATAATAGAGCAATATACCCAATGTGGCAAAGAAGAGGTTAATAAACGGCAGTCTCTCAGTATAACAGTCAGTGAATAATAGGCAGTATATGGAGAAAACACCAAACAAAAGTTCAAAATTGGTGTGAAAATGTCACTGAACCACTTCACAACTAAATACATATAGTTTTGGTAAATGATATTATCATTTTTTTGACGAAATTCGGCAGGAGCTTGAAGAGCAACGTCACTGGGCCCGCCTCCACGCAGTAGAAACTTGCTGTGAGGTAAAAATTCAAAAATCACACCAAAATGGCGGGCGGAGTGTGTCACAGTATGGCACGTTTCTGATTGGTCGCTCGCAGCAGGCGGCAACCAATCAGACACTGGACACTGTTGACGTCACTTATCTCCGGACATTATCTCCGGACATTATCTCCGGACATTATCTCCGGACATTATCTCCGGACATTAGCTCCGGACAGGAAGTTGGCACAAATTGCAGGAAGTAGTATTCTAGGCAATTATATATTAGAAAACGAAATACGGCAAAAATTTTGAAAATTTTGCAATTTTCAAACTTAATTTGTATCCCCTTAAATCACACAGATATGTCACACAAAATATTTGCACAATTTTGGAAACAATTTTTTTTTTTGTTAAGGAGTTATAAAGGTTAAAAGTTGAACAGTGATTTCTCATTTTTACAACAAAATTTACAAAACCATTTTTTTTTAGGGACCACCTCACATTTGAAGTCACTTTTAGGGGTCTATATGGCAGAAAGTACCCAAAAGTGACACCATTCTAAAAACTGTATCCTTCAAGGTGCGCAAAACCACATTCAAGAAGTTTATTAACCCTTCACGTGTTTCAGGAACTGAAGCAATGTGAAAAAAAAATTTCACAAGTGTAAAAAGAGAAAATGAACCACAAAATTTGTCGTGCAATTTGTCCCAAGTATGCCGACACCCCTTATGTGGGTATGAACATGTTTGGATGCACAGCAGAGCTCGGAAGGAAAGGAGCGCTGTTTGACATTTTTAATGCAGAATTAGCTGGAATTGAGATCGGACGCTATGTCGCTTTTGGGGAGCCCCTGATGTGCCTAAACAGTGGAAACCCCCACAAGTGACACCATTTTGGAAACTAGAGGAACTTAAGGAACTTATCTAGATGTGTGGTCAGCACGTTGAACCCCCATGTGCTTCACAGAAGTTTATAACGTAGAGCCGTGAAAATAAAAAATCGTATTTTTTTCCGCAAAAATTATCTTTTCGACCCCCACATTTTTATTTTCACAAGGGTCACAGGAGAAATTAGACCCCAAAAGTTTTTGTGCAATTTGTCCTGAGTACGCAGATACTCCATATGTGGGGGTAAACCACTGTTTGGGTGCATGGTAGAGCTCGGAAGGGAAGGAGCGCTGTTTGACATTTTCAATGCAGAATTGACTGGAATTGAGATCGGATGCCATGTCGCTTTTGGGGAGGAGCCCCTGATGTGCCTAAGCAGTGGAAACCCCCCACAAGTGACCCCATTTTGGAAACTAGACCCCCAAAGGAGCTCATCTAGATGTGTGGTGAGCACTATGAACCCCCTAGTGCGTCACAGAAATTTGTAATGCAGAGCCATGAAAATAAAAAATTATTTTTTTTCCACAAAAATGATACACGACATGCCGTGTCACACGCCGAAGACCCTGCCTGTCAGGGAAGGGATCCGGTGTGGTGCTAACCCCTGCTCCATATAGGTAGCACAGTTAACCCCCTTACCCCAAGGGTGGTTTGCACGTTAATGACTGAGCCAATTTTTACAATTCTGACCACTGTCCCTTTATGAGGTTATAACTCTGGAACGCTTCAACGGATCCTGGTGATTCTGACACTGTTTTCTTGCGACATATTGTACTTCATGATAGTGGTAACATTTATTTGATATTACTTGCGTTTATTTGTGAAAAAAACACTGAAATTTGGCAAAAAATTAAAAAATTTCGCATTTTTTCAACTTTGAATTTTCATGCCCTTAAATCACAGAGATATGTTACACAAAATACTTCAGTAAAATTTTCCACATGTCTGCTTTACATCAGCACAATTTTGGAACCAACATTTTTTTTCGTTAGGGAGTTATAAGGGTTAAAAGTTGACCAGCGATTTCTCATTTTTACAACACCATTTTTTTTTAGGGACCACATCACATTTGAAGTCGCTTTGAGGGGTCTATATGATAGAAAATACCAAAAACTGACACCATTATAAAAACTGCACCCCTCAAGGTGCTCAAAACCACATTTTAAGAAGTTTATTAACCCTTCAGGTGCTTCACAGGAATTTTTTGAATGTTTAAAACAAAATGAACATTTAACTTTTTTGACAAAAAAAATAATTCAGATCCAATTTGTATTATTTTACCAAGGGTAACAGGAGAAATTAGACCCCAAAAGTTGTACAATTTGTCCTGAGTACGCAGATACCCCATATGTGGGGGTAAACCACTGTTTGGGCGCATGGCAGAGCTCGGAAGGGAAGGAGCGCCATTTGACTTTCAATGCAAAATTGGCTGGAATTCAGATAGGACATCATGTTGCTTTTGGGGAGCCCCTGATGTGCCTAAACAGTAGAAACCCCCCACAAGTGACCTCATATTGGAAACTAGACCCCCCAACTTTTTTCACAAACATTTTACTTCTGAACCAATTTTTTTTATTTTCACAAGTGTAAAAAGAAAAAATGAACCACAAAATGTGTTGTGCAATTTGTCCTGAGTACGCCGCTACCCAATATGTGGGAGTAAACCATTGTTTGGGCGCATGGCAGAGCTCGGAAGGTGCGCCGTTTGACATTTTCAATACAGAATTAGCTGGAAATGAGATCGGAAGCCATGTCGCATTTGGGGAGCCCCTGATGTGCCTAAACTGTGGAAACCTACGAAAAGTGACCCCATTTTGGAGACTAGACCCCCAAAGGAGCTTATC
This sequence comes from Ranitomeya imitator, assembly GCF_032444005.1. Classification (NCBI taxonomy): domain Eukaryota; kingdom Metazoa; phylum Chordata; class Amphibia; order Anura; family Dendrobatidae; genus Ranitomeya; species Ranitomeya imitator. The sequence continues at coordinate 320,149,120 of NC_091284.1, forward strand.
TAGATGTGTGGTGAGCACTATGAACCCCCCAAGTATTTCACTAAAGTTTATAACTCAGAGCTGTGAAAATAAAAAATATTTTTTTTCCCACGAAAATAATTTTTTAGCCCCCCAAATTTTATTTTCCCAGGATAAATTGGACCGCAAAAGTTGTTGCCAATTTGTCCTGAGTACGCTGATACTCCATATGTGGAAGGAGCACCATTTTACTTTTTCAACGCAGAATTGGATGGAATTGAGATCGGACGTCCTGTTGTATTTGCAGAGCACCTGATGTGCCTAACCAGTGTAAACCCCCCAATTCTAACTCCAACTCGAACACACCCATAACCCTAATCCCAACACACCCCTAACCCAAACACACACCTAACCCTAATCCCAACCCTAACAACCACACCCACTAACCCTGACACACCCCTAACCCAACCGTAAACGTAATCAAAATCCTAACCACCAACCCTAACTTTAGCCCCAACCCTAACTTTAGCCACAACCCTAATGGGAAAATGGAAATACTAAGGGAGTGATAAAGGGGAGGTTTGATTTACTATTTATAGCAGGTTTTTATAGCGGGTTTTTGTTTGGCAGCTGTCACACACTAAAAGACGCTTTTTATTGCAAAAAATAGTTTTTGCATCATCACATTTTGAGAGCTATAATTTTTCCATATTTTGGTCTACAGAGTCATGTGAGGTCTTCTTTATTGCGAGACGAGTTGACGTTTTTATTGGTACTATTTTTGGGCACATGACATTTTTTGATCGCTTTTTATTCCGATTTTTGTTAAGCAGAATGAACAAAAACCTGCAATTCATGAATTTCTTTTGGGGAGGGCGTTGACACCGTTCCGCGTTTGGTAAAATTGATAAAGGAGTTTTATTCTTCGGGTCAGTACGATTACAGCGATACCTCATTTATATCATTTTATTCATGTTTTGGCGCTTTTATACAATAAGAACCATTTTAAATAAAAAATAATTATTTTTGCATCGCTTTATTCTGAGGGCTATAACTTTTTTTTATTTTTTTGCATGTTGCTCCATTTTTTGTTCGTCGGTATGATGATAAAGCGTTGTTTTTTGCCTCTGTTCTTTTTATAGGTCAGGTCATAATCGACGCGATGATACTAAATATGTGTACTTTTATTGTTTTTTTTTTTAATTTACATAGAGACATATATTTATTGGAATATATATATATATATATATATATATATATATATATATATATATATACACATATCTACTATATAAAGCTGAATGTGTGTATGTGTGTGTGTATGTATGTATGTCCGGGATTGGCATCTGCACCGTCGAAGCTACAGCCACAAAATTTTGCACAGTCACACGTCTGGACCCCGAGAGCGTCATAGGCTATGTTGTGAGGTGAAATTTTAACCCCGCGCTTTCCAATTCACCAAACTATTTTGCCCCTATCTACATAATGGGGGAAAAGTGAAAGGAAAAGTGTTGGAGGCAAATTGGCAGCTGCCAGATGTGAACAAGGGGGACGTAAAGAGTGAGAGCGATGGCGCCAAAGAGTATATACCGTACAGTTGCTAAGGTGGGGCCCCGACATGGGATACTCACCACACCCGGGGATATGAACACACACACAAAATGCGCCACACACTACCACGTGCTTGAACACATATCACCCTCAGCAGACATTTCACCACACATTCTCCAACCTCGCCACATAAAAGTCGAAACACAAAAGTCGCCGCTCAAAACTCGCCACGCGCAGAACTCGCCACATGCAAAAACTAGGCTCTTGCAAAACTCGCCACAAGTGCAAAAGTCACCTCATGGAAAACTCGCCACACGCAAAACTTGCACACGCGGAAAAATTGCCACATGCACAAAAGTTGCAACACATGCAAAATTTGCCTCACACAAAACTTGCACATACTCAAAAGGCACCACACAAAACTCGCCACGCGCAAAACTCGCCATGCGCAAAACTTGCTCCACACAAGTTGCTACACTAACCTGTCACATGCAACTCGACACACAAAAAGTTGCTACACGCATGTTGCCACACAAAACTCATCTCACAAAAGTCGCTACATGCATGTCGCCACACGCAACTCAACACACACAACTTGACAAACGAAACTCGCTTTAAAACACACACAAGTCTGGTCTTATCCTTCAAAAATAAAAATCTGATTAATAAGCAGACAAACTACAACAAATGTACCATATAGGAAAAACGGCAGCTGTCAGTCACATGACCTGTCTATTATGTGTATGTGTGAGCTAATATATACTGCCAGGGGGAGGGCTTCCTGTTGGCTGGGGCTTTATCAGGCTGCCAATTTAGCTTACAAATACTGAGGTAAAAATACTGAGCAAATAACGTGTGAACGAGGTCTAATACAGGAGGAGATGACACACAGGTATATACTATATACAGGGGAGATGACACACAGATATATACTATATACAGGAGAGATGACACACAGGTATATACTATATAGAGGAGGAGATGACATACAGGTACATATATATATACAGGAGGAGATGACATACAGGTATATACTATATACAGGAGGAGATGACACAAAGGTATATACTATATACAGGAGCAGATGACCTACAGGTATATACTATATACAGGAGGAGATGACATACAGGTATACACTATATATAGAAGATGACATGCAGGTATATACTATATACAGGAGGAGATGACACACAGATATATACTATATACAAGGGAGATGACACAGGTATATACTATATACAGGAGGAGATGACATACAGGTAAATACTATATATAGAAGGAGATGACATTCAGGTATATACTATATATAGGGGAGATGACACACAGCAGGTATATAATATATACAGGGGAGATGACATACAGGTATATACTATATACAGGAGATGACATACAGATGTATACGTATACTATATATAAGGGAGATGACAAACATGTATATACTGAGGTGATGAGGTAAAAATGAGAGGTGTGAGGTGAAAATGAAAAGGTGTGAGTGCAAAATGAGAGGAGTGAGGAAAAATAATGGAGTGATCAGAAAATGACAGATGTGAGGTTGAAATGACAAGTGTTAGGGGGGAATGAGAGGAGTGAGGGAGAAAATGAGAGGTGTGAGGGGGAAAATGAAAGATGTGATTGGGAAAATGAGAGGCGTGATGGGAAAATAAGAGAAGTGAGGTGCTATAACTAACCACAGATATTTACTATGCCCAGGCAACGCCGGGCTCTTCAGCTAGATATATATATATATATATATATATATATATATATATATATATATATATATATATATATATATATATATATATATATATATATATACACTAGATGGTGGCCCGATTGTAACGCATCAGATATTCTAGAATAAGCTTGTCCGCGTAGTATATTGCACAGCCCGCGTAGTATATTGCCCAGCCGCGTAGTATATTGCCCAGCCACGTAGTATATTGCCTAGCGACGTAGTATATTGCGCAGCCACGTAGTATATTGCCGAGCTACGTAGAATATTGCGCAGCCACGTAGTATATTGCCGAGTGACGTAGTATACAGCACAGAGCCACATAGTATATTGCCCAGTGAAGTAGTATATTGCCCAGTTACGTAGTATATTGCGCAGCCACGTAGTATATTGCCCAGTTACGTAGTATATTGACGAGCTACATAGTATATCACGCAGCCACGTAGTATATTGCCCAGTGATGTAGTATACAGCAAAGAGCCACGTAGTATATTGCACAGCGAAGTAGTATACAGCACAGAGCCACGTAGTATATTGTCCAGTCACGTAGTATATTGCCCAACTACGTAGTATATTGGCCAGTCACGTAGTATATTGCCCAGCCAGGTTTGTCACAGGTGAAAAAATAAAAAATAAACATATACTCACCTTTCCGAGGGAGCCCTTGTAGTCCACGGCAGCTTCCGGTCCCAGGGTTGGTATTAGCGCAGGACCTGTGAGGACGTCGTGGTCACATGACCGTGACATCATGGCAGGTCCTTCTGCCACCGGAACCTGCAACGGAAGATGGCGGCCGCTGCGAGCTGCTACGGAGGGTGAGTATAGCAGGTTTGTTTTTTTTAAAATATTTTTAACATTACATTTTTTACTATTGATGCCGCATAGGCAGCGTCAATAGTAAAAAGTTGGGGACACACAGGGTTAATAGCGGCGGTAACAGAGTGCGTTACCCGCATCATAACGCGGTCCGTTACCGCCGGCATTAACCCTGTGTTAGCGGTGACTGGAGGGGAATATGCGGGCGACAGGCACTGACTGCGAGGAGTAAGGAGCGGCCATTTTCTTCCGGACTGTGCCCGTCGCTGATTGGTCGCGGCAGCCATGACAGGCAGCCGGCGAGACCAATCAGCGAATGAATAACCGTTACAGAAAGACAGAAGGACAGAAAGACGGAAGAGACCCTTAGACAATTATATAGTAGATTACATATATGTGTGTGTGTGTGTGTATATATATATATCTATATACAGTGGGGCAAAAAAGTATTTAGCCAGTCAGCAATAGTGCAAGTTCCACCACTTAAAAAGATGAGAGGCGTCTGTAATTTACATCATAGGTAGACCTCAACTGTGGGAGACAAACTGAGAAAAAAAAATCCAGAAAATCACGTTGTCTGTTTTTTTAACATTTTATTTGCATATTATGGTGGAAAATAAGTATTTGGTCAGAAACAAACAATCAAGATTTCTGGCTCTCACAGACCTGTAACTTCTTCGTTAAGAGTCTCCTCTTTCCTCCACTCATTACCTGTAGTAATGGCACCTGTTTAAACTTGTTATCAGTATAAAAAGACACCTGTGCACACCCTCAAACAGTCTGACTCCAAACTCCACTATGGTGAAGACCAAAGAGCTGTCAAAGGACACCAGAAACAAAATTGTAGCCCTGCACCAGGCTGGGAAGACTGAATCTGCAATAGCCAACCAGCTTGGAGTGAAGAAATCAACAGTGGGAGCAATAATTAGAAAATGGAAGACATACAAGACCACTGATAATCTCCCTCGATCTGGGGCTCCATGCAAAATCCCACCCCGTGGGGTCAGAATGATCACAAGAACGGTGAGCAAAAATCCCAGAACCACGCGGGGGGACCTAGTGAATGAACTGCAGAGAGCTGGGACCAAAGTAACAAGGCCTACCATAAGTAACACACTACGCCACCATGGACTCAGATCCTGCAGTGCCAGACGTGTCCCACTGCTTAAGCCAGTACATGTCCGGGCCCGTCTGAAGTTTGCTAGAGAGCATTTGGATGATCCAGAGGAGTTTTGGGAGAATGTCCTATGGTCTGATGAAACCAAACTGGAACTGTTTGGTAGAAACACAACTTGTCGTGTTTGGAGGAAAAAGAATACTGAGTTGCATCCATCAAACACCATACCTACTGTAAAGCATGGCGGTGGAAACATCATGCTTTGGGGCTGTTTCTCTGCAAAGGGGCCAGGACAACTGATCCGGGTACATGAAAGAATGAATGGGGCCATGTATCATGAGATTTTGAGTGCAAACCTCCTTCCATCAGCAAGGGCATTGAAGATGAAACGTGGCTGGGTCTTTCAACATGACAATGATCCAAAGCACACCGCCAGGGCAACGAAGGAGTGGCTTCGTAAGAAGCATTTCAAGGTCCTGGAGTGGCCTAGCCAGTCTCCAGATCTCAACCCTATAGAAAACCTTTGGAGGGAGTTGAAAGTCCGTGTTGCCAAGCGAAAAGCCAAAAACATCACTGCTCTAGAGGAGATCTGCATGGAGGAATGGGCCAACATACCAACAACAGTGTGTGGCAACCTTGTGAAGACTTACAGAAAACGTTTTACCTCTGTCATTGCCAACAAAGGATATATTACAAAGTATTGAGATGAAATTTTGTTTCTGACCAAATACTTATTTTCCACCATAATATGCAAATAAAATGTTAAAAAAAACAGACAATGTGATTTTCTGGATTTTTTTTTCTCAGTTTGTCTCCCATAGTTGAGGTCTACCTATGATGTAAATTACAGACGCCTCTCATCTTTTTAAGTGGTGGAACTTGCACTATTGCTGACTGACCAAATACTTTTTTGCCCCACTGTATATATCTATATCTATATATATATATATATATATATATATATATATATATATATATATATATATATATATATATATATATATATATATATATATTCCCTTTATTTAAGATTTTTTTTTAAATATTTTTACACAGTACTTATTATTATTTTTTTTAAAACTTTTTTACATTGTCCCGGGGTGGGACATCACGGTATAGTGTCAGATCGCTGATCTGACACTTTGCACAGGACTGTGTCAGGTCAGCGATCTGACCGGCAGTGCTAGAGGCTTGCCGGCGCCTGCTCTGCTGAGAGCAGGCGCTCGCAAGCCACCTCCCTGCAGGACCCGGAATGACTCCCGTGGCCACCTTGGATCCGAGGGCCTGCAGGGAGGAGACAGGAAGAGACGCTCGGAAAAACGCGATCACATAGCGTTGTTACGAGCGTCTCAGGGAAGCACGCAGGGAGCCCCCTCCCTGCGCGATGCTTCCCTATGCTGCCGGAACACTGCGATCTTGTTTGATCGCAGTGTTCCGAGGGTTAAAGTGCCGAGAGCGGTCGGTGACCGCTCCTGGCACATAGAGCCGGATGTCAGAGTGATACTGACTCTGCAGAGAACTTGAAAAAGTATTTGCCCAAGTTCTCCAGATGATACTAAAAGCATTGCTTACAGCTATTAAAACATAAAAAAAAACACAATTTCATTGGTGTCACTTTGCTTTCCCCTGTAATAATTTTTGTGTTCTTTATATTATTATTACTAACATAAATTACTAGCTGAAGAGCCTGGCATTGCCCGGGCATAGTAACTAACTGTGGTTAGTTACATCACCTCACTTCTCTCATTTTCCCATCACGCCTTTCATTTTCCCTCTTACATCTCTCATTGACCTCTTTACATCTCTCATTTTCCCACTCACACCTCTAATTTACCCCCCCAACACCTGTGATTTTCACCTCACACCTCTCATTTTCCCCTCAATATATACCTGTATGTCATCTCCCCTGTATATATATAACCTGTATGTCATCTCCCCTGCATATAGTATATACCTGTATGTCATCTCCTCCTGTATATAGTATATACATGAATGTCATCTCCCCTGTATATAGTACATACCTGTATGTCATCTCCTCCTGTATATTATGCCTGTATGTCATCTGCCCTGTATATACCTGTATGTCATCTCCCCTGTATATAGTATGTACCTGCAGGTCATCTCCCCTGTATATAGGATATACCTGTATGTAATCTCCCCTGTATATAGTACATATCTGTATGTCATCTCCCCTGTATATAGTATATACCTGTATGTCATCTCCTCCTGTATATAGTATTTACCTGTATGTCATCTCCTCTGTATATAGCATATAACTGCAGGTCATCTCCCCTGTATATAGTATATACCTGCAGGTCATCTCCCCTGTATATAGTATATACCTGTATGTCATCTCCCCTGTATATAGTATATACCTGTATGTCATCTCCCCTCTATATAGTATAAACCTGCTGCATGTCATCTCCTCCTGTATAGTATATACCTGTATGTCATCTCCTCCTGTATATACCTTTTACATTATCCCCCCTGTATATAGTATATGCCTGCTGTATGTCATCTCCTCCTGTATATAGTATGTACCGGTGTGTCATCTCTCCCTGTATATAGTATATGCCTGCTGTATGTCATCTCCCCCATATATAGTATATACCTGTATGTCATCTCCCCCATATATAGTATATACCTGTATGTCATCTCCCCCATATATATAGTATATCCTGCTCTGCGGTTTGTGTCGTGTCTCGCAGGTTTACCGGCCTCATTTTGTTGAAGAAAAAGGGTTTTTTTTGTGGGTTTTTTAACACAATATTAACCCCTTAACAACTGCTGATATGGCTTAAAGGGACTCTGTCACCTGAATTTGGCGGGACTGGTTTTGGGTCATATGGGCGGAGTTTTCAGGTGTTTGATTCACCCTTTCCTTACCCGCTGGCTGCATGCTGGCCGCAATATTGGATTGCAGTTCATTCTCTGTCCTCCATAGTACACGCCTGTGCAAAGCAATCTTGCCTTGTGCAGGCATGTACGATGGAGGACAGAGAATGAACTTCAATCCAATATTGCAGCCAGCATGCAGCCAGCGGGTAAGGAAAGGGTGAATCAAACACCTGAAAACTCCGCCCATATGACCCAAAACCAGTCCCGCCAAATTCAGGTGACAGGTTCCCTTTAATGGCGGCAGTCAATGGGCCTTACTCCTCCTGTACCTCATGCTCCTTCTCTTAACACAGCCTCCTCCTGCACCTCACGCTCCTCCTTTATACACCACATTTTTCTGCAGCACAGCTTTTCTCCTTTGTAGTCGCCTCCTCCGGTAGTACCTCACACTCCTCTTCTATACACAATTGGAAACACTTGATTCCGAGAGAAATTGCACTAATTTCAAAAAAGCGTATTGTATACACAGCCTCCTTCTTCTGCAGCACCACACTTTTCTCCTTTAGACCTCGTTCACACGGTATTTGGTCAGTATTTTTACCTCAGTATTTGTGAGCTAAAACTTGGAGTAAAACATTCAGATGAAAAGTTTATTAGAAACATCTAACATCTAAGACATGTGGTCTTATACACAGCCTCTACCTGCAGCGCTTCACTCTTCTCTATACACAGCCTGATACTGCAGCAGCACCCCACTTCTCTCAATTTCCCCCTCACATCTCTATCCATGAGGCTCCTCTCTTTCCCTTAACGTCATGCCTCACATTAGCTTCTCCATTCTAGACACGTCGGAGCTAGATGTGGCCTGTGTCTGATATGTGGAGTGGGCGTGGCTTGATATACACACACATATACATACACTCAACTATATACATATAAATTACCGTAATTTATTACATTTACTGAAAAATACATGCACACAGCCAATATAATTTTTTTGTTTACCGAAAGCTTCTAAGACCGGATTAGAATCAAGAACTCGACTCTCTATTCTCTCCAACATCTTGCTTGATCCCTGTAAGTTGCTAGGAGGAGCAATTGCTGCATAAAACTTCATTAGGCATCGAGTTGTCCAAGTCTGTAACACAAAATACAAAACATTGCAAACATTTCATTTCATCTTACTTTTTAAAAAAAAATCAAGGATAATTAATACATTGCAGGAATACTGCAGGCAAGAAAACAGACGTAAGCATGTTTATGCATTCAGGGCAGATACTGTTTTATCTGGTACTGGAGGAAAAAATTGAAATGGCACCATCTAATATATAATTGCCTAGAATACTACTTCCTGCAATTTGTGCCAACTTCCTGTCCGGAGCTAATGTCCGGAGCTAATGTCCGGAGCTAATGTCCGGAGATAAGTGACGTCAACAGTGTCCAGTGTCTGATTGGTTGCCGCCTGCTGCGAGCGACCAATCAGAAACGTGCCGTACTGTGACACACTCCGCCCGCCATTTTGGTGTGATTTTTGAATTTTTACCTCACAGCAAGTTTCTACTGCGTGGAGGCGGGCCCAGTGACGTTGCTCTTCAAGCTCCTGCCGAATTTCGTCAAAAAAATGATAATACCATTTACCAAAACTATATATATTTAGTTGTGAAGTGGTTCAGTGACATTTTCACACCAATTTTGAACTTTTGTTTGGTGTTTTCTCATATACCGCCTATTATTTTTGTTCTTTCTTACTATTATTTATTAATTGTATTATTCTTACATTTGAATAAATAAAGTATATATGGATTCTAGACTCCCGATTCTTTAGAATCGGGCTGCCATCTAGTATAGTATAACTAGCTGTTTCCAGCCAGCTAACGCTCGGCACGCTCATTGCTATCTAATTAACGCTGCTGGTGATTAAACTAAAGTAAATAATGACAACATTCAATAGCCTCGTGTGGTAATGTGTGTAGACGGAGCCTCGTGTGGTAATGTGTGGGGACAGAGCCTCGTGTGGTAATGTATGAGGACAGAGCCTCGTGTGGTAATGTGTGGGGACGAAGCCTCGTGTGGTAATGTGGTGGGGGAAGGGATTATCTGTGGTGATGTGGGGGGGCGGGATTGTGTGCGATAATGGGGTGGGGGGCGGGATAATGTGTGGTGATGTGGTGTCGGGCAGAGCTACTGTGCAGGGGGCAGGATTAGCGAGTAATCACGATGATATATATATACACCCCCTCCTGTGGCTCCCATACATTAAAAAACTGACCTCTGTGGTCATCATACACTACAATGTCCACCTCTGTGGCCTACAGTATAATGTCCCTCTCTGTGGCCCACATACATTAGAATGTCCCTCTCTGTGGCCATTAAACAGTATAATGTACTCCAAGCCGTCATCCAAACACCAAAGAAGGAAGATAGCTGACTGACTGCTATAGCTCCAAGCCTCAACAGGGAAATGGAAATATCACTGGCAACTCCCAGCAGCCAGCTGGGAGTTATAAACACACCAGTCCGGGTGTGTCAACTAGAGATGAAAAGGTTCCCAATGGGTCCTAAAGTCAGAAGGACTAGGAAGGAGTCTGCAAAGCCAACCTCTGAGACCTTATGCAGCTAGATGCAATGCGACTGTCTGCAGCCTCTGACACACACGTGACAGATCGCCCTGCTGCTAGCAATGTGAAGGACTTCTTTCATGTGACTGCTACAACCAACAAGGAGTATTAGCAGTCTCGTATTGTACACGCCAGCATCACTCCACAGGCTAGTGATTGGCTGCAGCAGTACCTTGAACTACGTCAATACCATCTCTGTCACAGCACTGGCACAGCTGGGCAAATGAAAGGTTAAGTTATCGTAATACATTATCACAGTCAATGCCTGCTAATAAATATATTTCATGAAACCCCTTTAAAGGGAACCTGTCACCTCCAAAATGGAAGTTGAGCTAAGCTCACCGGCATCAGGGGCTTATCTACAGCATTCAGGAATGCCCCCCGATGTATCCTGAACAATGAGAAAAAGAGGTTAGATTATACTCACCTGGGGGGCGGTCCGATCCGATGGGTGTTGCGGTCCGGTCTGGGGCCTCCCATCTTCTTACGATGATGTCCTCTTCTGGTCTTCACGCTGCGGCTCCGGCGCAGGCGTACTTTGTCTGCCCTGTTGAGGGCAGAGCAAAGTACTGCAGTGTGCGCAGGCACCGGGAAAGGTCAGAGAGGCCAGGCACCTGCGCACTGCAGTACTTTGCTCTGCCCTCAACAGAGCAGACAAAGTACGCCTGTGCCGGAGCCGCAGCGTGAAGACAAGAAGAGGACGTCATCCTATGAAGATGGGAGGTCCCGGACCGGACCGCGACGCCAATCGGACCCGGACCACAGCGTGACCACCCCCGGGTGAGTATAATCTAACCTCTTTTTCTCATCTTTCAGGATACATCAGGGGCTTATCTTCAGCGTTCCAGAATGCTGTAGATAAGCCCCTGGTGCCGGTGGGCTTAGCTCAACTTCCATTTTGGGGGTGACAGGTTCCCTTTAACCCTTAGTGACAGAGCCAATTTTGTACTTAAACTGACTGGTCAGAATTGTAAAAATTGGTCTGGTCATTATGAGGTTATAGCTCTGGAACGCTTCAATGTGTCCCACTGATTCTGAGAATATTTTTTCGTGACATATTGTACTTCATGCTAGTGGTAAAATTTCTTCGATATAACTTGCATTTATTTATGAAAAAAAAACACTGAAATTTGGCAAAAATTTTGCAATTTTCAAACTTTTAATTTCTGTACCCTTAAATCAGACAAAACCCTTATATCACACAAAATAGTTAATAAATAACATTTCCCACATGTCAACTTTACATCAGCACAATTTTGGAAACATCATTTTTTCTTGTTACGACATTATAAGGGGTAAAAGCTGACCAGCAATTTTCATTTTTCCAACAAAATTTACAAAACCTTTATTTTTTTATTTTTTTTTTTTTAGGGACCACCTCACATTTGAATAACAGAAAACACCCAAAAGTGACAGCATTCTAAAAACTCCTCAAAGTGCGCAAAACCACATTCAAGAAGTTTATTAACCATTCAGGTGCTTCACGAGAAAAGCAATGTCGAAGGAGAAAAATAACATTTAACTTTTTTCACAAAAAATTTACTTTGGAACCAAACTTTCTATTTTCACAAGGAGATCAAGAGAAAATGTACCAAAAAATTTATTGTGCAATTTCTCCTGAGTACGCTGATACCCCATATGTGGGGAAAAGCCACTTTTTGGGCGCATGGCAGGGATCAGAAGGGAGTGAGCACCGTTTGACTTTTTAAACACAAAATTGGCGGGAATTAATGGTGGCGCCATGTCGTGTTTGGAGACCCCTAATGTACCTAAACAGTGGAAACCCACCCCAATTCTAACCACAACCCTAACCCGAATACATGCCGAACCACAACCCTAACCCCAACATAACCCTAACCAAAACCCTAATCCCAACACACCAAACCGTAATCCCAACCATAACCAAAACCCTAACTTTAGCCCAACTCTAACCCTAACTTTAGCCCAACTCACTTTAGCCCAACCCTAACATTAGCCCAACTCACTTTAGCCCAACCCTAACCATAAATTTACATAGTTACATAGTTATTAAGGTTGAAGGAAGACTATATGTCCATCTAGTTCAACCCATAGCCTAAACCTAACATGCCCTAACATGTTGATCCAGAGGAAGGCAAAAAAAACCATGTGGCAAAGAGTACGCTCCACATTGGGGAAAAAAATTCCTTCCCGACTCCACATACGGCAATCAGACTAGTTCCCTGGATCAACGCCCTATCAAGGAATCTAGTGTACAGTGCCTACAAGTAGTATTCAACCCCCTGCAGATTTAGCAGGTTTAATAACATGCAAATAAGTTAGAGCCTTCAAACTTCAAACAAGAGAAGGATTTATTAACAGATGCATAAATCTTGCAAACCAAAAAGTTTTGTTGCTCAGTTAAATTTTTATAAATTTTAAACATAAAAGTGTGGGTCAATTATTATTCAACCCCTAGGTTTAATATTTTGTGGAATAACCTTTGTTTGCAATTACAGCTAATAATCGTCTTTTATAAGACCTGATCAGGCCGGCACAGGCCTCTGGAGTTATCTTGGCCCACGCCTCCATGCAGATCTTCTCCAAGTTATCTAGGTTCTTTGGGTGTCTCATGTGGACTTTAATCTTGAGCTCCTTCCACAAGTTTTCAATTGGGTTAAGGTCAGGAGACTGACTAGGCCACTGCAACACCTTGATTTTTTTCCTCTTGAACCAGGCCTTGGTTTTCTTGGCTGTGTGCTTTGGGTCGTTGTCTTGTTGGAAGAAGAAATGACGACCCATCTTAAGATCCTTGATGGAGGAGCGGAGGTTCTAGGCCAAAATCTCCAGGTAGGCCGTGCTATCCATCTTCCCATGGATGTGGACCAGATGGCCAGGCCCCTTGGCTGAGAAACAGCCCCACAGCATGATGCTGCCACCACCATGCTTGATCTGTAGGGATGGTATTCTTGGGTCGTATGCAGTGCCATCCAGTCTCCAAACGTCACGTGTGTGGTTGGCACCAAAGATCTCGATCTTGGTCTCATCAGACCAGAGAACCTTGAACCAATCAGTCTCAGAGTCCTCCAAGTGATCATGAGCAAACTGTAGACGAGCCTTGACATGACACTTTGAAAGTAAAGGAACCTTACGGGCTCGTCTGGAACGGAGACCATTGCGGTGGAGTACGTTACTTATGGTATTGACTGAAACCAATGTCCCCACTGCCATGAGATCTTCCCGGAGCTCCTTCCTTGTTGTCCTTGGGTTAGCCTTGACTCTTCGGACAAGCCTGGCCTCGGCACGGGAGGAAACTTTCAAAGGCTGTCCAGGCCGTGGAAGGCTAACAGTAGTTCCATAAGCCTTCCACTTCCGGATGATGCTCCCAACAGTGGAGAAAGGTAGGCCCAACTCCTTGAAAAGGGTTTTGTACCCCTTGCCAGCCTTGTGACCCTCCACGATCTTGTCTCTGATGGCATTGGAATGCTCCTTTGTCTTTCCCATGTTGACCATGTATGAGTGCTGTTCACAAGTTTGGGGAGGGTCTTAAATAGTCAGAAAAGGCTGGAAAAAGAGATAATTAATCCAAACATGTGAAGCTCATTGTTCTTTGTGCCTGAACGACTTCTTAATACTTTAGGGGAACCAAACAGAATTCTGGTGGGTTGAGGGGTTGAATAATAAATGACCCTCTGAAAAGACTTTTCACAATTTAAAAAAAAAATAAACAAAGAAATAACATTCTTTTTTGCTGCAGTGCATTTCACACTTCCAGGCTGATCTACAGTCCAAATGTCACAATGCCAAGCTAATTCCAAATGTGTTAACCTGCTAAATCTGCAGGGGGTTGAATACTACTTGTAGGCACTGTATATACCCTGTAACATTATACTTTTCCAGAAAGGTATCCAGTCCCCTCTTAAATTTAAGTAATGAATCACTCATTACAACATCATACGGCAGAGAGTTCCATAGTCTCACTGCTCTTACAGTAAAGAATCCGCGTCTGTTATGCTTAAACCTTTTTTCCTCCAAACGCAGAGGATGTCCCCTTGTCCCTGTTTCAGGTCTATGATTAAAAAGATCATCAGAAAGGTCTTTGTACTGTCCCCTCATATATTTATACATTAAAATAAGATCACCCCTTAGTCTTCGTTTTTCCAAACTAAATAGCCCCAAGTGTAATAACCTATCTTGGTATTGCAGACCCCCCAGTCCTCTAATAACCTTGGTTGCTCTTCTCTGCACCCACTCCAGTTCAGCTATGTCTTTCTTAAACACCGGAGACCAGAACTGTGCACAGTATTCTAAGTGTGGTCGAACTAGTGACTTGTATAGAGGTAAAATTATATTCTCCTCATGAGCATCTATGCCTCTTTTAATGCATCCCATTATTTTATTTGCCTTTGTAGCAGCTGCCTGACACTGGCCACTGAATATGAGTTTGTCGTCAACCCATACACCTAGGTCTTTTTCATTGACGGTTTTGCCCAGAGTTTTAGAATTAAGCACATAATTATACATCTTATTACTTCTACCCAAGTGCATGACCTTACATTTATCCCCATTAAAGCTCATTTGCCATTTATCAGCCCAAGCTTCTAGTTTACATAAATCATCCTGTAATATAAAATTGTCCTCCTCTGTATTGATTACCCTGCAGAGTTTAGTGTCATCTGCAAATATTGAAATTCTACTCTGAATGCCCCCTACAAGGTCATTAATAAATATGTTAAAAAGAAGTGGGCCCAATACTGACCCCTGTGGTACCCCAACTCACTTTAGCCCAACTCTAATCTTAACTTTAGCCCATCCCCAGCCTAAAATTTAGCACCAACCCTAACCCTAATGGAAAGATGGAAATACATTTTTTTTATTTTATTATTTTTTAGCTAACTAAGGGGGTGATAAAGGGGAGTTTGAGTTACTATTTTTTTTTATTTTGATCACTGTGATATGGTCTATCACAGTGATCAAAATAAACCAATAGGAAAAATTTCCTATTGTTGTCGGGTACCGGCCAACAGATCTCGGCGGGCGCATTGTGCATGCACCCACCATTTTCTCCTGGAAGAAGATGCCTAAGGCCCGGGGGACTTCACGGGGAGTTGCAGGGACAACGGAGGTACCGGGGGGATCCCATTTCTCTCTTTTCTGTGATCGCACATCAGAGGAGAGAGAAATATAATGGAAGTTCTGCCCTTTTTTTTGCAGTCGCTATTAAAAAACAACTCGAATCATGTTGTCTGGGGTCTCGGCTACCCCCCGGTAGCGGAGACCCCAGAGAAATTCTGACTCCGGGGGCACTATACCCTAATTTCTCAGCGCCGTGAAAAAGCAGCATTGTGGTTTAAGTACCCTTAACTGCCGCCGTTAAAATGAGTATCAGCGGTCATTTAGAGGTTAAGTTATTTTACCTTTCCTGCTCCACTTTCTCCAGTAACAATAATAGACTGGTTTATGGGATTTATCCGGTTTTGGACATTTCGGTAAGCTTGTTCTGCAACAGAAAAGATGTGTGGTTTGCCGTTCTGAAAGAAATAAAAAAAATGGACCATTAGATCGTGTAAAAATCTAAATGTAACAAACCCTAAAAAGACTTAAACTAAAAGTATATAAACTAAACAAAGTGCCTTAAAATAGTATTCATACCTTGTGAATTTATTTTTTCATGTTGTAGCCATAAACATAAATGTATTTTATTGGAATTTTATGTGATATACAGTACAGCCCAAAAGTTTGGACACACCTTCTCATTTAAAGATTTTTCTGTATTTTCAGGACTATGAAAATTGTACATTCACACTGAAGGCATTAAAACTATTAACACATGTGGAATCATATACTTAAAAAGTGTGAAACAACGGAAATTATGTCTTATATTCTAGGTTCTTCAAAGTAGCCACCTTTTGTTTTGATGACTGCTTTGCACACTCTTGGCATTCTCTTCATGAGCTTCAAGAGGTAGTCACCGGGAATGGTTTTCACTTCACAGGTGTGCCCTGTCAGGTTTAATAAGTGGGATTTCTTGCCTTATAAATGGTGTTGGGACCATCAATTGTGTTGTGCAGAAGTCTGGTGGATACACAGCTGATAGTCCTACTGAATAGACTGCTAGAAATTGTTTTATGGCAAGAAAAAAGCAGCTAAGTAAAGAAAAACAAGTGGCCATCATTACTTTAAGAAATGAAGGTCTGTCAGTCCGAAAAATTGAGAATACTTTGAAAATGTCCCCAAGTGCAGTGGCAAAAACCATCAAGCGCTACAAAGAAACTGACACACATGAGGACCGCCCCAGGAAAGGAAGACCAAGAGTCACCTCTGCTTCTGAAGTGTATCCGAGTCACCAGCCTCAGAAATCGCAGGATAACAGCAGCTCAGATTAGAGACCAGGTCAATGCCACACAGAGATCTAGCAGCAGACACATCTCTACAACAACTTTTAAGAGGAGACTTTGTGCAGCAGGCCTTCATGGTAAAATAGCTGCTAGGAAACCACTGCTAATGACAGGCAACAAGCAGAAGAGACATGTTTGGGCTAAAGAACACAAGGAATGGACATTAGACCAGTGGAAATCTGTGCTTTAGTCTGATGAGTCCAAATTTGAGATCTTTAATTCCAACCACCGTTGTCTTTGCGCGACGCAGAAAAGGTGAATTGATGGACTCTACATGCCTGGAGGAGGAGGTGTGATGGTGTGGGGGTGCTTTGCTGGTGACACTGTTGGAGATTTATTCAAAATTGAAGGCATACTGAACCAGCATGGCTACCACAGCATCTTGCAGCGGCATGCTATTCCATCCGGTTTGCATTTAGTTGGACCATCATTTATTTTTCAACAGGACAATGACCCCAAACACACCTCCAGGCTGTGTAAGGGCTATTTGACCAAGAAGGAGAGTGATGGGGTGCTACGCCAGATGACCTGGCCTCCACAGTCACCAGACCTGAACCCAATCGAGATGGTTTGGGGTGAGCTGGACCGCAGAGTGAAGGCAAAAGGGCCAGTGCCAAACATCTCTGGGAACTCCTTCAAGATTGTTGGAAGACCATTCCTGGTGACTACCTCTTGAAGCTCATCAAGGGGAATGCCAAGAGTGTGCAAAGCAGTCATCAAAGCAAAAGGTGGCTACTTTGAAGAACCTAGAATATAAGACATAATTTCAGTTGTTTCACACTTTTTTGTTAAGTATATAACTCCACATGTGTTAATTAATAGTTTTGATGCCTTCAGTGTGAATGTACAATTTTCATAGTCCTGAAAATACAGAAAAATCTTTAAATGAGAAGGTGTGTCCAAACCTTTCTGACATCGGATGGAATAGTACGTCTGATGGCAGAACCTCCACTTTGATGTGGGCTACGGCGGTGAGCCAGCATCAAAGCCATGACATTTCAGCTGTCCTTCACAGCGGACATGTGCCCACAATAGGCGCGATCGGGAACGCAATCAGCCCGCACCTATTAACTAGTTAAATGCCGCTGTCAAACTGACAGCGGCATTTAACATGCGCCTCAGGCCATCCGGCTGGAAATGCGCGCACAGGTGACCCCCCATCACATGATCGGGGGTTATCGGTGCGTCGGCATAACAACCAGAGGTCTCCTGCAGACCTCTATGGTTGTTGATGCCGGATTGCTATGAGCGCCACACTGTGGTCGGAGCTCATAGCAATGCTGTAATTCTACTACATAGAGGCAATCTGAGCATCGCCTCTATGTAGCAGAGGCAATCGAGTTATGGCAGATTCTAGCCTCCCAAGGAGGCTATTGAAGCATGCCAAAATTAAAAAAAAATTTTTTAAAGATATGAAAAAAATAAAAAAAATATAAAAATTTAAATCACTCCGCTTTCGCCCCATTCAAAATAAAATAAAATAAAAAAATAAATCCTACACATATTTGGTATCGCTGCTTTCAGAATTATAAAATAGGGTTTTTTGTGTTACTCACCGTAAAATCCATTTCTCCGAGACGCTCATTGGGGGACACAGGACTGTGGGTGTATGCTTCTGCTGCCAGGAGGCTGACACTAAGTAAACATAAAAAAGTTTAGCTCCTCCCCCGTCGTATACACCCTGACACTGGCTACCAGAGAATCCAGTTTGATGCAATAGCAGTAGGAGAACAAAAGAAAAATAACACATCAGCATAAATACAGAAAACTCATGTCTAGAAAAGACTTCACTTGACTGATAATTTCAGATACGAAAAAGCAGCCATCAGGCTACCAGGGAGGGAGCTGTGTCCCCCAATAAGCGTCTCGGAGAAAAGGATTTTACGGTGAGTAACACAAAAATCCCTATTTCTCCTTCGCCTAATTGGGGGTCACAGGACTGTGGGATGTCCTTTAAGCAGTCCCTGGGTGGGGAATTAACTCACCGGTATAACATCCAGGCATCTGCCGCCTATAAGTGCGCCACCGCTGCCTGAAGAATCCTTCTACCCAGACTCGCATCTGCAGAGGTCGGAGAGTGGATATTGTAGTGTTTGGAAAAGGTATGCAGACTAGACCAGGTCGCAGCCTTGCAAACCTGTTCTGCTGAGGCCTGGTGCCGAATCACCCAGGAAGCCCCCACAGCTCTAGTGGAGTGAGCTCTGATTCCAGCCGGAACCACCATGCCCTTGGCGTAGTAGGCTTCCTGAATAGCTGAACGTATCCACCGGCCAAGGTAGACTGAGGCCGCGAATCCCTTCCTTCGACCCTCCGGGAGTACAAACAGAGCATCCGTCTGTCGAAAAGGAGCTATTCGACAAATATACCTCCTCAGCGCTCTCACTAGATCCAGCGTATGGAGGGCTTTTTCCACATGGTGCGTCGGTGCTGGGCAAAAAGAGGGAAGAACTATATCCTCGTTAATGTGGAACAAGGAAACTACCTTCGGCAAGAACTAGGGCGCTGGTCTGAGGACTACCTTATCCTGATAGAACTGTAGAAAAGGAACACGACAGGAAAGAGCTGCCAGCTCTGATACCCGCCTAATGGAGGTTATGGCCACCAAGAATACGACTTTCCAGGAAAGGAAAGTTAAAGAAATGTCCTGAAGGGGTTCGAAAGGAGCTTCCTGTAAGGCCTTTAAGACTAAATTAAGGTCCCAAGCCTCCAGAGGAGTCCTATAAGGGGGGACCTTATGAGCGACTCCCTGAAAGAAGGTCTTTACCTGAAGGTTAGTAGCAATCCTGCGCTGAAAAGGACCGACAAGGCTGAAATCTGTCTTTTAAGAGTACTTGGTGCCAGCCCTGAATCCAGGCCCGCTTGGAGAAAGGCAAGAATACTTGAAATGGAAAAACGTAGCGGAGGTAGTCCACGCTCTCTGCACCATGAAAGAAAAACCTTCCAAGTCTGATAATAAATCCATGCTGAAACGGATTTCCGGGCACTAATCATGGTATTAGCCACCTCTTGGGAGAACCCGGCTTGTGTTAAAACCCAAGATTCAACGGCCCGGCCATTAAACGCAGGGCCCCTAAGTTCTGGAGGTAAATCGGCCCCTGAGATAGAAGATCCGGACGGTCGGGAAGCTGCCACGAAACTCAGGCGAGCAGCTGTACTAGGTCTGCATACCATGACCGATGCGGCCAAACTGGGGTGACCAGAATAGCTGGCACTCCCTCTGACTTGATTTTCTTGATCACCTTTGGGAGCAGTGTCGGGGGGGGGGGACAGATATGGGAGATGAAATTGGTTCCAAGCCAGAACCAACGCATACACGGCGATAGCCTGTGGATCTCGATACCGGGCGACAAACCTGGGCACCTTGGCATTCCTCCAGGAAGCCATTAGATCCACATCCGGAGTCCCCCATTGATGACATATTTGCTGAAATACCTCCGGATGGAGAGACCATTCCCCGGACGCAAGGCCCTGTCGACTGAGGAAATCCGCTGCCCAGTTCTCTTCGCCCGGAATGTGGACTGCCGAAATTACTGAGTGATTCCTCTTGGCCCAGTAAATTATTTGCTTTACTTCCTGCATGGCCGCCTTGCTGAGAGTGCCCCCCTGATGATTTATATATGCCACAGCCGTGGCATTGTCTGATTGAATCCGGACAGGATGGCCCGCCAGAAGATGATGGAAATGCTGCAAAGCTAGTCGAACTGCCCGAATCTCTAAGAGATTGATCAGGAGACCTGACTCCCGAGGGGACCAGCGCCCCTGAGCTGTGTGGTGAAAGAACACTGCTCCCCAACCTAGGAGACTGGCATCCGTTGTCACCACTAGCCAATGGGTCGGAGGAAACTGTTTCCCTTTAGTAGGGACGGGCTGGTTAACCACCATGAGAGAGCCTGCCTGACCTGGGGGGACAAACGGCACCTGAGGTTGAGGGAGAATGGATTCTTGTCCCATGCTGCTAAAAGAGCATGTTGGAGAGGTCGAAGATGAAGTTGCACAAATGGTACTGCTTCCATTGTCGCAACCATCCTCCCTAAGACCCTCATGCAGGACCGGATTGTATGACAAGCTTGGCTGCCGAAGGACCCTCACCTCTCGCCGGAGAGCCAGGACCTTGTCCTGGGGCAGGATCGTCAGAGCCTGAGAGGTATCGAAAATTAACCCTAGAAATGAAATTTTCCGAGATTGTACAAGGGATGACTTCTTTAAATTCACTAGCCAACCCAGACGAGAAAGAATGTCTAGCGAAATGCTGACATTTTCCTTGCAGGCCTGAAAGGATGGCCCCTTGATAAGAAGGTCATCTAGATATGGTAAAACCAGTATGCCTCGGGAGTGCAGAATAGCCACAACTGTCGCCATGACCTTTACCAGCTCGAAGGGTAAAGCCGTGAACTGGAAATGTAGGTCGTTTATGGCAAATCGTAGAAATCTTTGATGTGTAGGAAATATGGGAATATGCAGGTAGGCATCCTGAATGTCTATCGAGGATAAGAATTCCCCCCTTTCCATTGACGCAATGACTGACCGAAGAGATTCCATTCGAAAGTGACGAATGTTGTCAAACCTGTTTAAACGTTTCAGGTCCAGAATGGGCCTTACCGTTCCGTCCTTTTTGGGCACTACAAACAGGTTGGAATAGAACCCCTGAAATCTCCCCCCCTTTGGAACTGGAATGATAACCCCAACCCCCCCCCCCCCGGCTACAATTACCAGCACCCAGCCGCCCCAGAAATGGCGCCAATTACAGCACTTAGCCTCTCTCTTCCCACTGCCCTGTAGCGGTGGCATATGTGGTAATAAAGGGTTAATGTCACCTTGCTATTGTGAGGTGACATTAAGCCCGGTTAATAATGGAGAGGCATCAATAAGACACCTACCTATCCATTACTAATTCTACAGTAGTGAAAGAGTTAAAAAAAAAAAAAAGCCAGAATAAAATATTTTAATATTCTAAATTTCACTTACAAAACACGCCTAATTTCTGCGACGCCCTCGATCGCCTGCAAAAATAAAAAATAATAAACCAACCGTATACTCCCTGTCCGATGTAGTCCAATTAATAATGAGTGTCCCACGACGATCTCCCCTGTGACATCTAGTGATGTCACGGCTCTATAGGCCTCCAGTGACACACTGAAAGGAGACAATGGCTCCTGCAGTGCATCACTGAAGAGGTTACTGTAGTTCACACTCTCGCTTCATGGCAATGCGGAGTAAGAAATTTCCAACGCAGCAGTGCCGCAAGTTAGAGTATGAACTATACTCACAGCGGCGGAGGGATACAGTGTGGAAGGATTCTGTCATTGTATGCCTGAGCCCCTGGAGAGTGGTCGCATCAGCTGATGTGACAGCTCTCCAGGGAAATCGTCGTGGGACACTCATATTAATTGGATTTCTGTGGATCAGGGAGTATATTGTTTGCTTATTATTTTATTATTTTTACAGGTGATCGATGGCTTCGGGATCAAGGTGATTGGTATGTACTGTATGTTGTAGTTACTGTCTGTTGCATGTTGCATGCACTGTATGCTGCATGCACTGTATGCTGCATACACTGTATGCTGCATACACTGTATGCTGCATACACTGTATGCTGCATACACTGTATGCTGCATACACTGTATGCTGCATGCACTGTATGCTGCATGCACTGTATGCTGTATGTAGTATGTACTGTATGTATGTGTATGTGTTTGGGTTTTTTTTACATTCAACACATTAGCTGGATGATGGGACTACTACTGTCCCATCATTGGCTAATGTGTCAATCACTGTCACTGTAGCAGGCATAGCCGGATGGGACTTTTAGTCCCATTGGATGATGCCTACACACACACACCCAAAGCCCCTCCGCACAGCCCCGCAGACCCCCCGGATAGTGCAGTACAGCCCCGGAAAGCCTGCAGACCCCCGGACAGCACCGCACAGTCCCGGACAGCTCCCTGGACAGCCCGCAGATGCCCCGGCAGACCGCAGCAGAATCTGCCTGCACACACATACACGCACACAATCACCGCCCACACACTTCCCTCCTCCCGATCTGCAGCATTTCATTTGCAGCTAAGCCGCAGATCTTTTTTACATCAGCGGTTGTGCTGCGGATGTGCCCGACTCAACGCAGGTCAATGGGTGCAGAAATGCTGCAGATCCGCACAAAATTGACATGCTGTGGAGAAAGCAAAGCTTTCCGCAGGTTTTTTTCCGCAGCATGTGCACGGCAGATTTGGTTTTCCATAGGTTTACATGGTACTGAACACCACATGGAAAGCTGCTGGGGATCTGCAGCGTCAAAAACGCTGTGGATCTGCGGGCAAATCCGCAACGTGTGCACATAGCCTCAGGAGGTTTGTTTGAGAACATAAGGGAAAAAACAAACTGGAACATAAGCTGGTAAGCATGCAGTGTGTAGGTGCATGTTCACACTTGCCACTAAACGAACAAAACTTAAGATAAAAGCAAAATGATCAAATACTCTGCAGTAAATAAATAGCAATAGTGAATGAAAATAATATAAGGTACTTGGTTAACATTGTTTTGATTAAAAAAAAAAAAACATAAAGGCCATCCCAACACCATCAAGGTGACCCAACTCAGGACGGTCCTAGCCTCTAAAATGTTTTTTTGGGGGCACCATAAGGTAATATATGTCTGCACTATATTATGGCTAATACATGTGGCTAGAACTAAGATCTATATTACTCATGGATTATGACTACCATATCTCACGGGTATTCTTAAATCTATGCCCATTACTCAGCATTATGCATAATCTATATTTGGGATACATCTTTTTTTTTTCCTGTCTATTTCAGGTCATATGTGTCAAACATATAGATGTATTAGACTGTTTATTGGTACCCTTGAGGAAATATCGACAGTAATGTAATATTGATACCTCTTTCTATTGCTCTGGGATATGGAGTTCTAGGTTACTGTATATTCCCTTTATTTGAAATGTTATCACCAGCTTTTTATTGTCTATATTTTATATGGATTAAATAAAAATCAACTTTTTAACATAGAGTGTGGTCATACTTGTATTTTTTGTATCATATGCTGTTGGTGACCACTTGTTTGTGATAATTATTATACCTCTGGCCTACTTCCTTGCTGCAATTTTTTGGTAGGTTTTCAGGTAAAATGTAAACCAAAAAACCTTCAAACAGAAATGATCTTGATGCAGTAAGAGAATATTTTATTTTGATCTGGCAAGAAAAAGTTTGACCAACATCGGTCTTTATCATGGAAAAAACAGGCATAAATCAGATTAGAAAAAACAAGCTAGCAGAATTAACAAAGGATATCATATAGTCAAACACACTAAGGTATGGGGATTGGAGATTTGTATTGTAGAGGAGCCAGGTATGAGGTAGAAACAGCTTATAGGCAGGTAAAGAGCATTTCTAGTTAACTGGAAGTTTCGCTGCAGGGACAAAATGAAATTGGATTCTCCACGCTTTTTGACTGACTTCCCAATCAACACACACTGCAGTGCAGGATGTCAGTCAAAGACCAGGATTTACAGCATATTTTTAGTTTTAATGACAGGAAGCCAGAAGCTGCAGAGAGACTATAGTATAGCTTCATTTTATCCCTGCAGACTATTTTCCACTTAGCCAAATATATATGAAACTATTTTTACCTGCAGATTACCATTATGGCTGTGGGTAAATACCACTTTCTCGTTCGACTCATTCAGGAACCCAGAAACCATGGGATAGGCTGCTGAAACTTATTACTTCAGAGATGAAAATTGGCTCCTCCCCAGCAGAATTACCTTGCCTGGTAGCATCAGACCCCCTCAGTTTTTTGTTGTGTCAGTTGGAGGCAACATGGGTCTTCTCAGACCTGTCCCAAAGGCTATGACAGGGTTTTTTAACCCCTTAGCGACCGCCGATACGCCTTTTAACGGCGGCCGCTAAGGGTACTTAAGCCACAGCGCCGTTAATTAACGGCGCTGTGGAAAAAGTACATAGCGCCCCCCAGAGGCCGATTTTCTCCGGGGTCTCGGCTGCCGGGGGTAGCCGAGACCCCAGAGAACATGATTCGGGTCGGTTTTCACCGACCCCGCTTTTGCGATCGCCGGTAATTAACCGTTTACCGGCGATCGCAAAAAAAAAAAACGCATTAGTATTGTGTTTCTCTCCCCTCTAATGTGATCGGACATTAGAGGGGAGAGAAATAGGGTCCCCCGAGCCCCCCACGGTACCTTATGTACCGGAGAAGGTGCCCCCCCGGTCCCCGACCCACCTCCTAGCTGTCCGGGCTCCAAAATGGCGGGCGCATGTGCAGATGCGCCCGCCAAAGCCTAGCTTCCCCCGGTGTATTGGGGTCTGTTTTTACAGACCCCCTGGAGCGATCGCAGACCCCCTGGAGCGATCGCAATCCCGGGGGTCTTTACAAACCCCCAGGATTGCGATCGCTGCAAATAGTTTGTAAAAAAAAAAAAAAAAAAATGCTTTGGATTTCTCTCCCCTCTGATGTGATCGCACATCAGAGGGGAGAGAAATAGAGCCCCCGAGCCCCCCACCATACCTCCTCCTGATGTCCCCCTGTCCACAGCCCACTGCTCCTGGCCCCCCCTCTTCTTCTCTGCTGGAAGAAAATGGCGGGCGCATGCGCAGTGCGCCTGCCATGATCTGCCAGCAGAGACCCAGCAACCTATGAGAATTTTCTCATTGGCTGCTGGGTTTTGATTACTGTAACATGTCCAATTACAGTGATCAAAACCCCTAATATTTAATAAATATGGCAGCACTTGGGCTGTACCTCTCTCTTCTCTCCTTGTAGTTGTTCTAGGAGAGAAGAGAGAGAGACTACAGTTCAAGTGCTGCCCTGTCAGTTATTCACAAAACATAATATCTGCCTCCGCCAGCATCCCATTTACCCACCCCCGTTCTCCGTAATCCCTGCATCATCAGTAGAGGATTATAAAAAAAGAAAAAAAAAATTATAATTTTTTTTTTAAATTTTTTTTAGGGTTAGGGTTAGGGGTAGGGTTAGGGGTAGGGTTAGGGGAGGAATTAGATAAAATGGCCCGCAGAACTTTTAGCGCGGAGCAAGCTTACAGCCTGCTTTGCTCCGGCAGCTCCGGCAGCGAAACAGATTCTGCCCCTGAAGCTGAGCAGTTTTCAGACAGTGATGACGACTCTTCCTCCACGGGATCCCCCAGCCCGGTGGTAGCGGAGTCGGTCGTCACTGCTGAAGCTTCAGAGGCAGGACCAAGTACCGCAGTCCCCCCCCCCCCCCCGCTGTGGTATAATGACACCTCATTTTCCCCTCAAATTCCCCCTTTTTCTGCAGTCCCTGGAATAAAAGTAGATGTCGCCAATTTTACCCCCATTGATTTTTTTGAAATTTTCATTAGCCCCGAAGTCCTGCAATTAATCGTCCACCAAACTAACCTATATGCCCAGCAATATATTTCCCAAAAACCCACTGCCTTTCATTCCCATTCCTGGATCCCCACAAATGTCCCCGAAATTAAAAAATTCTTAGGCCTCACCCTGAATATGGGTATAGTAAAAAAAAACACTCTCCGCTCTTACTGGGCAACAAAAGCTGTCCACTGCACCCCTGTATTTGCAGCCATCATGTCCCGAGCCAGTTACGAAGCCCTGATGAGATTCCTCCACTTCAGTGACAATTCCCAAGCTCTCCCAAGAACTGACCCCAACTACGATCGGCTAAATAAATTAAGACCCCTAATTTCCCTCCTAAAAACTTCCTTTCTAAATTCCTATACCCCAGAGCAAAATATGGCAGTCGACGAGTCCTTGATGAGCTACAAGGGCCGTCTTTCATTCCGCCAATTTATTCCCTCCAAGAGAGCCAAATACGGCGTAAAATTATATAAAGCTTGCGAGAGCTTATCAGGGTACACGTCCACCTTCCTAATTTACGAAGGTAGGGACCGCCAAATAAACCCCCCAAACTGCCCCCAGACAATTGGTATCCCAGGCAAAATTGTCTGGGAGCTAATGACGCCCTTTCTCAGTCAAGGGTACCACGTGTACACAGATAATTATTACACGAGTATCCCCCTATACAAATCCCTCCATGCTGCAAGTACAGGGGCCTGTGGGACAGTGAGGAAAAACAGAGTGGGGTTTCCGTCACAGTTGGTGTCCAGACGTTTGGAGAGAGGGGGGCGTCATTTTCACTTGCAAGCGACCAACTACTTGCAGTGAAGTGGAAAGACAGGAAGGACGTCTATATGCTTTCCACACTGCATACGGACACCACTGTGACGGTCAGAGAGAGGGGTGCCACCAGGGACAAAGAAAAACCTGTCTGTGTCACAGATTATAACAACCATATGGGTGGCGTAGACCTGTCAGACCAGGTTCTGCAACCATACCTGGTCAAGAGGAAGACCAGGGCGTGGTATAAAAAGGTGGGAATCTATCCAATTCAGACTGCCACCTACAACAGCTTTGTCCTATATAAAAAATCTCAAGGACCGCTAACTTTCCTGCACTTTCAGGAGAAAGTAGTAGAGAGCCTCATATTTGAGTCGATGGCACCGGGGGAAGCCTTCGACTCTGAGGATTCCCAGAGACTGTCAGAATGCCATTTTCCTCACCCTGTCCCTGTCACTCCCACCCAAAGGTATCCTCAAAAAAGGTGCCGAGTTTGCAGAAAGCATGGCAGGCGGAGTGATTCCCGATTCTATTGCCCCACATGCCCATCCCAACCAGGCCTTTGTATCTCCCCCTGTTTTGAGACCTACCACACCACCTACAATTATTAGTTTGCTTTTTTTCAATAATTTTTATTTTCTGCTTAGTGGCCCCAGTAGTACAATTTGGAACAATTGATAAATAATATTTTAATTAGTAGATCCCATTTTACCCCATTTCACAATTCCAGAACTTGATCAATCCCATACCAAACTACTATCCCAACAATTCTCGTCCACGTACCCACGTCTGTACGCTCTAGAGTGTGGACCCCACAAATGTTCTTGCAAAGTCAGGTCATCTGAAAATTCTACGACTCGATCAATCCCATACCAAACTACTATCCCAACAAATTCTCATCCACGTACCCACGTCTGTACGCTCTAGAGTGTGGACCCCATAAATGTTCTTGCAAAGTCAGGTCATCTGAAAATTCTACGACTCGATCAATCCCATACCAAACTACTATTCCAACAAATTCTCGTCCACGTACCTATGTCAATAAGCGTTAGAATGTGGACCCCAGAAATGATCATGAAAAGTGAGATTATCTGAAAATGAATTCTAGGACTTGATTACTCACAAACATTTTTGACCATTTATCTAACTTTGACTGTTTTTATAACTGTCTTGCTACACAAAACTTTGGCTTCCATTTATATTACTCATATTTATGTTGATGATACGGGCATGATCATTTTATTGTAGGATTTCTAAAAAATGAGGAAGTTCCGTACTTATACACTATGGGCTTTACTTTATGGTTCTTGCCGAACCTCTGGTACCAGACAATACTGGTACCAGACAATACTGGTTGTTTTGTGCATATAGCGGTTCTGACCTTGGCGGGTGGGAGCTTGCTATGGTGTACCACGTCTATTGGCACATTCGTCTCTCATATAGGGATTGATGGAGCTAAAAGGACGTTGTACGACCAGTCTCTGAAAGTGTCTGCCATTCTAGCCCTGATGGTGTTCTTTCATCTTTGGAACAAACTCCGCTTTGCCACATAGTTGGCTGCATTTTCCTACACATTTTGCCCTTCATTCCAGTACAGTTTATTCTTCCTGCTACAATATACGCAAATGCGGGACAACTGTTTTGTTAGCAAGACCAATTTTATAGTCAGCCATTGTGTTTTAGGAGCATGCCTCCCTCTGTGAGTAATAATTCCTGGAAGGATTTTCTTTTTTGCTCAATGTCTCTAGAAGCTTTGAATAGGTCTTGGATCTTCAATTTCAAATAAAGCCAAATTTGTCACATTGTGCCCCTTTCTGTCCAAGCCCTGCCATTTGTCCAAACAGAACTTTTTTACTACATATGGGATATCGCTGCACTCATAATAAAGTGGGTAACGAATTGTGGGGTCCACTTTTTGATGTTATTTCTGAAAAAGTGAGACATTCAGGTCTAAAACAAGATTCTCGTGGAAAAAAATGAATTTTTTTCAATATGACGACCTAATGTTATCAAACTCTGTGTCATACATGTGGGTTCAAATTGCTCAATATACCCCTGATTAAAATCTTTGAGGGGTGTAGTTTCCAAAACGGGGTCAGTTGTGGGGGGTTTCTGCTGTTAGGCACATCTACAAACCCAAAATGGCGTCCGCTCTCACAATTAAGAGATTAAAAAGTCAAACGGCGCACCTTCCCTTCCAAGCTCCGCAGTGCGCTCAAACAGAGGTTTACCCCCACATACGGGGTATCGACATACTCAGGACAAATTGCACAACAACTTTTGGGGTCCATTTTGTCTTGCTACCCTTGGGAAAATAAAAAATTGGGGGTGAAAAGATCATTTTTGTGAAAAAAAAATGATTTTTAATTTTTTCGGCTCTACGTTATAAACTTGTGTGAAGCACTTGGGGGTTCAAAGTGTTGACCACACACCTAGATAAGTTCCTTAGGGGGTCTAGTTTCCAAAATGGTGTCACTTGTGGGGGGTTTCCACTGTTTAGGCACATCAGGGGCTCTCCAAACGCGACATGGTGTCCGATCTCAATTCCAGAGAATTCTATGTTGAAAAAGTCAAATGGCGCTCCTTCCCTTCTGAGCTCTACTGTGCACCCAAACAGAGGTTTACCCCCACATACGGGGTATCGACATACTCAGGACAAATTGCACAACAACTTTTGGGGTCCATTTTGTCTTGCTACCCTTGGGAAAATAAAAAATTGGGGGTGAAAAGATCATTTTTGTGAAAAAAAAATTATTTTTAATTTTTTCGGCTCTACGTTATAAACTTGTGTGAAGCACTTGGGGGTTCAAATTGTTGACCACACACCTAGATAAGTTCCTTAGGGGGTCTAGTTTCCAAAATGGTGTCACTTGTGGGGGGTTTCCACTGTTTAGGCACATCAGCGGCTCTCCAAACGCGACATGGTGTCCGATCTCAATTCCAGGGAATTCTATGTTGAAAAAGCCAAATGGCGCTCCTTCCCTCCTGAGCTCTACTGTGCACCCAAACAGTGGTCCCTCCCCACATATGGGGTATCGGCATTCTCCGGACAAATTGCACAACAAATTATGTGGTTCATTTTCTTTTTTTACACATGTGAAAATAAAAAAAATTGGTTCTGAAGTAAAATATTTGTGAAAAAAAGTAAAATGTTCATTTTTTCCTTCCACATTGCTTCAGTTCCTGTGCAGCAACTGAAGGGTTAATAAACTTCTTGAATGTGGTTTTGCGCACCTTGAGGGGTGCAGTTTTTAGAATGGTGTCAATTTTGGGCATTTTCTGCTACATAGACCCCTCAAACTGACTTCAAATGTGAGGTGGTCCCTAAAAAAAATGGTTTTGTAAATTTTGCTGTAAAAATAAGAAATTGCTGGTCAAATTTTAACCCTTATAACTCCATAATAATTTTTTTTTTTTTCCAAAATTGTGCTGATGTAAAGTAGACATATGGGAAATGTTATTTATTGACCATTTTGTGTGACATATCTCTTTGATGTAAGGGAATAAAAATTCAAATGTTGAAAATTGCGAAATTTTCAAAATTTTCGCCATATTTCCGTTTTTTTAATAAATAAAAGCAAGTAATATCAAAAAAATGTTACCACTGACATGAAGTACAATATGTCACGAAAAAACAATCTCAGAATCAGCGGGATCCGTTGAAGCGTTCCAGAGTTAAAACCTCATAAAGTGACAGTGGTCAGAATTGCAAAAATTGGCTCGGTCATTAAGTACCAAATTGGCTCTGTCACTAAGGGGTTAATCTGCTCTTTGTTTATGTTTCAGATTGATCTAAGGGGTAACAGGGTGTAATTGTGTACTCTGTTTCACGACGCATAGCGATGGAGAGTATAGCCTGTACTGTTCAACCTCTATCCTCTCTCATTGAAGGGGATGGATCTTATACCTTGACGCAGTCGGAGGTCAGGTACTGGGGCGGTGGTCCACAAGTCCAAATGTCTCCTGCCGCAAGCTCATAGTATCCCACGTGTTGCATGGAGAAGGAGATGGAAGTCCCTAGGTCTTCAGGACGGTGTATGTTCCCTTTGGGGTATCACGTCCTTCCTCCATCTCTTCCTTTCTCCCCCACCTTTTTTCAGGGAAAAAAAAAGCTAAAAGAAAAGAGGGGGAACAAGATACCCCCCCTCTTGTTGAGCAGTCATGGGTGCTGCGAATCGTAGGTTAGGGAAGAGAGGGCCATGGTTTGAGGTGAAATTGGGGCCGGCGGTCCAGCTGTAATGACTTGGGCTGTAGCTGGGCTTAGTGCAGGGAGATACAGTTGTGCTCAAAAGTTTACATACTCCAGTAGAATTTTTGCTTTCTTGGCCTTTTCTCAGAGAATATGAATGATAACACCAAAACTTTTTCTCCACTCATGGTTAGTGGTTGGGTGAAGCCATTTATTATCAAACTACTATGTATTCTCTTTTTAAATCATAATGACAACCCAAAACATCCAAATGACCCTGATCCAAAGTTTACATACCCTGGTGATTTTGGCCTGATAACATCCACAGAAGTTGACACAAATGGGTTTGAATGGCTACTAAAGGTAACATCCTCACTTGTGACCTGTTTGCTTGTAATCAGTGTGTGCATAAAAGCTGAGTGAGTTTCTGGGATCCAGAGAGACTCTTGCATCTTTCATCCAGCCACTGACATTTCTGGATTGTGAGTCATGGGGAAAGCAAAAGAATTGTCAACCGATCTACGGGAAAAGGTAGTTGAACTGTATAAAACAGGAAAGGGATACAAAAAGATATCCAAGGATTTCATAATGCCAGTCAGTAGCGTTCAAACTGTGATTAACAAATGGAAAATCGGGGGCTCTGTAAAAACAAAACCACAGTCAGGTAGACCAACAAAAAGGTCATCCACAACTGCCAGGAAAATTGTTTGGGATGCAAAGAAAAACCCACGTCAGCTGAAATACATGACTCTGAAAACTAGCAGTGTGGCTGTTTCAAGATGCACAATAAAGAGGCACTTGAAGAAAAATGGGCTGCATGGTCTAGTCGCCATAAGAAAGCCATTACTGTGCAAATGCCATAAGTATCTCACCTACAATACGCAAAACAGTACAGAGACAAGCCTCAAAACTTCTAGAATAAGTTAATTTGGAGTAATGAGACCAAAATTGAACTTTTTGGCCACAACCATAAATATTACATTTGGAGAGAGGTCAACAAGGCCTATGATGAAAGGTACACCATTCCTACTGTAAAGCACAGAGGTGGATTGCTGAGGTTTAGGGGATGTGTGAGCTACAAAGGCACAGGAAACTTAGTCACAGATGAAGGAAAGATGAATGCAGCACGTTATCAGCAAATATTGGAGGCAAATTTGCACTCATCAGCCTGGACGCTGCACATGGGACGTACTTGGACGTTACAACATGACAACGATCCAAAACACAAGGCCAAGTCGACCGGTCATTGCTTACAGCAGAACAAAGTGAAGGTTCTGGAGTGGCCATCTAAGTCTCCTGACATCAATATCATTGAGCCACTCTGGGGAGATCTCAAGAGCGCAGTTCATGCTAGACAGCCCAGGAATTTACAGGAACTTGAGGCTTTTTGCCAATTAGAGTGGGCAGCTTTACCATCTGAGAAAATAAAGAACCTATCTACAACTACCACAAAAGACTTCAAGCTGGCATTGATGTTTGAGGGGGCAATACATGGTATTAAGTAATGGGGTATGTGAACTTTTGATTAGGGTCATTTAGAGTTATCAAAGCAAAAATTCTGCCGGGGCGTGTAAACTTTTCAGCACAACTGTATGTGCAGCACATTTTGAGCAACTTATCCAGGCAACTGTGTGTGGCAGGGTGTAGTGCCACATCATGTTCAGGGAAGTGCAGCCGATGCTTCATCTGGACATTCTCTGTTGGACGAGGATGCTGCCACTCTTCGCTGCTGCTGTTAGAGAGGGAGGGTGGATTCTTGTTTGTGCAGGCCCGCCCTCCAGGCTTTTAGCTCCATCAGCAGGCCGGTCGGTTAGTGGAAGATCAGCCAATCAGAAAGTGGATGCTGCACCCACTCTGCCCCTTTCACCCACACCATATTTTGATATTTATTCTGAGAGGGTATTGCAACCATGCGGTGGCATTCTTTCCTCTATCCTGGACTAAGGCGCTGCCACTTTTCTCGTACGGACCTAATGACACCACCAGCTGGTATTCTCTGCGGACTTCATCAAGGGAGCTTTGTCTAAGTAGGCTGCTGTGTCTGAGGAGCTGATACTCTGGTGCACACCCACCAGCTCAGCCCGCCCTGGTTACCTATTATGCGTGTTGCCCGTCACATCAAGTTTTCCGCTGGTCAATCTGTTGCTTATTGTGCCACCTGTACCTCCCCTTCCCCCCCCCTTGCTGATGTCTGCTCAGGAGACCCATGTACTGGGTGAAAAGAGTGTGCCACCCTCTGCATGGGCTCAAGCCTTAGCTCATTAGGTACAAAATTAACAGGGTTTCCCAGACTCTGGTTACAGTTGTGGAACGGTTACTGTGGATTTCTACTGCCTCCAGGACTCTGACCCCCGCTATGAGTGAGACAGACCCTCCAGCTACCCCACACCAGCATGACCGATCATGAAGGCGATCCAAGTAACTTTGATGCAGTTCATTGTCCAGGTTACTGTCCAATCCACAGGAAAGGCACATGCTCTATCTCTCTCCATCTTAAGGGTTACAATCCCCTTAAGAGTCAGAGCTTAGTTTAAGCTTGGAGTCTGTTCTGGATCCCTTATCAGGTGGGGAAGTTAAGGGAGATGGCAGAGAGTTTGGTTTCAGCTGGGAACTCATCTCTAGGGGTGAAGAAGGTGGATCCACCTCCCCTCGCTAACATAGGATCCCTCAAGTGGGGTAAAAGCGTGTCTAGATAATTTTCTAATCAGTTTGTGCGTGTGTCACAGAAAGTTTGGGAACACCCAGACAAAGGTTTTCAAAAATGTTGATGCATGCAGGTGATGGATCCTTTACAGGCGGAGCTGGTAACATCTTGGTCATATCCACCAGAGGTGAATACGCCTGTGTCCCGCATATGTACAACTACCACCCTTCCCATCTCTAAGATGCAGCACCTTGTAATCTTATAGCTAGATGTATGGAATCTATGTCCAAATCTGCCTTTAAAAGTGGCAGGCTTTGTCTTGTGCACAGGTTTTCTGACATGTGGTTATCTAAGACCGTTACCGCATGGGTGAAGCACATGCGTTCGATCTCAAAGAGTAAAGATGGCTGAGTTATCTGACCAGATTGCTCAGGCCTGCAGATACTTGTGTTTTGCGTCCTTGGATGCTGCAGAGTGCTCGACTCATGCCACAAGCAATAGTGTGGCCATCCTCCGAATTTTATGTCTAAAGGCATGGAGGGCCGTTCTTGCCTCAAAAAAGTTTGCCTTTTCAGGGCTCACGTCTTTTTGGGGCTATATTATTCAAGGTTATTGTTGACGCTACAGGAGGTATAAGCACTCTTTTCCATCAGGCCAGGGTGAACTACACGTTTTGCAGACTCAAGTTTCGCCCCTTTCACCAATTTTCAGCACCAAGTGAGGCCAGTCGTCAGAGACTCAAGGCCTCCCAGAGAAGAAGGAGATCAGCATTCAGGTACAAATCCGCTGAGTGGCTTCAGAGGTAACAGAGGAACCAATGCATAACAGGCTGCTCCCGCTCGGGAGTTCTTCTTGAGTGGGAGGCCACCTCCTGTCCTTCCAAAGAGCATGGCTGCAAATTGTATTTTCAGAGAGGAAGAGAACTAGAACTCTAGTGCCACCTATTGGAAGTAGCAAAAGAGCATGGCTGGAAGCGATCAACGACGTCTGTGTCAGAGAGGTAGTCTCTTCAGATTACAGGATAGAGCTCTCTGCCTTCTACCAGAAAGGTTTTTCAGATCCTCCACTATAAGAAACCGTTTTGAACAGGGATGGGTCCAGGTTTTTGTGGGCCCCGGGCAAAAGAGTCTCAGTGGGTCCCTTTAACACATACCACAATTCATGATGCACAGCTACAGCAGAGAAATATAGGTATAGTGCAATGGCAAATATTTTACTTACTGCTTACTTTACATGAGTGATATCTATTGTTAATTCTACAATAGCTCAGAAACTAGCGAATCCTCGCCGCGCCTGTCACATAGTTGCGGGGAGCCAAAGGGATGGCATGACAGCCGAGGATCTGCAGAAGACCCCTGTGCTTGTCATAGCAGAAACATTTATGTGGCAACAGTAAAACTAAGTTTCTTTCCCATGCCAGAGACAACTTTTGGACATCCCATGATTTCTGAGGCAACCTACAAATAAAGATTTTTTTACTCATCGGAAAACATCTTTCTCGTAGCCTTTATTGGGGGACACAGCACTTGCCCTTGGTTGCCCGGTCAGGCATATATTGATGTTGTTTTTCAGATGTGGTGTAATTGAATTATGCTTCTGTTACTTGCTTTAAAGAGGTTTTCCCACGAACAAAAGTAAATTTTAATCACTAGATCTTTGAATAATAATAATTTCCACAATTGGATGTGTTAAATAAAGCCTTCCTGTGTTGAGATAATCTTATAAATGTGCCGCTGCTGAGTGCTGTGTAATGGCTGTGTCTGACCATACAGGGACATGGTCTGATCATACCACAGCTCCTGGGCAGGGAGGGACATAAAACAGAATACAGACATTACAGAAGAGGATCACAAATTATTCTTTCTGTGAGGTAAAACATTGCTTAAAAACAGAGAATTAAATATTTTCCATCACAAAAACAATCTGCTGTGATCCCCTGCAGTAATGTCTGTATACTTTTTTGCTTCCCCCCATGCCCAAGAGCTGTGGTATGATCAGACCATACCCCTGTACGGTCAGACACAGCCATTACACACTATACAGCAGGGGCACACTTATAAGATTATCTCAGCACAGGAACATTTTATTTAATCGCTTCCTAGTGTGGACCTTATTTTCATTCCAAGATCTAGTGAATAAAATGAACTTTTGTTCGTGGGAAAACCCCTTTAATACTTTTCTTGCTTCTCCTACTGCTTTCTCACTAAACCGAGGCGGCATAATGCTAGTAGATGACGTGTAGTCTGATAAGGAAGTGACAATTTTCATTTATGATGTAATAATAAGTGTTAACCTCCAGGTAGCAGCAGCCTATCTCATGGTTTCTGTGTCTCCCAACAGAAGCTATGAGAAAGATTTTTCAATGAGTAAAAATTATTTATTTTTTCTAGGTCAGGTTCACTTTAGTGAATTTTCCCATTACCTGAGGGTGACTTGCAGTGTGATACTCTTTCATAATCTCAACACTATATAATTTATCAACCGGCTGAAAAGGATTAACTGCAACCACAGTGCATCCAGCATTTGTATAGAAAACATCTGCTGTATATCTTGATTGGAGACATTTCAAAACTGTAATAAAAGAGAAAATTCATCTAAAGAGCTGAAAAGGCATGAAAAGAACACATGCAATACAAATTAATCTCTTTGCCCCTGCTAAAGGGTATCAAATCATGTATAGGGGGTGGGAGGCTGACAATTCTGGTCATCACCAAGTACTCAGATTGTGATGATGGCCTTTATTTTAACCACAGATGGAGGCTAGTCTCTCAAAACCCTGTGAACTGGTATTGATACATTTTTTTCTGTATATAGCACCATGCTGATGTAATACAGCCATCTTACTATTATTTTTATCATGAAATGTCACGTTAATGTATGAAATAGAGTATGATTTTTCATTTTCCCTCGTTATCGCACACGCTGTGGGCTCCGACCCCTCTACCCCTTCCCACTGCCTTCGCTGACCTAGGCACAATCCCTGTGTATCTTGAAACTCCTCTCTGCTCTTTCCCCCTCTGCCATCGGAATGATAATTACCCAGGAGTGTGTTCAAGTTTCTTTTGTCTAAACCCATGTGCTTGCTGAAAAGGGGGAGATATTAAATAAGACATAATGCGCCGCCAGTGTATGACAGGAATATGCCAGACACATATTCGGAAAGTGCGTTATAATAGAGCTTCACTGCGGCACCGGTCGCTAAACTTTAGCTCCAACAGAACCTGAGAAATGGACTGCTCCTGAACCGTGTGAACTAGCTAGTCCGAGTTCAGACTCATTTGAAAGCTAAATTCAGTATAAGATGAGTGATGTGTGTGCTGTTACTCTGCTAAGTTCTCCAGGCAAGGTATGATAATTATAAATTTTCATACCAAAATGTGCACCCGGGCAGCAAGGGAAGGGTGCAGGTAACTCAACCCCTTTAGTGATGTCACAGCCTACAAGTATCAGTTACTGCCACTCAACCCAGCCTTCATTTCTGCCTGGGACCTCACTGCACCAAGACTCCCTGATGAATTGGGATATCTGGCTCCTCCCACCAGCATGGTTGGCCTGAAATGATCTAAGCAGAATGTGAGTGTTATTCTTCTTTAATCCCTTTTTTATATTATTGCTTGTACATATTTAAATTCTCTCATAGTGTAAAATCTTTATATACCTTTTGTAAACACTGCCAACCTTTTCGGAGTAAAAGTTATAATATTTACTAGCTTTGTTAGCTTAGTTTTCCTTGCTCTAAAACGTACCCTAAGTGCCTGAAGTTAATAACACTACTAATTTGGGTTGGCTCGAACCCCTCTGTGGAGAAATATGAGCTGGTGGCAACGAAGTGTGTTCTGGGCCAGGTGGGTACAGCTGGCAGTGACGGAACAGGGTTTTATAAGCTTTTGTCTGGCTGCGGACTGAGCATTTATAATTCCCTCGCTGCAGCGTGCCTACTAGCCAGTCCACAGTGAAGCAGCCCGTCCAGCGACTAATTATCCTAGGTGTAGTTCTCTGACTGATCTGAGGGTAAAGGAGGCGCCGGAGAGCTGCAAGTTCTGCAGCGGAACTGTAAAACGGGATATACATAAATCCCTGCAGTTCGTGATATTGTAGCAGCAGTGGGATAACTAAAATAAGCCCCTGAGGTAAATTGATAGGTCAATAGCCTTGTTTGTGTTTTTATCACATTGTAGCAGTGGTGAGATAACTAAGATTAGCCCCCCTGCACATGTGATAGCCGTGTGCTGGCCAAAGATCACCCCCTGATTTGTGACAAAAAGGTTGTATACATCTGTATGCTAATGTTACAGCATCGTATTTTCTCTCATCCAAGAGAATAGTGCCGATTATGCTACTCACACTTATCAGATTTTTTCGGATGAGATGAAAATAGAAAAAAATTCTTCATGTCCATTCCGTCAGTCCGTGTCAATCATCAGAGAGCAGCCCAATTTTTTTCCACAGTCACTGACTTGCATAGCTGAGTGCAATCTGAATATCAGATGTAAATAATGCATGCTGCAATATGAACAGACTCAGTCCAAAGAAAAGAAGCGCATGTGTGCACAGCCCCATAGACTAACATTTGTCAGATTGTGAATGATGTGGTCTTGGATTGCATTTGGATTGAAGTAAAAGGGTACCTGTAACCAGGACTGATAGGCTGCCACAAGGTACAGCCAGTGTCACTCAGGGCGCTGTTACCCCCGCCCCTGTGACTGAATACTGAATGCTGGCGGGAGGAATAAAGAACATTTGGCTGCATTTGGCTGTATACAGGTGCCGGGCAGCATAATAATACTATTAACCTGCAGATTACCCCCATATCTGCAGGGTAACAGTTATTCCTGGTGACAGGTTCCCTTTAAGGTCGTCTGCATGAGCCTATGTAGTGAGGCAAATCAGGACAGTATGAAGCGTTGGATTGATTGATAAGTTGTTAAAGTGTTCAGTGAAAAAACTTATCATGGGAACAAAAAGCATAGTTACTTACCGATAACGGTTTTCTTAGAGCCCATGACAGCACCACAGAGAGAGAGAGGGGATCCGCCCTTCAGGGACAGGAAATCTACAGGATAAAAATGGCGGTTCCTCTCCCCTGCATCAGTTTTGTTTAAAGTGAAACAAAGTCCAGCTCACCATAGTCGACATCCCGTGGAACTCGGAGCACGGAACCGCTGTGTCGGCGGTAGAAGAACCAAGGAAATGATGAGAAATCCAGCTCAACGAGGTAGTGAAAAAAAATCTTCCTTTATTCACTTCAAATCATATTCAGTGGAGGATAAAACATCAGCAACAACATGGATTAAAATCCAGCTCACTACCTCGTTGAGCTGGATTTCTCATCATTTCCTTGATTAGTTTTGTTTACAGAGCAACGGAGGTCCTCCAGGTTAGTCACAACAAAAAATATACAATTTTATCACATTGCTTAACAGGTGAACACCGTGTCTATACAGAAAAAATACACTTCATACAAAAGAATGTGCTCACCGCACACGTGATGAGGGGGGAATAATTGGGTGCTGTCATGAGCTCTGAGAAATACCATTATCGGTAAGTAACTATGCTTTTCTCAGTCCCCCATGACAGCACCACAGTGAGAATTTCAGAGATTATTGCTTAGGGAGGGACCACAGCCTGTAGGACCCTTCTTCAGAAGATTAAGTCAGATGAAGAGGCTAGGTCTAAGTGGTAGTGTCTAAAAAAGGTTGAAGGTGATGACCAAGTGACCGCCTTACAGATTTGATCTAATGGTACCTCCGACCTTTCGGCCCAGGAGGTCGCCATAGCCCTTGTAGAGTGGGCCTTCAGTCCCTCCGGAACGGCGTTCCCGGTGGATGAGTACGCCAAGGCTATCGTGTCCGTTATCCAACATGCTATAGTGCCTTTAGAGGCTCTGAATCCTTTCCTGGGTCCCTGGAAGCAGATAAAGCGAGACCCTTCCTTCCTATGCTTTTGGGTGGATTTTACATACTGAACTAAACACCTTTTCACATCTAATGTGTGGAACTTTTCTTTCTTATTTCTAGCATCTGGACAGAAGGAAGGAAGGATTATTTCCTGAGACCTATGGAATCTGGACAATACTTTGGGTAGATAGGCAGGGTCTGTTTTTAGTATAACCTTATCATCTTGGAGATCACTTGTTCTGCGGGCCGATGTTAGGGCTATCAGGAGGGCAGTTTTAAGTGATAGAATTTTAAGGGGTATTGATTCTATAGGCTCAAACGGAGATTCTGTTAAAGCTGACAAGACTAGATTCAAATCCCAGGCTGGTAACCTCTGTATAGTTACTGATCTAGACCTTGCGGCTGCTCTGACAAACCGTGTTACCCAAGGGTTGGCTGCTATGTTTTCACAGTACAATGCTCCTAGGGCTGCTATCTGTACTTTTAAAGGTACTCACTGAAAGGCCTAGATCTAAACCCTTTTGTAGAAATACTAATATTTCAGCAACTGGGACCCCATCTTGTAATCTTACCCCGGAGGTGGACAAAATTTTTTTCCAGGTTTTGCCATAGATTTTTGTGCTCACAGACTTTCTACTTTTCATTAGTGTAGAGACTTACTTGTCCGAAGACCGTCTTTCCTTCAATAGTGACCTTTCAAATTCCACGCTGTTAGGCGGAGATTCTCCGACTGAGGGTCCCTGTGACAGGAGGTCCGGAAGATCAGGAAGAACCCAGGGATCGGTGACCGATAGTATCCTCAGCCAGGAGAACCAGGTCCTCTTGGGCCAGAAGGGGGCTATTAGGATGAGCCTGGACCTGTCCTCCCTGACTTTTCACAGAACTGCTGTGACAAGGATAGTTGGAGGAAAGGCATACGCAAGACTGTGTCCAAGGAATCATGAATGCATCTACGGCCTGAGGGTTCCCCCTGGGGTCTAGGGAACAAAAGCTTTTCACTTTTCTATTGTGCATATTGGCAAAGAGGTCTATTACAGGGATTCCCCACAGATCTGTGATTTTGTCGAAGATATACTGATTTAGAGTCCATTCTCCTTCTTTTAATTGGGCTCAGGAAGTCCACTTTCTGGTTCTCTACTCCTCTTATATGTAGGGCAGAAAGGGATAGGAAGTTGTTCTCTACTAAGCTGAAAATTTCGGAGGTGGTTTTCATTAGTGCTTGAGATCTGGTACCCCCCTTGTGGTTTAGGTAGGCTACCACTACTCGGTTGTCCGAAAATACTCAGACATGATGCCCTTGTAATTTGTGTAGGAAAAACAGTAATGCACGACTCACTGCCCACAGTTCTTCTTGGTTTGAGGAAGCCTCGAGTTCCTGATCTGTCCATACCCCGAGTGACCCTGTTGTCCAGGTAAGCTCCCCACCCTGTGGGACTTGCATTTGTGGTAACTATCCGAGATACCTCTATCACCCAGGGAATCCCTTTTGACAGGTTGTTGGGATCCATCCACCAAGCTAGGGAATGAATAGTAGCTAAACTTAGTCATGTGACTTTCTAAACGTCCCCTTAGTATAACCAGGTTTCTCAGAATGTCCCACTGGAGGTGTCTCGTGTGGAGTTGTGCCCACTGAACTGCTGGAAGGCAAGCAGAGAGGGACCCCAGTAATGACATCGCCTTTCTCAGAGTCATGGAAGGGTTTGAGCGAGCTTCTGACACTAGATTTACCATCTTTGTCTTTTCTGGACTGGGAGGCGGCATTCTTGAGAAATAGAGTCCAAGGTGAGACCCAAAAATTCCTGAACCTTGGTTGGTTCTAGTTTTGATTTTTGAAAGTTTACAAGCCAGCATAAGTTTTTTAGAGTATCTATCACTCTGTCGCATTGTTGCTCACAATCAGAAAGTCGTCCAAATATGGGACTATCAGAATGTCTCTCTCTCTCAGATGGGCCATCATTTCCGCTATCAGTTTGGTAAATATGCGGGGTGCAATTGATATGCCAAAGGGAAGAGCTCTGTATTGGTATTCCCTTATCTCTCCTTTCATGACCACTGCTAGTCTGAGGAATTTCTGAGAGTTCTTGTGAATGGGGACGGGGTAATGATCGTCGCTGAGATCCAGTACTATCATAAAACAGTTTGGAAACAGGTTTTTGATCGTTGACTTTATTGACTCCATTTTGAATCTCTGGTTTCTTACATAAGTGTTTAGCTTTCGTAAGTTTATTATTGTCCGGAAGGACCCGTCTGGCTTGGGAACTAGAAATAATGGGGAGTAAAATCCCTTCCCTCTCTCCAGAGGGGGGACTTCCTGGATGACAGCTTTGTCTATCAGTTTTATAATTTCCAGCTCTAGGGATTCTTGTTGTTGAGGAGAGGACCTCAGCGGAGTTACCAAGTAGTTTTGGGGAGGTAGGGAGAGAAAGTCTATTCGAAGCCCCAATCTTATTAAGTTTAGTATTCAAGGGCTGGTTGAAATTTTCTCCCAGGCCGGGAGGAACTGAGATAATCTCCCTCCCACCCTGGGGGAGTTGTCACTTGGGGGGGGGGGGTGGGGGGGAGGGGTTCTATCCATGAGGCATTACCAAAAAGGAACCCCTTGTGTTGTGAATTCTGTGGCAGAGTTCACTCCTGTGGTCACAAGTGGTACTTCGGCTGATTCTCTCTGTGAGCTTCCGTTTGTGGAGGAAAGTGGTACTGCAGCTTCTGAGTTTCCTCCCTCAGGTGATCTGGTGAGCTCATTAGCTGCTTCTCTACTTAACTCCACCTAATGCTTTGATCCATGCTTCCTGTCAATGTTCCAGTGTTGGACTTGTGTATCTCTGGATCATTCCTGTGGCCTGCTGCTCTGCATAGCTAAGTGCTTCTTTGCTATTTGTTGCTATTTTTTCTGTCCAGCTTGTCTATTTGTTTTGCTGGAAGCTCTGGGACGCAAGGGGTGTACCTCCGTGCCGTTAGTTCGGTACGGAGGGTCTTTTTGCCCCCTTTGCGTGGTTTTCTTTAGGGTTTTGTGTAGACCGCAAAGTTATCTTTCCTATCCTCGTTCTGTCTAGAATATCGGGCCTCACTTTGCTGAATCTATTTCATCCCTACGTTTGTCTTTTCATCTAACTCACAGTCATTATATGTGGGGGGCTGCCTTTTCCTTTGGGGTATTTCTCTGAGGCAAGGTAGGCTTATTTTTCTATCTTCAGGCTAGTT
Source organism: Ranitomeya imitator (assembly GCF_032444005.1). Classification (NCBI taxonomy): domain Eukaryota; kingdom Metazoa; phylum Chordata; class Amphibia; order Anura; family Dendrobatidae; genus Ranitomeya; species Ranitomeya imitator. The sequence continues at coordinate 320,192,182 of NC_091284.1, forward strand.
AGTTTCTCAGGCTGTGCCGAGTTGCATAGGCAGAGTTAGGCGCAATCCACAGCTGCCTCTAGTTGTGTTTGGAGAGGATCAGGAATTGCGGTCTGCAGAGTTTCCACGTCTCAGAGCTCGTTCTATTATTTTGGGTTATTGTCAGATCACTGTATGTGCTCTGATCGCTATGTACATTGTGTTACTGAATTGCCTATCACAACACCCTTGTCCCTTCTTTTCTCTTCATCCCATCTGCTCTGCTCCCTCGGTGGTCTTCTAAAAAATTTCCTATTCCGAAAGGGCTGTTTAGTGAATGGTGGGGCCAGGTTAGGGAACCCTTTTTTCTTGTCACCTGCTTTCTGCAAGATATCATCCAGGGTCTCTCCAAATAGAAACTTGACCTCACATGGGATTGAGCAAAGCTTTTGTTTAGTTTGTAGGTCACCTGGCCAACTCTTTAGCCATAATGTCCTCTGGGCCGCATTCAAAAGGGCTGCAGATTTAGATGCCAGTTTAATTGAGTCGGCAGATTAATCTGCCAAAAAAGCTGCCGCACCTCTTATCATAAGGAAATACTTTATTCCTAGGCACTCCATCCCTCAGCTGTTTTTCTAAGCTGTCAACCCAAATCATTAGGGGTCACAACGTGCAAGCGGCTGCTATGGCTGGTCTTAAACATCCCCCTGCCGATTCCCAGGCCCCTTTAAGGAAGGTATCTGCTCTTTTAATCAAGAGGATCTTTCAGAGTTCCCATGTCCTCAAAGGGTAGTGCGAATTTTTTAGAGGCTTTAGCTACCGCAACGTCGAGTTTAGGGGCTTTATCCCATGAAGTAGAAGCCTCCTCTTCAAAGGGATATTTTCTTTTTAGAGAGGGGACCAATGAGTTCTCTCTCTCTGGTTTTTCCCACTCCTTTTTAATTAAGGCTTGGATGTTCTCATTAAGAGGAAAAACTTTACGCTTTTTTTGACCTAGTCCCCCAAACATTATATCTTGGACCGATTGGTCAGGATGAGGGTCCAACACCCCCATAGTCGATCTTACTGCCTTTACAACTGCGTCAACTTCATCTAGGGGGAAGCAATGACGACCTCCACTCTTGTTATCCGAAGAGGAGAAGCAGGAGTCCCTTGTATCGGAGTCTCTACTCTCGGGAGTTGCAGGAATCAGAGTGAGAGTAAGCAATACGTTCCTTCCTTTTAACTTTTCCTCCTCCTTAAAGGGAATTAAACACAGTTTCTACCTCTGACTTAATTACGGATCGTAACTCAGAGGCAAAATTTGGGGTTTCCTCATAAAGGACTCGTCCACAGCTTCTTATCCCAGGATTGCGGTAGAATTTTTTCACACAAGGGGCAGGTTCTGTGTTTTGTTTTTCCGTTTTTTTTCCTTGCCTAAGATAAATGGAGAAGAGGGGACCCCAAATAGTGAACTTTCACGAAGATCACTCACCAATCTGACGCAACCACAGGTACCGGTTCTGGAGGAGGGGTAGGTTCCTGTAGAGTAGGGTCCGTAGTTGGTAGCTGGTTAACCAAACTGGAGCTTTTGCTGCGCTGCGTGGAATGGCTGCTGGACCTAGGACTCTGGGTGCCATCAGGAGTTTGCTTTTTCTTTATATCCGGTTTTGCATGTTGGTGGTGGCACTGTTGCTGCTGCAGCGGAGGTTTGAGCTGCTGGTCGCTGTCTTCCATGGTATCTCCTTTGGATGGCATGCAGCAAGGAGCTCCTTAACCTACTGCGTTTTAAATTTTGTGCCTATTAGCCCCTCCCCCTGTGGCTGTGTCGCTGGGGAAGCGCAATCTCTAATTTTTTTTTCTTCCTTTTCCCTTTCTGTGCATGCGCACGCCAAAGGACCCGGAAATGCTATGTATAGATCCAGGGCGGCGGCCATCTTGGTGCACCTTATGCACTCAATGCGCACGCGCCCGCCCCGAACCGGAAGTTTATTACCATTTCCGGTGTCGGCATCCATCTTGGAACTCCTCATGCGCGTCCGATCCCGGGAGCCCCTATCTCCTATCCGGAGTGGCGGCTGCCCCCCGGTCATGCTCCAGACCCCTCGGTCCCAGCAGTGGCGGCTTCGGACACCGCACCAGCCGTGACAGGGGCATCCCCGCTGTCAGAACTCGGACTGGCCAGCTCCGGATCCTCGGTTAAAGCTTCGGAACATCAGGTACCATTCTAGCAGGTTCCCAGTCAGGGACAGGAAACCAAAACTGATGCAGGAGAGAGGTACCGCCCTTTTTATCCTGTAGGTTTCCTGTCCCTGAAGGGCAGATCCCCTCTCTCTCTCTGTGGTGCTGTCATGGGGGACTGAGAAAAGTAAATTTTCTAAGAACATAAACACTATATGGGAGGTATAGTCTGCATGGTTTCCAAATAAACATTTCAAAATAAAATGACAACATGAGGGTAATTCTTTATTTCCTCAACCAGAGGAGTTGTATTAAGAGAATCTGTCACCAAGCTTTTGCTACCCCAACTTAGAGCAGCATGAAATAGGGGCAGAGATCCTGATGCCATCGATCTATCACTTACTGGACTGCTTGCTGCAGTTATTTAATAAAAAAATGTATCAGCTGCAGATCTAGCTGTTCTCTGAATGCTGAGCTCTGTATAACCCCGCCCTCACCATTGATTGACAGCTTTCTCACTATTCACAATGTAAAATCAGTGGTGTGGGGGTGGTTATATAGAGCTCATGAATATGGAGGACTACAAAGCAGCAGGTTTATGCTCTAGTGGTAATCTACTGCTGATATAACAGTGATTTTAACAAAACTACAGCAAGCAGACCAGTAAGTGATACATCGATGGAATCTGAGTCTCTGCCCCTAATTATGCTATGCCTAGATGAGGGGGGCAAAAAATTGGTTAAAGATTGACGTTAACGAAGGCGTTACATTTGTTATCTTTTGTACAGCAATAAACAGCCTTCTTAATGGATTGTAAGACCATGCTTATAAAAACAAGTACTCTCCCAAATTGCTGCTTAAAATTTGAGGACATTCTTGAGATATGTAACACTTTTGTTTACAGTTTGTTGCCTAGTAGACGGATCACCACTGCAGTCTAACCAAGCAAGCACACTGATAATGATCATATTCAAAATAGTGATCACAAGCTGGATATAAAAGCCCCCCTAAGCACTGCGCATGTTCTGCATGTATAGCAGTGGTTGTCAGTCTCCAAGGCAATGTCTCCCGTGCGCTCAAACGGGTTTACCCCAACATATGGGGTATCAGCGTACTCAGAACAAATTGGACAACAACCTTTGGGGTCCAAATTCTCCTGTTACCCTTGGGAAAATACAAAACCGGGGGCTAAAAAATAATTTTTGTGGAAAAATTTTTTTATTTTCACGGCTCTGTGTTATAAACTGTAGTGAAACACTTGGGGGGTTCAAAGTTCTCACAACACATCTAGATAAGTTCCTTGGGGGGTCTAGTTTCAAATATGGCGTCACTTGCGGGGGGTTTTCTTTTGTTTAGGTACATCAGGTGCTCTGCAAATGCAACGTGACCTGAAAACCCACCTCTTCAAGGAAGCTTACAGCCTGTAAAGACCACACGGCCACCTCAACACCATTGGAGCTACTGCTACCCTCGACCTACTGTCTCCTTCCCCATAATCCTGTAGAATGTAAGCCTGCAAGGGCAGGGTCCTCTTCCCTCTGTAGCAGTCTGTCATTGTTAGTTTGTTTACTGTAAGTGATATTTGTATTTTGATGTAACCCCTTCTCATGTACAGCACCATGGAATTAATGGTGCTATATAAATAAATACCGTATATACTCGAGTATAAGCCGAGATTTTCAGCCCAAATTTTTGGGCTGAAAGTGCCCCTCTCGGCTTATACTCGAGTCAAGGTGGGTGGCAGGGTCGGCAGGTGAGGGGGTGAGGGCGCTGAGGCATACTTACCTGCTTCCAGCGATCCTGCTGCTCCCCGCCTGTCCCACGATCTTCGGTGCTGCAGTTCTTCCACTGTTCAGCGGTCACGTGGGACCGCTTATTAGAGAAATGAATAAGCGGCTCCACCTCCCATAGGGGTGGAGCCACATATTCATTTCTCTAATCAGCGGTAACGGTGACCGCTGATAGAGAAAGAAGCTGCGGCACCGAAGACAGCTGTCCGGGAGAAGGAGCCGGACGCCGGGACCAGGTAAGTATCGCATATTTACCTGTCCCCGTTCCAGCCGCCGGGCGCCGCTCCATCTCCCCGGCGCCTCTCCGCTCTGACTTTGCAGGTCAGAGGGCGCGATGACGCATATAGTGTGTGCGGCGCCCTCTGCCTGATCAGTCAGAGCGGAGAGACGCCGGGACCGGACGCTGGGAGCTGCAAGCAAGAAAGGTGAGTATGGCATTTTTTTTTTTTTTTATTGCAGCAGCGTTATATATGACACAGATATATGTGGAGCATCTATGGGGAAATATGAACGGTGCAGAGCACTATATGGCACAGCTATGGGGAAATATGAACGGTGCAGAGCACTATATGTGGCACAGCTATGGGGAAATATGAACGGTGCAGAGCACTATATGGCACAGCTATGGGGAAATATGAACGGTGCAGAGCACTATATGGCACAGCTATGGGGCAATATGAACGGTGCAGAGCACTATATGGCACAGCTATGGGAAAATATGAACTGTGCAGAGCACTATATGGCACAGCTATGGGGCAATAATGAACGGTGCAGAGCACTATATGGCACAGCTATGGGGCAATAATGAACGGTGCAGAGCACTATATGGCACAGCTATGGGGCAATAATGAACGGTGCAGAGCACTATATGGGGCACAGCTATGGGGAAATATGAACGGTGCAGAGCACTATATGGCACAGCTATGGGGAAATATGAACGGCGCAGAGCACTATATGGCAGAGCTATGGGGCAATATGAACGGTGCAGAGCACAATATGGCAGAGCTATGGGGCAATATGAACGGTGCAGAGCACTATATGGCACAGCTATGGGGAAATATGAACGGTGCAGAGCACTATATGGCACAGCTATGGGGCAATATGAACGGTGCAGAGCACTATATGGCACAGCTATGGGGCAATAATGAACGGTGCAGAGCACTATATGGCACAGTTATGGGGCAATAATGAACGGTGCAGAGCACCGTATATGGCACAGCTATGGGGAAATATGAACGGTGCAGTGCACTATATGGCACAGCTATGGGGCAAGAATGATCTATTTTTATTTTTGAAATTCACCGGTAAATGCTGCATTTCCACCCTAGGCTTATACTCGAGTCAATGAGTTTTCCCAGTTTTTTGTGGCAAAATTAGGGGGTCGGCTTATACTCAGGTCGGCTTATACTCAGGTCGGCTTATACTCGAGTATATACGGTAATAATAATAACGTGACACCTGCAGACCAATTCATCTAAGTCTGCAATCCAAACGGCGCGCCTTCCCTTCCGATCTCTGCCATGCGCCCAAACAGTGGCTTACCCCCACATATGGGGTATCAGAACACTCAGGACAAATTGCACAACAACTTTTGGGGTCCAGTTTCTTCTGTTACCCTAGGTAAAATAAAACAAATTTGAGCTGAATTAAATTTTTGGTGAAAAAAAGTGAAATGTTCACTTTTTCGTTTTTTTTTTAAACATTCCAAAAATTCCTGTGAAACACCTGAAGGGTTAATAAACTTCTTGAATGTGGTTTTGAGTACCTTGACATGAGCAGTTTTTAGACTGGTGTCACACTTGGGTATTTTCTAACATATAGACCCCTCAAAGTGACTTCAAATGTGATGTAGTCCCTAAAAAAAATGGTGTAAAAATGAGAAATTGCTGGTCAACTTTTAACCCTTATAACTCCCTAACAAAAAAAAATTTTGGTTCCAAAATTGTGCTGATGTAAAGTAGACATGTGGAAAATGTTACTTAAGCATTTTGTGACATAACTCTGTGATTTAAGACACCAGGTCGTGTTTGGAGAGCCCCTGATGTGCCTAAACAGTGATAAAACCCCAATTCTAACTGAAACCCTAACCCAAACACACACCTAACCCTAATCCCAACCCTAACCACACCCCTAACCCGAACATGCCCCTAACCTTAATCCCAACCACACCCCTAATCCCAACCATAACACTAACCACACCCCTAACCCTGACACACCCTTAACCCTAATCCCAACAATAACCCTAACCACACCCCTAACCGTAATCCCAACCGTAAATGTAATCCAAGCCTCAACCCTAACTTTAGCCCCAACCCTAACCCTAACTTTAGCCCCAAATCTAACCCAAATGGGAGAATGGAAATAAATAGATTTTTTAAATTTTATTATATTTCCCTAACTAAGGAGGTTATGAAGGGGGGGGTTTGATTTACTTTTATAGCGGGATTTTTAACGGATTTTTATGATTGGCACCCGTCACACACTAAATGACGCTTTTTATTGCAAAAAATAGTTTTTGCGTCTCCACATTTTGAGAGCTATAATTTTTCCATATATTGGTCCACAAAGTCATGTGAGGTCTTGTTTTTTTGGGACGAGTTGACGTTTTTATTGGTACCTATTTTGGGCACGTGACATTTTTTGATCGCTTTTTATTCTGGTTTTTGTGAGGCAGAATGAACAAAAGCCAGCAATTCATGAATTTCTTTTGGGGGAGCGTTTATACCATTCCACGTTTGATAAAATTGATAAAGCAGTTTTATTCTTCGGGTCAGTACGTTTACAGCGATACTTCATTTATATTATTTTTTGTGTTTTGGCGCTTTTAAACGATAAAATCTATTTTCTATAAAAAATAATTCCTTTTTATCTTTTATTTTTTTGCTGATAATGCTGTATGGTGGCTCGTTTTTTGCAGGACAAGATGATGTTTTCAGCGGTACCATGTTTATTTATATCCGTCTTTTTGATCGCGTGTTATTCCACCTTTTGTTCAGCGGTATGATAATAAAGCGGGTTTTTTTTGCCTCTTTTTTTACGGTGATCACTGAAGGGGTTAACTAGTGGGACAGTTTTATAGGTCGGGTCGTTACGGACACAGCGATACTAAATGTGTACTTTTATTATTTTTTTTATTTAGACAAAGAAATGTATTTATTGGAACAATATATATACCGTATATATTTTTTTCATTATTTAGGACTTTTTATTTTTTTTTTACACATGTAAATATATATATTTTTTTACTTTGTCCTAGGGTGGGACATCACTATATATTGTCAGATCGCTGATCTGACACTTGGCAAAGCACTGTGTCAGATCAGCAATCTGACAGGCAGTGCTCCAGGCTTGCCGACGCCTGCTCTGAGCAGCCGCTTGCAAACAACCTTCTTGCAGGATACGGAAGGAGCCACGTGGCCATTTTGGATCTGGGGCCTGCAGGGAGGAGGAAGTAGGAGACCCTCTGAACAACGCGATGACATCGTGTTGTTCCGAGGGTCTCAGGGAAGAACGCAGGGTGCCCCCTCCCTGCGCGATGCTTCCCTATGCCGCCAGAACGCTGCGATCATGTTTAATCGCAGTATTCTGGGGGTTAATGTGTCGGGAGCAGTCCATGACCGTTCCTGACAGATAGTGTAGGATGTCAGCTGTAATAATCAGCTGACACCCGGCGGTGATCGGCCGCACTCCCCCCGTGAGAGCGGCCGATCGCCTATGACATACTATTCTGTCCATGGGAAATAGGGCCCGGGTCACATGGACAGGATAGTACGTCTAATTGCAGAAAGGGGTTAAATGCCGCTGTCAGCGTTTGACATTGGCGTTTAACTAGTTAATAGCGGCGAGTGAATCGCGATTCCACCCACTGCTATTGTGGGCACATGTCAGCTGTTCAAAACAGCTGACATGTCCCGGCTTTGATGCGGGTGTAGGAGTGGTGCTGTTATGGACAGTAGGAACATGCTGCCACTTTAAGAGACAGCACCCCCTTGTCTGGTGTGATGGAATGTTCTGCTCCCCCCTGCAATAGACTGTGTAAAATGAACTGCCCTGTGCTAAGGGGAGGGGTTGAGCCTTGGGAGTGTGTGAGCTGTAGTTGCTGCAGAGAACGTCTGTGCTTGTAGCTGAGGAAGAGGACTCACAGTCTGGGACAGAGTGGACTTGTGAAATTGGACATATTCTTCGGGTGTAGCAAAGGTGGCTGTCCTGTGCTCGTTTTAGAGGTCACGAAGATACCGAGAAAGGGATTTACAGTTTCCAGGAGCACCTCCAGGACCCATAAGTAAGGAGAAGACCACATTTCACGGAGCAGAGAGCCGTGCACACCACCGTACTAGACTGCTGGGGCCCCCCGGGACTAGATTTGAGTCCCCAACATCACCGTGAGTTTGTTCCTGTTTTGTGCACATGTCAGGGCCTAGTGAAGGCTTCAATAGACAGAACATAGCAGCGGTGTGGCCTGCTTAGTAGAGGCCAGGGAGGCTATACGTACGAGTAGCATCATTCTTTGTTTATTGTTTGCATTTGCTTGTGTGACGTATATGGAGTCTGTCATAGTTGGAGCACCGTACTATTTGACGGCCCAGCTAAAGAATACAACTCTTGTAAATTATCTTTTGCCATTGCATACCCCTGTTTGCACCTTCCTGATCCACTTCATTCCTTGCCTTCCAATAAAATTTACCCTTTTTTGTTTGCACCTCATCTTGTGTACAGTAGTCTCTCTGCACAATGGTGGTTCTCCGGCCATCGCTTCACGGGCTCACCGCCGAAGCCCATATCAAAGCAGGGTATCTGGCCTCGGACGTAGTATCCCATCCGAGGTCAGAAAGGGGTTAATAAAGGTTATTTTTTAAGGGTTCTTTTTTGTTTCTATGTTTTTTTGCTAGTACTGTACAACGCAGTGCTTTAAACACAGGGCAAGTGCGTTGCAGCCAAAACGATGCTATTCCTGATAGTGAGCACGTACCCTTAGAGCTACAAAATCAACTTAATTCTTTTAACTAGAATTCTAATTATCTTGCAAAATTTGAGTTTTAACCCCTTAACCACCGGAGCCCTTTTCATTTTTCGCTCCGTTTCTTTCCAGAACCATAACTTTTTTATTTTTCCGTCAATACGGCCATGTGAGGGCTTATTTTTTGCGGGACAAGTTGTACTTTTGAACGATATCATTGGTTTTACCATGTCGTGTAAAAGAAAATGGGAAAAACATTTCAAGTGCGATTAAATTGCAAAAAAAGTGCAATCCCACACTGGTTTTTTGTTTGGATTTTTTGCTAGGTTCACTAAATGCTAAAACTGACCTGCCATTATGATTTTCCAGGTCATTATGAGTTCATAGACACCAAACATGTCTAGGTTCTCTGATCTAAGTGGTAAAAAAAATTCCAAAGTTTGCTAAAAATAAATAAATAAATAAAAACTGCGCAATTTTCTGATACCCGTAGCGTCTCCATTTTTCATGATCTGGGGTCGGGTGAGGGCTTATTTTTTTGCGTACCGAGCTGACTTTTTTATTTATACCACTTTTGTGCAGATACGTTCTTTTGATCGCCCGTTATTGCATTTTAATTCAATGTCACGACGACAAAAAAAAACGTAATGCTGGCATTTCAAATTTTGCAGTTTTGATTTTTTTTCTCGCTACGCCGTTTAGCAATCAGGTTGATTCTTTCTTTTCTTGATAGATCGGACGATTCTGAACGCGGCAATATCAAATATGTGTAGGTTTGGATTTTTTTTTTGCTTTATTTTGATTAGGGTGAAAGGGGGATGATTTAGGCCACATTCACACGTTGCGTCCTGTCCTGCGGGTTCTCCCGCAGCGGATTTGATAAATCTGCAGGGCAAACCCGCTGCGGTTATCCCTGCAGATTTATCGCGGTTTGTCCTGCGGGTTCCGCTGCGGGATTTTACCCCTACTATTGATGCTGCATATGCAGCAATATGCAGCATCAATAGTAGTGTTAAAAATAAAAAAATAATTATATACTTACCCTCTGATGTCCCGATCTCCTCGGCGCTGCTGGCGGCGGTCTGGTTCCAAAGATGCTGGGCGACCAGGACCTTCGTGACGTCACGGTCATTTGACCGCGACGTCACCGCAGGTCCTGGTCGCATAGCAAACCTGAGACCGGACGGCCGCGTGCAGCGCAGAGACTTCAGAGGTGAGTATATCATGATTTTTTTTATTTTAATTCTATTTTGCTTTACTCAAATATGGTTCCCGGGGCCTGGAGGAGAGTCTCCTCTCCTCCACCCCGGGTACCACCCGCACATTATCCGCTTACTTCCAGCATGGGGGGCACAGCCCCATGCGGGAAGTAAGCGGATCAATGCATTTCTATGGGTGCAGAATCGCTGCGATTCTGCACAAAGAAGTGACATGCTCCTTTTTTTCCGCAGCAATTCCGCGCGGTTTTTCCCGGGATTTTCCGCAATGTGGGCACAGCGGTTTTTGTTTTCCATAGGGTAACATTGTACTGTACCCTGCATGGAAAACTGCTGCGGACCCGCAGCGGCAAAATCGCGGCGGTTCCGCGGTAAAAACCGCATAGTGTGAACATACCCTTAAACTTTTATATTTTTAAACACTTTTTTTTTTATTTTGGCATGCTTCAATAGCATCCATGGGAGGCTAGAAGAATCCAGTACTCGATCGCCTCTTCTACATAGAGGTGACGCACAGATCACCTCTATGCAGCAGAATTACAGGTTTGATTTGAGCGCAGACCACAGGGTGGCACTCATAGCAATCTGCCATTAACAACCATAGAGGTCTCGAGGAGACCTCTGGTTGTGATGGCAACGCACCGCTGCCCCCCGATCACGTGACGGGGGTCAGCCGTGCGCATACTTCCGGCCGCGTGGCTGGCAGCGCTCATTAAATGCCGCTGTCCGAGTTTGACAGTGGCATTTAACTAGTTAATGGGCGCAGGCGGATCGCGATTCCGCTCGCGCCCATTGCTGGCATATGTCAGCTGTTGAAAACAGCTGACATGTCCGGCTTTGAGGTGGGCTCGCCGCTAGAGCCCACCTCAAAGCGGGGGATACTGCCTGCTGACGTATTATCCCGTCAGCTGGCAGAATGGGGTTAATTATACCACGTGACATCAGCATCTTAAAACTATTTTCTATCACGGCACGTATACTGTAGTTTAAAAGCAGGACAATTTTTAAAGCTTAACTAGATGAAATAAATGGTCAAGTTATCACCCCTTCATGACCCAGCCTATTTTGACCTTAATGACCTGGAACGCTTCAACGGATCCTAGCGATTCTGATTTTTCGTTACATATTGGGCTTCATGTTAGTGGTAAATTTCGTTACATATTGGGCTTCATGTTAGTGGTAAATTTAGGTCAATAATTTTTGCGTTTATTTGTGAAAAAAATCGGAAATTTGGAGAAAATTTTGAAAATTTCGCAGTTTTCAAATTTTGAAGTTTTGTTCTGTTAAATCAGAGAGTTATGTGACACAAAATAGTAACTAAATAACATTTTCCACATATCTACTTTACATCAGCACAAATTTGGAAACATTTTTTTGGTTAGGAAGTTACAAGGATTTAAAGTTGACCAGCAATTTCTCATTTTTACAACATAATTTACAAAACCATTTTTTTTAAGGGACCACCTCATGTTTGAAGTCAGTTTGAGGGGTCTGTATGGCTGAAAATGACACCATTCTGAAAACTGCACCCCTCAAGCTGATCAAAACCACATTCAATAAATTTTTTAACCTTTCAGGCGTTTCACAGCAGCAGAAGCAACATGGAAGGAAAAAAATGAGCATTTAACTTTTTAGTCACAAAAATTTTCTTTTAGCCTCAATTTTTTCATTTTCACTTGGGCAACAGGATAAAATGGATCCTAGAATTTGTTGGGCAATTTCTCTTGAGTACTCCGATACCTCATATGTGGGGGTAAACGACTGTTTGGGCGCACGGCAGGGTTCAGAAGGGAAGGAGCGCCATTTGACTTTTTGAATGGAAAATTAGCTCCAATCGTTAGCAGGCACCATGTCGCTTTTTGGAGAGCCCCTGTGTGCCTAAACATTGGAGGTCCCCCACAAGTGACCCCATTTGGAAACTAGACCCACCCAAGGAACTTATCTAGATGTGTGGTGAGCACTTTTTACCCCCAAATGCTTCACAGAAGTTTATAATGCAAAGCCGTGAAAATAAAAAATCATTTTTTTTTCCCCTCAAAAATGATTTTTTAGCCCACATTTTTTTTTATTTTCACATGGGTAAAAGGAGAAATTGGACACCACAAGTTGTTGTCCAGTTTGTCCTGAGTACGCTGGTACAACATATGTGAGAGGGAACCACTGTTTGGGCACACTTCGGGGCTCGGAAGGGAAGTAGTGACGTTTTGGAATGCAGACTTTGATGGAATGGTCTGCGGGCGTCATGTCGCGTTTGGAGAGCCCCTGATGTGCCTAAACAGTGGAAACCCCCAATTCTAACTCCTACCCTAACCCCAACACACCCCTAACCCTAATCCCAACCCTAACCACAAACCTAACCCTAATACACCCCTAACCCTAATCCCAACCCTTACCCTACCCCCAACCCTAACCCTAACTTTAGCCCAACTCACTTTAGCCCAACTCTAACCCTAATGGGAAAACTGGGGAGGGAGGTGGTGATCACCTCCTACCCCCGGGGAAGGGGGGGTAATCGGCGGAACAGGGGGGGAGAGATCGGCGGGACAGGGGGGAGAGATCGGCAGGACAGGGGGGAGAGATCGGCAGGACAGGGGGGAGATCAGCGGGGAGATCAGCGGGCAGTGGGGCGATCTGTGGGATCACTTGGGCGGGTTGGTGATCACTGGCGGCAGGAGGGGGCTGTCAGGAGCGGGGGGGGGGCTGAGGAGATGCAGCAGCAGATGGAGAGGGAGCCAGCAGCAGCAGGCGGGTGACAATCGGGGAAGGGAGTGGAGTGTCATGATCTGTACTTTTATCCCTGTCCTGTATTTTGTATAACATGTTATGATGTGATGCGACTTCTCTTTCGTTGTATTTACTGTACATTTTGCAATGTCATGGGGTGTATGTAACTAACCTGTCTCCTTCCCCCAATACTTGCAGCCCTGAGCTATAATGTAATTAAGCTTTGTCCACACCACTAGGGAAGGAATAGCCATTCTTTCTCACAGCAGGTGGCTAGTCAAATGTAAATACTACCTAGACTGCCTGGAGCCCACCAGTCTAGAATCTTCTGGTGGACCCAACCATTGAATAGAAGGTGTGACCCCCCTTCATGGGCGGATCCCAGGAGCTCAGACAATCCATTCTTATTGTGAGATCAGATGTGAGTTGATCCTTGAAGGAGAAGGAGTGGGGATTCTTAGCTGAGGCAAGACCCCATGTCCATCTGGGACTGCGGAAGCGAACGGGGCGAGACTTGAGCTGAGGACATATGTCGTTTGTGAGATTGTTTTGGGATCTATTTGACTCGTGTGTGGACTATTGCTTTGTTACCTGGCACAAGGATTATCGGGAGGTGCCCCCGAACCTGTTCCATTGGACTAATTGTGGACTCTTTAGATTTACCTGCATGTGTTATTCCAGCGTTCTTGATAATAAATCTGTTGAATCATCCCTCGGCCTGTTGTCCCTTCTTGCTCTGCCGTACACCCCGTCACATGGAGGGTGTGGAATCGGACGGCGGGGGGAGCGGAGGGCAGCAGAGGGGAGAGCACCTGGCGGCGGCGATGGTGGTGAGTCGGTGGCAGGGCAGCAAGCAGGCACATCGGTCTCCAGCTCCCACGGACGGGATGAGGCTGGAGAGCGATGGCAGCCATAGCTTACTCCACCCCTCCACATCTGATTGGAAAGGTAGCGTCACATGGATGCTAGCGCCAATCAGATCTGGGAGGTGACAAAAAGGTCACCAGAAGCGATAGTAGTCACACGGGGCAAAGCTACCCCCCCTGGGCTCAAGTACAAGTCCCCCTGTACCTGCTGGTCAGGTGACATTTCAGTGACCACGGTCACCTGACCAGCAAGAACGTGATCCCTATGACACATACGCTGCATCACATGTCGGATTGGCACTGACTTTCATGACGCATTCGCTGCGTCAGAGGTTGGGAAGAGTTTAATGAATATTAAAAGTATATTTTTTAAGGGTTCTTTTTTGTTTCTATGGTTCTTTGCTAGTACTGTACAACGCAGTGTTTTAAACGCAGGGCAAGTGCGTTGCGACCAAAACGCTGCTATTCCTGATTGTGAGCACGTTACCCATAGATCTAAAAAAAACAATCAACTTAATTCTTTTAAATAGAATTCTAATTATCTTACAAAATTTGTGTTTTAATTATACCACATGACATCAGCATCTTAATACTATTTTCTATCACGGCACATATACTGTAGTTTAAAAACAGGACAATGTATAAAGCTTAACTAGATAAAATAAATTGTCACGTTACCAATTTCAGGTGTCACAGGGTTTACTTTGGTCAGATCATCATACAAATGAAGACCTTCTTCATCAGTTAACAGCGCCTTTACCTCTTCAACAAGTGACTTCTCACAATCAACAGAATGTTTTCTTTTCAATCCATTTAACTGAAAAATAAAGAGCAAGAATAAAATAATATTCTTGTTCAGAGTGTATATGCTGTAACCACTGTAGTGAGGCTTTGTCGACAGACCAGAACGAAAAGCAGCTGTTGGCATGAATTTAAAGGAAGCGGGAGGATTGCTGCCAATCCAGGAGAAATTCTTGTTTGACAGAACAGGCAGGTAGCTAACACGTATGAAAAGAAAACCCGAAAGTCGCTGATAACCCCTTTAAAGTGATTCTCTTGACATTCCACAGTATAAGTGCAATTACCTGATAAACTTTTTTATTGTTTACAGTACAGTAGTTACTTGAATTTTAAAATAATTTTACTCTTATTGAACTGGAAACCAGCTCTCCATGGACTGACTTGATTATTCATGATAAAACCATTTACGTATACACTGCAACCAAGAAGACGAGGAAGGGGTGTACAAAGAAACAGCTTGAACCAATGATGAGACAGGAGATTTATCTCCGACTATGCCAGACTTCCTGCAGGCATACCTCCCAACTTTCAAAGCTGAGAAAGAGGGAAAAATTACGCATAGTGTGCCACAGCGAATAAAGGCCATGCCCATGGTGACACCCCAATGCATGCCCATTTACCATTTCTTTCTCCCAGCTGCATCATGGACAGTTGGGACTAGAGATGAGATGCTTGATTCATGGGACTCCGGTCCAGCATCCAGTATAGTGGTGCCTAGATGGGAGGCCATAAATCTCCTACCTTCCAGTGTGGCTTTTGATTAGCCAGAGTTTGCGGGACGTCATCTGTGTGTCCTGCTCATCTCTAGTTGGGAACTGTGGATTTATTTTTTGCTCCTTCATTCACAGTCGGTGCAGCCTGAACTTTCTCATCCTTATGTAGCGTCACTATACAATAATCTTCTCAGATGTATTTTATTATGTCTTTTCCGCTTATTTGATGTGTTTTAGTGCCGATGTAAAGCCACATTTTTAAGTGCTTTTTATAGTCACGAAAAGCTTTGATTCTGCACTTGAGGGCTCATACCCATCACTGCTAAGAACAATAATTATTCTGATGTGGTACCTGAAAAATTGGACGAGTGTCATGCGATTTTCATGTCCGCATGCAATGTGATTTCAACATAAGCTTTTATGTAGAGTAATTCTCTATGTCATTTAAAGATAGTTTTCCAAGGAAATATTCTTCACTAAATTCACATATATATTTTATAAATTAGATAGATATTAATGTGACAGATATATAATCAGTGCTTTGCTTGTGTAGCTTACTGTAAATGCATTTTTGTAATATCTGAAAAAAATGGCGTGGGATTCCCTGAAATTTTAATAACCAGCAGATGAAAACAGACAGCTGGGGGCTGATGTTTAGAGCCTGGAAGGGGGTAATAAATATGGAGCTTCGCAAGCTATTAAGCTATTATCAGCTCACAGCTGTTATTAAAATGGGGGACCCCCACCCCCCCCCCAAAAAAAAAAAAGACTCAGGGTCCCCCTATAATTAACCCCTTTACCTCGAAGGTGGTTTGCACGTTAAGGACAGAGCCGATTTTTACAATTCTGACCACTGTCACTTTATGAGGTAATAACTCTGGAACGCTTCAACTGATCCAGGTGATTCTGAGACTGTTTCTTCGTGACATTGTACTTCATGAAAGTGGTAAAATTTCTTTGATATGACTTACATTTATTAGTGAAAAAAATGAAAATGGAGAAAATTTAGCAATTTTCCAAATCTGAATTTTCATACACTTAAATTACAGAGATATGTGACACAAAATAGTTACAGTAAGTAACATTTCCCACATGACAACTTTACATCATCCCAATTTTGGGACGATTTTTTTTTTGTTAGGAAGTCATAAGGGTTAAAAGTTGACCAGCGAATTCTCATTTTTACATAATTTACAAAACCATTTTTTTTTTTATAGGGATCACATCACAATTGAAGTCAGGTTGAAGGTTTTACATGATGGAAGATACCCAAAAGTGACACCATTCTAAAAACTGCACCCCTCTAGGTGCTCAAAACCTCATTAAAGAAGTTTGTTAAACCTTCAGGTGCTTCAAAGGAATTTTTGGAAGGAAAAAAAAAGTTCATTTTTTTTTTCTAAACAAAAAAACACTTCAGATCCAAAAAATTTTATGAATGGACCCCAAATTTTGTTGTGTAATTTCTCTTGAGCATGCCAATACCCCATATAAGGGAGAAAACCATTGTTTGGGTGAACGGCTGAGCTCGGAAGAGAAGGAGCGCCATTTGATTTTTAGAATGTAAAATTTTAGAATGTAAAATTTTCTGGAACAATTGGCTGACGCCATGTCAAGTTTGGAGAGCCCCTGATGTGCCTAATCAGTGAAAAAAAACCACAAGTGACACCATTTTGGAAATTGACTCCTCAGGGAACTGATCTAGGTGTGTGAGGAGCACATTGAACCCTCAGATGCTTCATAGAAATTTATAACGGTGAGCTGTAAAAATGAAAAAAATAAAAATTCCCCACAAATATTCTTTTAGTACAAAATATTGCATTTTCATAAGAGTAACAGGAGAAATTGCACCAATTTGTTGTGTAATTTCTCCTGAGTATGCCAATACCCCATATGTGGGGGAATACTACTGTTTGGGTGCATGGCAGGGTTCGAAAGGGAAGGAGCATCATTTCACTTTTTGAATGTAAAATTTCCTGGAATCATTAGCGGACGTCATGTTCCATTTGGAGAGCCCCTGACATGCCTAAACCGTGGAACCCCCCTCAAGTGACACGAATTTGGAAACTAGACCACTCAAGTAATGTATTCAGATGCGTAGTGAGAATCTTGAACCCCCAGATGCTTCACAGAAGTTTATAATGTTGACCCGTGAAAATAATAAAATCACATTTTCTTCACAAATGTTATTTTAGCCCCAAATTTTACATTTTCGTAAGAGTAACAAGAGAAATTGTGCCATACAATTTGTTGTGCAATTTCTCCTGAGCACGCCGATACCCCATGTGTGGGGGAATACTACTTCTGAAGCAAAGTGCAAAGCTCAGAAGGAATGAGGCGCAGTACTGGAGTTCAGATTTTGCTGTAATGGTTTGAGAGTGCCATGTCACTTTGGCAGAGTCCCTGAGGTCCCAGAACCACAGAAACCCCCTATATGTGAACTCATTTTACAAACTACACTCCCCAATAAATTCATCTAGTGGTGCAGTGATCATTATAACACCACATGTGCCTCACAGAATTTTATACCACTGAGTGGTGAAGAAAGAATAAATTACATTTTTACCACTAAAATGTTGTTTTAGCCCCAAGTTCCTAATTTTTCTAAGGGCTAATAGGAAGTTTTTTTTTTAACAACAACTAGGTCCATTTTTTCTTGAGTGCGCCAATACCCTACATGTAATCAGGAAATATTTTTCAGGCACAGTGCAAAGCTCAGAAGGCAAGGAGCGCTAGATTTTACTGTTATGGTTTGCAGGTGCCATGACCCACTGGGAGAGACGATGAGGTGCCAGAACAGCAGAACCCCCCATAATTGACCCCCATTTTACACACTACACCTCTGAATTATTTCATCTAGGGGTGCAGTGATCATACTGACACCACGGGTGTGTCCAAGAATTTTTGACCATTGGACTGTGAAGAAAAAATAACCACATTTTTAAACCCCCAAATTTGGTTTTAGCCCCAGATCTTACATTTTCACACAAGAAGTGGGTACAAATGGCACACAAATTTGTCCCACAATTTCTACTGAACGTGGCAATACCCCATATGTGCTGTACAGTACTACTTAGCCATACGGAAAGATTCAGAAGGAACAGAGCCTCCAGGAGCGCAAATTTTCCTAGAACAGTATGCAGACTCCATATACAGAGCACCAAATTGCTAGAAGAGCAGAATCCCCTCAAGAGACCCCATTTTGGAAACTATGGCGTAGTGACAATTTTGACTCCATGGGTATTTTCCAGAAACAAGCAGAAATGAATGTTTCTGACTGAAAATTTCAAACTGCCGTTGCAGTCAGGGCTCTGGAGTTGGTAAGACAAACCTCCGACTCCTCAATTTCCATGACACAGACTCCCTCATACATGGCTCATGTTTAAGTGATACATTTACTGTAGTGAAATGGTAACATCAGGCTTTTAATCATTATTATGATACAATAATCAAGCCATTTATATAGAACATAAATTATGTTTATTGGGAAACAACTTTAAAACAAAAAAACTTGCATATTTTCAAATTATACACTATGCAGTGAGTGGAAATTTTTTTTCAACAAAAACGTACTGAATAGCATTTGTGAAGTATATGAATTTGTTCTGAGAAATAGTATTGCCTCCATCAAATCCTCCTTCATAGAGGACCTCAAATCTGACCTAATTTTTTTAAGGCTACAGAACGACCTCTCTACACTAATTTGGGTTGGTGGCAAAGCAGTAACCACAAGGGCAACATCTCTAACAATTTGAGGGTATAAACGAATTGCCTCGTGCACAGTCAGTTTTGATGAACAACAGAACTCTTCAACTTTGAGAGCAAGTGAAAAAAATTTCTGAAATATGGGTCAATCTGTTTTCTATGGGAGAAGAATATTTTTCCCAGTGGCCACGCTTTGCCTGGTCCAAGTCATCCAAATACTTTTCGAAATTAAACTCCTCATCTGATGAGGATGAAGAAACGGCAGCAACACTCGCTAGTGTGAGGTCGGCCTTATAGTAATGTGCCCCATGCTGGTCCCCATTTTGTAGTAATGTGCCCCATGCTGGTCTCCATCTTATAGTAATGCGCCCCATGCTTGTCCCCATCTTGTAGTAATGTGCCCCATGCTGGTCTCCATCTTATAGTAATGTGCCCCATGCTGGTCCACATTTTGTAGTAATGTGCCCCATGAGGGTCTCCATCTTGTAGTAATGTGCCCCATGCTCAGGGGCGGACTGGGCCGGGTGGCAGGAATGCATATGCCCCCCGGGCCGGTGCCTGAGCAGCTGGACAGGGCCGCTGGAGGACCGGCAGCGATTTTAATACATAGCGCATTCCGCCAGCCGGCCCTTTAAATCTTGTAAAGACAGGTCCTGTGTGCGCGCGCGCGCATTGCCGGCGCTGAGAAGCGCCGCGGCGGCCGTGCTAGTGCACGAGCACGGCCGCGTTCCTAGGTCCTGCGCGCGCTCGTCTGCTGCCTGTGCCAGCGCGGGCACGCAGGAGATCAGACCACGCGCACGCATTGAAAGATTTGAAATGTCCGGCGTGCATAGGGCGCCTCCACCTAACTGTGTGTGTGTCTGACGCTGGCCGGCCTGCACCAGCGTCAGAGAAAACTGCTCACCAACCTGGGATCCTCTTCACCGCCGACGCTGGACAGGACCAGACCCACCTCAGCCCTTCATCCTCCCGAGTCCCGCCCGACCTCACCAGGGACCTGGGTGAGTCCCAAGATGAATTTTTTTAATGTATATACAGCAGTTGCACCTATATAATGTGTATAGACTGCTATATATACACATTATATAGGTGATACTGCTGTGTATAATCACTATACTACCTATATAATGTACGTATAGCAATCTATATCTTATATAGGTGACAGCTACTGATGCATATATACCTTATATAGGTAACACTGGGGTGTGTTTATGTTTGTGTATATATATATATATATATATATATATATATGTACATGTATACACAACAGCAGTATCATCTATATAACATATATACATCAGTAGCAGTATTGCCTATATAACATATAGACTGCTATACGTAAATTATATAGGTGGTATAGTGATTATATACAGCAGTTGCACCTATATAATGTGTATAGACTGCTATATATACATTATATAGGTGATACTGCTGTATATAATCACTATACCACCTATGTAATGTACGTATAGCAGTCTATGTTATATAGGTGACACTGCTACTGATGCGTATATACCTTTATATAGGTGACACTGGGGTGTATGTGTATATATCACACCACTGTATACACAGCAGTATCACCTATATAACGTATATACACATCAGTAGCAGTATTGCCCACATATACAAGATACAGACTGCTATATATACACATTATATAGGTGATACTGGCTGCTACTGCTGTATATAATCACAATATCACCTATATAATGTATATACAGCAGTCTATATATAGGCAATACTGCTACTGATGTGTAAATACATTATATAGGTGATACTGCTGTGTATATACTGTATATTGTTATATAGGCGATACTGGTGTGTGTGTGTGTATATATACACACACTTACATACATACACAGCAGTATCACCTATATATAATGTATATACACACCAGTAGCAGTATTGCCTATATAATGTATATAGACTGCTGCATATACACTATATAGGCGATACTGCTGTATATGATAGTATCGCCTATATAATGTGTATCCAACATTTGCAGTATCACCTGTATAATATGTAGACTACTGCATATACGTTATATAGGCGACACTGCTGTGTATAGTCGCAGTATATATCTATATATGTACACACACACACACACAAGATTGTGGCCCAATTCTAACGCATCGGGTATTCTAGAATATGCATGTCCACGTAGTATATTGCCCAGCCACGTAGTATATTGCCCAGCC
The DNA here is from genome assembly GCF_032444005.1 of Ranitomeya imitator. NCBI lineage: Eukaryota > Metazoa > Chordata > Amphibia > Anura > Dendrobatidae > Ranitomeya > Ranitomeya imitator. Next base: position 320,213,268 of record NC_091284.1, read on the forward strand.
ACGTAGTATATTGCCCAGCCACGTAGTATACAGCACAGAGCCACGTAGTATATTGCTCAGTGACGTAGTATATTGCCCAGGCAGTTTTGTCACGGCAGCTTCCGGTCCCAGGGTTGGTATGAGCGCAGGACCTGTGATGACGTCGCGGTCACATGACCGTGAGGTCATGGCAGGTCCTTCTCCCATACCATCTTTGCCACCAGAACCTGCAACGGAAGAAGGCGGCCGGCGCGAGCGACTACGGAGGGTGAGTATAGCAGGTTTTTTTATTATTATTTTTAACATTACATTTTTTACTATTGATGCCGCATAAGCAGCGTCAATAGTAAAAAGTTGGGGACGCACAGGGTTAATAGCGGCGGTAATGGAGTGCGTTACCCGCGGCATAACGCGATCCGTTACTGCCGTTATTAACCATGTGTTAGCGGTGACCGGAGGGGAGTATGCGGGCGACAGGCACTGACTGCGGGGAGTAAGGACTGTGCCCGTCGCTGATTGGTCGCGGCAGCCATGACAGGCAGCTGGCGAGACCAATCAGCGAATCAATAACCGTGACAGACAGAAGAACAGACAGACAGACGGAAGTGACCCTTAGACAACAAATATATATATATATATATATATATGTTTCACCTATATAATGTATGTACAGCAGTCACAGTATCACATACAATATATAGGTGATACTACAACTATACACATCAGTCGCAGCATCAACTATATATTGTATATACAGTAGTTTCAATGTGATATATATTCAGCAGTCGCGGTGTCTCTTATGTGATGTATGCATCATAACATAGTATAATGCGGTCTTAAAAATATATATATATATAATTGTCTAAGGGTCACTTCCGTCTGTCCTTCCTTCTTTCTTTCTGTCACGGTTATTCATTCGCTGATTGGTCTCGCCAGCTGCCTGTCATAGCTGCCGCGACCAATCAGCGACGGCCACAGTCTGGGAAAAAATGGCCGCTCCTTCCTCCCCGCAGTCAGTGCCCGGCGTTCGCATAGTCCCCTCCGGTCAGCGCTCACACAGGGTTAATGGCAGCGTTGACCGCGGTGTAACGCACTCGGTTAACGCTGCTATTAACCCTGTGTGACCACCTTTTTACTATTCATGCTGCCTGTGCAGCATGAATAGTAAAAATATCTAATGTTAAAAATAATAAAAAAATAAAAAATAGTTATACTCACCCTCCGGTGGCCCCCCCGGATCAGGAACCGGCCTTTTCCGCTCCGCGCAACGCCCCGATGACCGCTCCATGCATTGCGGTCTCGCGAGATGATGACGTACGTTCTCGCGAGACCGCAATGCAATCTTCAGACCGGACCGCGCGCCAAGCATCGGGGAACAGACGCTTCGATCCAGAGGCTCCAGGAGGTGAGTATGTAACTATTTTTTATTTTAATTCTTTTTTTTTTAACAGGGATATGGTGCATACTACGTGACTGGGCAATATACTACGTGGCTGGACAATATACTACGTGACTGGCCAATATACTACGTGATTGTGCTGTATACTACGTGACTGGACAATATACTACGTGGCTGGGCAATATACTACGTGGCTCTGTGCTGTATACTACGTGGCTCTGTGCTGTATACTACGTGGCTCTGTGCTGTATACTACGTGGCTCTGTGCTGTATACTACGTGGCTCTGTGCTGTATACTACGTGGCTCTGTGCTGTATACTACGTGGCTCTGTGCTGTATACTACGTGGCTCTGTGCTGTATACTACGTGGCTCTGTGCTGTATACTACGTGGCTCTGTGCTGTATACTACGTGGCTCTGTGCTGTATACTACGTGGCTCTGTGCTGTATACTACGTGGCTCTGTGCTGTATACTACGTGGCTCTGTGCTGTATACTACGTGGCTCTGTGCTGTATACTACGTGGCTCTGTGCTGTATACTACGTGGCTCTGTGCTGTATACTACGTGGCTCTGTGCTGTATACTACGTGGCTCTGTGCTGTATACTACGTGGCTCTGTGCTGTATACTACGTGGCTCTGTGCTGTATACTACGTGGCTCTGTGCTGTATACTACGTGGCTCTGTGCTGTATACTACGTGGCTCTGTGCTGTATACTACGTGGCTCTGTGCTGTATACTACGTGGCTCTGTGCTGTATACTACGTGGCTCTGTGCTGTATACTACGTGGCTCTGTGCTGTATACTACGTGGCTCTGTGCTATATACTACGTGGCTCTGTGCTGTATACTACGTGGCTCTGTGCTGTATACTACGTGGCTCTGTGCGTAGCTGGGCAATATACTACGTGAACTACGTGGCTGGGCAATATAATACGTGGCTAAAGAGCACCATGTAAATGGACCTGTGGTCGATCATGGGCACTTCGGCGCCATTCACATGTGGCTCTTCAAATAACGCCTTTAAGAGGAGTGTTGAAGGGCAGGACAAAGTATAGCAAAATTCACTGATTGGGGGTGGGGAGTGTTTGAGTATGTGGACTGGTGGGGTTTTTTGTGGCAGGACTGCTTTTTTGTCCCTGTCCGGCCCTGTGTGTGTGTGATTATACAGTGGGATTGTGCGTGTGTGCACTATATATACAGTGGGGCTGTGCGTGTGTCAATTATACATTGGGACTGTGCGTGTGTTAAGGATGGGCCGCTACTCATGGGCCACTGCTGTGTACTTGCCCCCCAGGCTAAAATTTGCCAGTCAGCCCCTGCCCATGCTGGTCTCCATCTTAGGCCGGCGTCACTCAGCGTATAAAAATACGGTCCGTAATTTACGGCCGTAATACGCTGAAAAGTCCCCAAAATAGTGGTCCGTATCTCCTCCGTAGGCAGGGTGTGTTAGCGTATTTTGCGCATGGCATCCTCCGTATGTAATCCGTATGGCATCCGTACTGCGAGATTTTCTCGCAGGCTTGCAAAACCGACATACGGACATACAAGGGATCCATGTGCTCAAAAAATAATAAAAACATATGTACTGTCTAATTATATATATATATATATATATATATATATATATATATATATATATATATATATATATATATATATATATATATATATATATATATATATATATATATGTATATATATTAATATTTCATCCAGCGCGAGATAGCTTAAAAGCCGGTAATTCAATTGCCGGCTTTTGCTATCTCCTTCCAAAACCCAACATGATATGTGACATGGTTTACATACAGTAAACCATGTCATATTCCCATTTTTTTTTGCATATTCCACACTACTAATGTTAGTAGTGTGTATGTGCAAAATTTGGCCGTTCTAGCTATTAAAGGGTTAAATGGCGGAAAAAATTGGCGTGGGCTCCCGCGCAATTTTCTCCGCCAGAGTAGTAAAGCCAGTGACTGAGGGCAGATATTAATAGCCTGGAGAGGGTCCACGTTATTGCCCCCCCCCTCTGGCTAAAAACATCTGCCCCCAGCCACCCTAGAAAAGGCACATCTGGAAGATGCGCCTATTTTGGCCCCTCTCTTCCCATTCCCGTGTAGCGGTGGGATATGGGGTAATGAAGGGTTAATGTCACCTTGCTATTGTAAGGTGACATTAAGCCAGATTAATAATGGAGAGGCGTCAATTATGACACTTATCCATTATTAATCCAATAGTCTGAAATGGTTAAAGAAAAACACAAACACATTATTAAAAAGTCTTTTAATGAAATAAAAACACAGGTTGTTTGAATATTTTATTATTCTGGTAATCCACCTGAAGACCCTCGCTCTGTGACAAAGAAAAAATAATAAACCAACAATATACATACCTTCCGAGGATCTGTAACGTCCCACGATGTAAATCCATCTGAAGGGGTTATTTTTTTTTACAGCCAGGAGCTCTGTTATAATGCAGCTGTGTTCCTGACTGTAAAACCCCAGCGAATGAATGGAAACTAGGTCAATGACCTGTAGTTACCTTCATTCACGGTGAGGCGCCCTCTGCTGGATGTCCTTCGAGCGTGGGGAAAAAAAAAAAAAAAAAATCAGAAAAGTTCCCAGGCTCGAGTTCATATGAGGACAATTATTAATCTGGGAAGAAAGTGGCCAAGTGCCAGAATAGGCGCATCTTCCAGATGTGCCTTTTCTGGGGTGGCTGGGGGCAGATGTTTTTAGCCAGGGGGGGGCAATAACCGTGGACCCTCTCCAGGCTATTAATATCTGCCCTCAGTCACTGGCTTTACTACTCTGGCGGAGAAAATTGCGCGGGAGCCCACGCCAATTTTTTCCTCCATTTAACCCTTTAATTTAATAGCTAGAACGGCCAAATTTTGCACATACACACTACTAACATTAGTAGTGTGGAATATGCAAAAAAAAATGGGGATATGTGTACACATTTATTCTACCTATTCTATTGTACACCGCACTGAATTGCCGGCTTTTCTCTCTAACACCGCTGCGTATTTCTCGCTAGTCACACTGCTGGTCGGTGTGTAATCCGTATTTTTCTGGCTTCCATAGACTTTCATTGGCGATTTTTTTTTTTGCGCAATACGGTGACAAACGCAGCATGCTGCGATGTTCTATGGCCGTATAAAGCCGTATAATACGGATCAGTAAAATACGGCAGATAGGAGCTGGGGCATAGAGAATAATTGGGCCGTGTGTAATGCGTGTTTTACGGACGTATTTTATGCGCTCATACGTCCGTAAAACTCGCTAGTGTGAGGTCGGCCTTATAGTAATGTGCCCCATGCTGGTCCCCATCTTGTAGTAATGTGCCCCATGCTGGTCCCCATCTTGTAGTAATGTGCCCCATGCTGGTCCCCATCTTGTAGTAATGTGCCCCATGCTGGTCCCCATCTTGTAGTAATGTGCCCCATGCTGGTCCCCATCTTGTAGCAATGTGCCCCATGCTGGTCCCTATCTTGTAAACTAAACATTAGAGTCACCGTGGCAATCGCCAAATTCAACGCTCAATGCTACAACAAGAGGACTAAAAATCTCCCACATAACACATTGCCGCAAAACGCCTACATTTACATAAAACAGGTTGCGGTCATGCTCTTCTGAAATAACATCCTCTTCTTCCCTAACCTATTTTATGGCACATTATGAAAATTACCTATTCTAGACAAGCCATGAAACAAACTCAAGTGTGCCATGAAACTATGAGAGAAAGCAAATTAATCTAATTTCAGCCACACGATGAATCTAATGATGGAGTACAGATTTCAACTATACGATGTATCTAAAGATGGAGTGCGGATGTCAACCACACGATAACACAAATCATATTAACCAAAATTTACCACTAACATCAAGTACAATATGTCACGAAAAACAGTCTCAGAATCAGTGGGATCCCTTGAAGCGTTCCAGAACTATTGAATCAAAGTGACACTGGTCATAATTGGAAACAAAAATTGGCCTGGTCATGAAAGTGAAAACAGACTAGGAGTTAAAGAAGTTATATGAAAAAAAACAACAACAAAAAAGATATGCATTACTCTCCCTCCCTGGGTCCAAGTTTGAATTTCTGTCGCTGTTCCTGGTGTTTGCTATTGTCTGCAGTGCTAACTAGTGCTGAAAGCGCTGCAGCCCATCACTGAGATCAGCGGCTCTATACAGCTCGTTCTGACAACTTGTGCTGCGCTGTTTAGCTCAATTACTGTCTGCAGTGCTGTCGAGGTGATATCACTGCTGCAGACAGTAACAGCCGCAGAGCAGAGGTGAAGACTCGGCGCTGGACGGGGGAGAGCGGATAAAGCAGTTTGTTTATATAAACTTCCTGGGGTTTTCTGAAAACCGCATTCTCTCAAACTCTAAACATTAAGCACTATGCGTGCTGAGACGCCAGCGGATCACCCACAGAGACGGACATGCGCCGCCTTTCTCCAGACCGCAGCATGTCTATTTATCTTGCGGAGACACAAGTCTCCACAAGATAAAGGTCACCCGTACAATGTATTGGATGCATTGGATGTATTATTCCGCACGGTTCAATGATCACAGAGGATTCACCTGCGTTCAAAAGCCAGCAGCGCTTTGGACGCAGTGGAAATGAGGTGCGTCCAAAGCGCTGCCAATCACTGACTGTGGGAACATAAGAGGTGGTAGTAACTCAAAGCAAAACATAATACTAGGGTGTGCACTCTACACATCAACTCGAGTGGCACTGGTGCAAAGATAAGTGTTGGGCACGGAGTGGCACAGGCACAAGGGGAAGTGTGGGGCACAAAGTGACACGGGTACAAAAACAAGACTGGGGAAAAGGTCTTGTGAACGTTGTAGCCTATCAAAGAAAATCTGGGGAAATGAACAAAGGAGGTCTGAAGAAATCAGCAGGTAGCCTGGACAATAGAAATTCCGCGCAGACGCCAGGGGAAACTAGCAGCCTGGCCCGCGCGGACACCAGGGGAAACTAGCAGCCTGGCCCGCGCGGACACCAGGGGAAACTAGCAGCCTGGCCCGCGCGGACACCAGGGGAAACCAGCAGCCTGCTCCAATTAAACTCTGAAGCAAGGACAGCTTTATTTAAAGGATGGATCTCAGGGGATGGACAGTTCTGGCCATAGGAGATAAGAGGGGTGGCCTGACACGAGCAGGTCAGGGGATGGGAGTGACCTGGCACATAGGAATTTCAGGGGAAGGCTGGAATAAAGTATGGGAGCAGTGGTCCGGTACCCAGGTGTCAGGGGCAGGCCAGCACAGGCACAAGTATGGGAGCAGTGGTGCGGCACACAGGTGTCATGGGAAGGCCAGCACAGGCACAAGTATGGGAGCACTGGTGCGGCACACAGGTGTCTGGGGAAGGGCAGCACAGGCACGAGTATGGGAGCAGTGGTCTGGCACACAGGTGTCTGGGGAAGGCCAGCACAGGCACAAGTATGGGAGCAGTGGTCTGGCACACAGGTGTCTTGGGAAGGGCAGCACAGGCACAAGTATGGGAGCAGTGGTCCGGCACACAGGTGTCTGGGGTAGGCCGGCACAGGCACAAGTATGGGAGCAGTGGTCTGGCACACACTGACGCTGCTATCATGAGGCAAGTTGAATACTTTGCTTCAAGCGGCGGAGCATTCCTAAAGACAGGGGGTGAAAGAGCGGCAGTCAGAAGTTAGCACAGGTGGTGCCAACTCTCCCTGCAATCCCTGCTCTGACACTTGCAGACAGTGTCACAGACACAAACAAGCTAACGTGCGGTGTGCCCAGTAGGTGACCCTGCCCGGGCTGAGGTGCAGAGGCAGTGCCCTGTCTCCTGCCCTGCAGGCTGCTGTGCTGGGAGTCGGACACAGACACACACATTGCTGGGACCGGCAGCAGTAAGTAAAGTAACTATAAAAAACATCATTCGCCACCCCCCACACTGCTGCTGCTGCACAGGGTTCAAACAGTCAGGGTTCACACAGCCTACCTACATCAGATTGAAGTAGATTCAAGGAGCGAGTGCCTGGTGTCAATGCAGACACTCGATTAACAGAATTTCTTAAAGCAGTATAAGGAAAGAGTTTAATTACAATGGGCAGCCATGAATGTAATGAATTTTAGATGTTATCTCAACTCAGCAAAGATTTTATAAACTTCCCACTTCTTGGAGCGGAGCTGTGTGTGTATGAGGTGTATGAAGCGGAGCCATGTGTATGAAGTGTATGGAGCAGAGCCGTGTGTGTATGAGGTGTACGGAGCGGAGTCGTGTGTGTATGAGATGTATGGAGCAGAGCCGTGTGTGTATTGTGTATGAGGTGTATGGAGCGGAGCCATGTGTGTATGAGGTGTATGGAGCGGAGTCGGGTGTGTACGGAGCGGAGCCGTGTGTGTATGAAGTGTATGGAGCGGAGCCGTGTGTATGAGGTGTATGGAGCGGAGCCGTGTCTGTATGAGGTGTATGGAGCGGAGCCGTGTGTGTATGCGATGTATGGAGCGGAGCCGTGTGTGTATGAGGTGTATGGAGTGGAGCCATGTGTGTATGAGGTGTATGGAGCGGAGCAATGTGTGTATGAGGTGTATGGAGCGGAGCAGAGCCGTGTGTGTATGAGGTGTACGGAGCAGAGTCGGGTGTGTATGAGGTGAACGGAGCGGAGCCGGGTGTGTATTCAGTGTACGGAGTGGACCTGCATGTGTATGAGGTGCATGGAGTGGAGCCGGGTGTGTATGAGGTGTATGGTGCGAAGCCAGGTGTGTATGAGGTGTATGGAGCAGAGTCAGGTGTGTGTGCAAGGTGTATGGAGCGGAGCCGCGTGAGTACGGAATGGAGCCGTGTGTGCAAGGTGTACAGAAGGCAGCCGCGGGTGTAGGAGTAACTTATACAGTATGGAGCATCATGTGAGCCCATTATACAGTATGGAGCATCATGTGGGCCCATTATACAGTATGGAGCATCATGTGTGGCCATTATACAGTATGGAGCATCATGTGGGCCCATTATACAGTACTAGATGGTGGCCCGATGATAAACGCATCGGGTATTCTAGAATATGCATGTCCACGTAGTATATTGCCCAGCCAACGTAGTATATTGCCCAGCCACAGTAGTATATTGCCCAGCCACAGTAGTATATTGCCCAGCCACAGTAGTATATTGCCCAGCCACAGTAGTATATTGCCCAGCCACAGTAGTATATTGCCCAGCCACAGTAGTATATTGCCCAGCCACAGTAGTATATTGCCCAGCCACAGTAGTATATTGCCCAGCCACAGTAGTATATTGCCCAGCCACAGTAGTATATTGCCCAGCCACGTAGTATATTGCCCAGCCACGTAGTATATTGCCCAGCCACGTAGTATATTGCCCAGCCACGTAGTATATTGCCCAGCCACGTAGTATATTGCCCAGCCACGTAGTATATTGCCCAGCCACGTAGTATATTGCCCAGCCACGTAGTATATTGCCCAGCCACGTAGTATATTGCCCAGCCACGTAGTATATTGCCCAGCCACGTAGTATATTGCCCAGCCACGTAGTATATTGCCCAGCCACGTAGTATATGGCCCAGCCACGTAGTATATTGCCCAGCCACGTAGTACAGGGGTGTCAAACTGCATTCCTCGAGGGCCGCAAACCATGCGTGTTTTCAAGATTTCCTTAGGATGGCACAAGGTGCTGCAATCATTATGTGTGTAGGTAATTAAATTATCACCTGTGCAGTACAAGGAAATCCTGAAAACGACCTGTTTGCAGCCCTCAAGGAATGCAGTTTGACACCCCTGACGTAGTATATTGCCCAGCCACGTAGTATATTGCCCAGCCACGTAGTATATTGCTCAGCCACGTAGTATATTGCCCAGCCACGTAGTATATTGCCCAGTCACGTAGTATATTGCCCAGCCACGTAGTATATTGCCCAGCCACGTAGTATATTGCCCAGTCACGTAGTATATTGCCCAGTCACGTAGTATATTGCCCAGCCACGTAGAATATTGCACACAGACGTAATATACAGCACAGAGCCACGTAGTATATTGCCCAGCCACGTAGTATATTGCCCAGCCACGTAGTATATTGCCCAGTCACGTAGTATATTGCCCAGTCACGTAGTATATTGCCCAGCCACGTAGTATATTGCCCAGCCACGTATGTAACAGGTTAAAAAAGACTTAAAATAAAAAATAAACCTATACTCACCTTCCGAGGGGCCCTGGCGCTTGTGTGCGGCGAACGCGGCAGCTTCCGGTCCCAGGGTTGGTATGAGCGCACGACCTGTGATGATGTCGCGGTCACATGACCGTGACGTCGTGGCAGGTCCTTCTCGCATAGCATCTTTGGCACCGGAACCTGCCGCTCGCACTGCCGAGGAGAGGGCGCACGTCGGAGGGTGAGAATTTTTTTTTTATTATTATTATTTGTAACATTAGATCTTTTTACTATTGATGCTGCATACGCATTATCAATAGTAAAAAGTTGGTCACACAGGGTTAATAGCGGCGGTAACAGAGTGAGTTACCCGCTGCATAACACGGTCCATTACCGCTGGCATTAACCCTGTGTGAGCGGTGACTGGAGGGGAGTATGGAGCGGGCGCTGGGCACTGACTGCGGGGAGTATGGAGCGGGTGTCGGGCACTGACTGCAGGGGAGTAGGGAGGGACTAATCGCACTGTGGCCGTCGCTGATTGGACGCGGCAGCCATGACAGGCAGCTGGCGAGACCAATCAGCGACTTGCATTTCCATGACAGACAGAGGCCGTGACCAATGAATATCCAAGCCAGACAGACAGAAAGAAAGAAAGACAGAAGGACAGACGGAAGTGACCCTTAGACAATTATATAGTACATGGAGCATCATGTGTGGCCATTATACAGTATGGAGCATCATGTGCGGCCATTATACAGTATGGAGCATCATGTGCAGCCATTATACAGTATGGAGCATCATGTGCGGTCATTATACAGTATGGAGCATCATGTGGGGCCATTATACAGTATGGAGCATCATGTGGGGCCATTATACAGTATGGAGCATCATGTGTGGCCATTATACAGTATGGAGCATCATGTGTGGCCATTATACAGTATGGAGCATCATGTGTGGCCATTATGCAGTATGGAGCATCATGTGGGCCCATTATACAGTATGAAGCATGTGCGGTCATTATACAGTATGGAGCATCATGTGTGGCCATTATACAGTATGGAGCATCATGTGGGGCCATTATACAGTATGGAGCATGTGTAGCCATTATACAGTATGGAGCACTGTGTGGCCATTATACAGTATGGAGCATCATGTGGGGCTCATTATACTGTATGGCAGGGGTGTCAAACTGCATTCCTCGAGGGCCGCAAACAGGTCATGTTTTCAGGATTTCCTTGTATTGCACAGGTGATAATTTAATCACCTGCACAGAATGATTCCAGCACCTTGTGTAATGCAAAGGAAATCTTGAAAACACGCATGGTCTGAGGCCCTCGAGGAATGCAGTTTGACACACCTGCTGTATGGAGCAATATATGGGGCTCGTTATACTGTATGGAGCACTATATGGGGCTCGTTATACTGTATGGAGCACTATATGGGGCTCGTTATACTGTATGGAGCACTATATGGGGCTCATTATACTGTATGGAGCACTATATGGGGCTCATTATACTGTATGGAGCACTATATGGGGCTCATTATACTGTATGGAGCACTATATGGGGCTCATTATACTGTATGGAGCACTATATGGGGCTCATTATACTGTATGGAGCAATATATGGGGCTCGTTATACTGTATGGAGCAATATATGGGGCTCATTATTCTGTATGGATCACTTTGGTGCCCAGAATACTGTATGGAGGACTATACTGTCTGATTTATGACCTATTGTAGAATGTACAATAGTTATCACTCATGTAATGTATGGGGGGACTGTATATGAGATGGGAGCCCTATAGGGGGGCTGTACTGTATATGTGTTTGGGGGGGGGGCGCCGTTTTGAAGTTCGCCTCAGGCAGCAGTGCGGCTAGGTTCACCCCTGCTGGCACACAGGTGTCAGGGGTAGGGCAGCACAGGCACAAGTATGGGAGCAGTGGTCCGGCACATGGGGGTCTCAGATAAGACAGTCGGACCCATCTACAGAACGAAGCAGTGGTGACATCAGGGCTGTTCTGCAGAGACGCTTCAGCTGCTCCCTCCATGAAAACTCGCCTAAAGTTCTCCAGCTCCACCAGGTGCTGAGCGCCACTCACCTGCGGCGTCTCCTGCCGGGCACGGTGGGCAGCCCTCATGGTGGAGACCCAGATGCCGCCGGTCCTCAGAGTCCCAACACACCTAGCGTCTGAAGGACAAGGGAAGTCATTCTGGAGATCAAACCCAGCCCGCCGTCAGCGGCGTCACAGCAGCGCCCTGGTCTGACTGGTCCGCGTCACCGGCAGGAATCCCGGAACTCGGCGGCTGCTGAGGGAACTGGTCCGGCCACCAGCACCCGTGAATGTGCGGCGCGGGCGGCAGCGGTGACTCACGGCCCTGCGCACACAGCGCGTCCCCCCAGTGCTGGCAGTGTGTAACCGCCAGCTATCTGTGCAGTGGTGAGTACTAATGACGTCTCGTCTGGGGACGTAAAGCCAAGGGATGTGTGACTGCGGAAACACGTGGCGGTCCGTCCCGCGCACACCCGGCCGTCCCGCGCACACCCGGCCGTCCTGTGCACACCCGGCCGTCCCGCGCACACGCGTTTATGAGTTTGTGCCCGATGCTTGCAGTACGTGATTGTGGCCGCCAGAGGGCAGCATACCATAATGTTTCTCACATTTCTGATTACTAGGAAAGTGTCCTGTGGCTCATCCTTAAAGTGTTAACCAAATGCTAATGTTCATTCTGCAATCTAGCATGATCATTAGTATCTAGTTAACCCTTTTAGGACTGCTTGAAAACAGTTTTTTTGCACTTTCCTTTCCCCCCCCCCCCCAACCATTCTTACAGGAGATATTGTCCTTATTTTTTCCATCCACGTAGCCATCTGTATGAGGACTGGATTTTTTGCATGACAGTAATTTTGAATGTCCTATTGATTTCATCAGTGATTGTGAAAAAAAAAATTGAATTCGACCTTTTTTCAAATATATACTTAAAATGTCATATATAACCAGAAGAATGGTCGCTTCTGAAACCTGAAGCAATTAAAATAAGCTCTGAACATAGACACTGCAAGTCATTTTTATGTTGTGCGTATGTTGATTCTTTTTGGCGCATTTTTTAGCGCTTCAGGTGATTCCACATGTAAGGCTGGTTTCACATTTGCGATTGTGTCCGCAGCGTTTCTGCCGCATACATCCGCATGCGTCTTGATTTCATATCTTTAACATTGTAGACGCAGGTGCATGCGTTTGTATGCATTCGCCCGCGTTTGCTTACGCATGCATTATTCGCAGTGCGCAGCAAACACCATGTTGCAATTTTTGAGGTAGCAAATTTCTGTCAAATATGCGCATGCGGATGAGTGTGTTAAAAAAAACGCATTACTGTCTATGGGAACGCATGCGTACGCATGTCTGTGCGTTCGATGCGCTTGCGTACTTCAAACTGCGCATGTCGAGGAACGGATTGAGACACACCCATTGAGACACACCCTCCTGGAAATGTCAAACGCATGCGCGTAAAAAGCGCAAACACATGCAAATGCAGCGGTTTTTTTCCGTCATGCGTAAGCTGATGCGGGTAAAAAACGCAGCGTTATCATGTGTTTGCATGCGGTTACGGACAATACGATGCGGACTCGACCACAAATGTGAAACTAGCCTAATCTGTCTGAAAAGGTTGTGTGCATGTACAATAAGGCTGCCATCACACTATCAGTATTTGGTCAGTATTTTACATCAGTATTTGTAAGCCAAAACCAGGAGTGGGTGATAAATGCAGAAGTGGTGACGTGTTTCTATTATACTTTTCCTCCAATTGTTCCACTCCTGGTTTTGTCTTACAAATACTGAGGTAAAATACTGACCAAATACTGCTAGTGTGACGGCAGTCTAACTAGCACTAGTAAACTAGCCTGTGTTCCAGGGGAATTGAGCCTCCTGGCTGCACAGCAGAGCTGCCTCGGTCTCCTAGGTCCCAGCAGCTCCTGCTCAGTCCCTATACATAGCAATCACATGATCACTGGGTCCAGAGGGGGACTCAGTCTCGGTGCTTCCTACATTGTGTACATAGCAATCAGGAAGGCAAACATGATGATAATTCATGCCTGTCATCTCTGTGGGAAGTTGACTGTGTTTGACAGCCAACTCCATGATCATGAGCAATCTGCTTACTCTGCATTGACATTTTAGAACATCAGTTTACAGTAAACTGTGAACTACCCAAAAGTTTAGTCTATGGGCAGTCAAGAAGTAGTTAACACATTCTGCTTTTGCTTCCTTCAGTCTTAATCAACAATCTTCACATTCTAATAAGAGCACAAAAAATCATTGCATGTGTTTTCAAAATTTGTATCCATACGGTGTGTGTATGTATATATATATATATATATATATATATATATACGTATATATATATATATATATATATATATATATACTAGCTGAAGAGCCCGGCGTTGCCTGGGCATAGTAAATATCTGTGGTTAGTTATAGCACGTCACTTCTCTTATTTTCCCATCACGCCTCTCATTTTCCCAATCACATCTTTAATTTTCCCCTCACATCTCTCATTTTCTCCCTCACTCCTCTCATTCCCCCCTAACACTTGTCATTTCGACCTCACATCTGTCATTTTCCGATCACTACACTATTTTCCCTCACTCCTCTCATTTTGCACTCACACCTTTTCATTTTCACCTCACACCTCTCATTTTCACCTCAGTATATACATGTTTGTCATCTCCCTTATATATAGTATACACCTGTATGTCATCTCCTGTATATAGTATATACCTGTATGTCATCTCCCCTGTATATAGTATATACCTGCTGTGTGTCATCTCCCCTGTATATAGTATATACCTGTATGTCATCTCCTCCTATATATAGTATATACCTGTATGTCATCTCCTCCTATATATAGTATATACCTGTATGTCATCTCCTTCTATATATAGTATATACCTGTATGTCATCTCCTCCTGTATATAGTATATACCTGTGTGTCATCTCCCCTGTATATAGTATATACCTGTGTGTCCTCTCCCCTGTATATAGTATATATCTGTGTGTCATCTCCTCCTGTATATAGTATATACCTGTATGTCATCTTCTATATATAGCATATACCTGTATGTCATCTCCTCCTGTATATAGATATACCTGTAGGTAATCTGTTCCTGTATATAGTATATACCTGTGTGTCATCTCCTCCTGTATATAGTATATACCTGTATGTCATCTCCTGTATATAGTATGTACCTGTATGTCATCTCCTCCTTTATATAGTATATACCTGTGTGTCATCTCTCCTGTATATAGTATATATCTGTGTGTCATCTCCTCTGTATATAGTATATACCTGTGTGATCTCCTGTATTAGACCTCGTTAACACGTTATTTGCTCAGTATTTTTACCTCAGTATTTGTAAGATAAATTGGCAGCCTGATAAATCCCCAGCCAACAGGAAGCCCTCCCCCTGGCAGTATATATTAGCTCACACATACACATAATAGACAGGTTATGTGACTGACAGCTGCCGTATTTCCTATATGGTACATTTGTTGCTCTTGTAGTTTGTCTGCTTATTAATCAGAATTTTATTTTTGAAGGCTAATACCAGACTTGTGTGTGTTTTAGGGCGAGTTTCGTTTGTCAAGTTGTGTGTGTTGAGTTGTGTGTGGCGACATGCATGTAGCGACTTTTGTGAGATGAGTTTTGTGTGGCAACATGCGTGTAGCAACTTTTTGTGTGTCGAGTTGCATGTGACAGGTTAGTGTAGCAAGTTGTGTGCAGCAAGTTTTGCGTATGGCGAGTTTTGCGCGTGGTGAGTTTTATGTCTGGTGCCTTTTGAGTATGTGCAAGTTTTGTGTGAGGCAACTTTTGCATGTGTTGCAAATTTTGTGCATGTGGCAATTTTTCCGCATGTGCAAGTTTTGCGTGTGGCGAGTTTTCCATGAGGTGAGTTTTGCACTTGTGGCGAGTTTTGCGTGAGCCTATTTTTTGCATGTGGCGAGTTTTGCGCGTGGTGAGTTTTGAGCGGCGACTTTTGTGTTTCAACTTTTATGTGGCGAGGTTGGTGTATGTGTGGTGAAATGTGTGCTGAGAGTGGTATATGTGTTCAAGCACGTGGTAGTGTGTGGCGCATTTTGTGTGTGGGTTCATATCCCCGTGTGTGGTGAGTATCCCATGTCGGGGTCCCACCTTAGCAACTGTACGGTATATACTCTTTGGCGCCATCGCTCTCACTCTTTAAGTCCCCCTTGTTCACATCTGGCAGCTGTCAATTTGCCTCCAACACTTTTCTTTTCACTTTCCCCCATTATGTAGATAGGGGAAAAATAGTTTGGTGAATTGGAAAGCGCGGAGTTAAAATTTCACCTCACAACATAGCCTTATGACGCTCTCAGGGTCCAGACGTGTGACTGTGCAAAATTTTGTGGCTGTAGCTGCGACGCCTCCAACACTTTTCATTTCACTTTTTCCCCATTATGTAGATAGGGGAAAAATAGTTTGGTGAATTGGAAAGCGCAGAGTTAAAATTTCACCTCACAACATAGCCTTATGACGCTCTCAGGGTCCAGACGTGTGACTGTGCAAAATTTTGTGGCTGTAGCTGCGACGCCTCCAACACTTTTCATTTCACTTTTTCCCCATTATGTAGATAGGGGCAAAATTGTTTGGTGAATTGGAAAGCGCAGGGTTAAAATTTCACCTCACAACATAGCCTATGACGCTCTCAGGGTCCAGACGTGTGACTGTGCAAAATTTTGTTTCTGTAGCTGCGATGCCTCCAACACTTTTCCTTTCACTTTTTTCCCCATTATGTAGATAGGGGCAAAATTGTTTGGTGAATTGGAAAGCGCGGGGTTAAAATTTCACCTCACAACGTAGCCTATGACGCTCTCAGGGACCAGACGTGTGACTGTGCAAAATTTTGTTGCTGTAGCTGCGACGCTTCCAACACTTTTCCTTTCACTTTTTTCCCCATTATGTAGATAGGGGCAAAATTGTTTGGTGAATTGGAACGCGCGGGGTTAAAATTTCGCCTCACAATATAGCCTATGACGCTCTCGGGGTCCAGACGTGTGACTGTGCAAAATTTTGTGGCTGTAGCTGCGACGGTGCAGATGCCAATCCTGTACATACACACACACACACACACACACACACACACACACACACACACACACACACACACACACACACACACAGATTTTTCTGTATTTTCATGACTATGAAAATTGTACATTCACACTGAAGGCATCAAAACTATGAATTAACACATGTGGAATTATATACTTAACAAAAAAGTGTGAAACAACTGAAATTATGACTTATATTCTAGGTTCTTCAAAGTAGCCACCTTTTGCTTTGATGACTGCTTTGCACACTCTTGGCATTCTCTTGATGACCTTTAGAGGTAGTCACCGGGAATCGTCTTCCAAAAATCTTGAAGGAGTTCCCAGATATGCTTAGCACTTGTTGGCCCTTTTGCCTTCACTCTGTGGTCCAGCTCACCCCAAGCCATCTCGATTGGGTTCAAGTCTGGTGACTGTGAAGGCCAGGTCACCTGGCGTACCACCCCATCACTCTCCTTCTTGGTCAAATAGCCCTTACACAGCCTGGAGGTGTGTTTGGGGTCATTGTTCTGTTGAAAAATAAACGATGGTCCAACTAAACGCAAACCGGATGGAATAGCATGCCAATGCAAGATGCTGTGGTAGCCATGCTGGCTGTTGTGAATTCTGCTTTTGGGCTCCCTCCGGTGGTTGTAGGTGGTAATGCAGTTGTCCCTGGGCTGCAGTTCTGGTCAGGTGTATCTGCTGATTGCAATTCTGAATGGGGTATTTAGGATTGCAGGATTCATTAGTCCTTGCCAGTTGTCAATGGTTATTGGGAGGTGTCGGACCTCTGTCTGGTTTCTCCTGCTTAGCTGCCAATTCAGCAAAGATAAGTGTCTGGTTTTTTTTCTATGGCACACATGATGTGTGCTGGATTTTTGATTGTATTTCTGCTCTGTGTGTAGGATTCTCTGGAGTTGCAAATATACGTTCCACGTCTTTAGTTAAATGGAGGAATTTTTTGTATAATCTGCTGTGGATATTTTTGGAAGGGTTTTAATACTGACCGCACAGTATTCTGTCCTATCCTTTCCTATTTTAGCTAGAGTGGCCTCTTTTGCTAAATCTTGTTTTCTGCCTGTGTGTGTCTTTCCTCTCCTACTCACAGTCAATATTCGTGGGGGGCTGCCTATCCTTTGGGGTTCTGCTCTGAGGCAAGATAGCATTCCTATTTCCATCTATAGGGGTATTTAGTCCTCCGGCTGTGACGAGGTGTCTAGGGTTTGTTAGGTACACCCCACGGCTACTTCTAGTTGCGGTGTTAAGATCAGGATTTGCGGTCAGTACAGTTACCACCTACTCCAGTGAAAGTTATTCATGCTGCTCCAAGGTCACCGGATCATAACAAACCTCGTATAGCGATCACGGAACTTCCCTTCTTCCGGGCATGAGCTGGGCGTTAATTTGAGCCCAAACACGACATGGTTATGAGTCCCTGTTATACAGCAATCCGTTTCTCAGTATCTGGTAGGCACTGCGCCTAGAAAACGCACTGTGGGATGGCCTGACCGATGCACATATCAAATATATGACTTCCATATCTCTGTCACTAATTGGGGTCAAGTTATGCCTTACTATTAATGGTTGTACATGAGCAAGAGAGCACATGGCTTTCAGACAAAGGATATCTACACACTCCTGCATTCGAGAGGGGGGGGACAGAGTCCCACACTGGAGATTCAAGTTACAGCTGTATTCAGGGGGGAGGGAGTTGCCTGCAGGCCAAGTCAGAGAAGAAAAGCTTTGTAGTCAGTGTGTCGGGGATCATGGTACCTTCTGAAAAAATCTCTTTGACCATGTTATATTTACGTTATCGTGACAGCTCCCCCTTTTGGACTGTGCTATGGAGGCAGGACATCTTGGTACTCCTCCATGCACACCTCAGCAGCTTTGCCCTGGCGGGACAAACCGTCAGAATTGCCATGCTCGCTGCCCTTTTTGTGTTTGAAAAGTTGTACTGCTGGAGGGCAAGGCTCCAGAGCAGCAACCTTCTGCTGTTTCCAGACACGGATTGTAGCCAGCGCAGAGGGTTGTGGTCAGTCACCACAGTGAAGGTGCGATTGTACAGTTAGGGCTGCAAACGTTGCAGGGCCCAGACCATGGCCAGACACTCTTTCTCGATGGTGGAATAGGCTACTTCCCTCAGCAGAATCTTCCAGCTCAGGTACAACACAGGGTGCTCTTGGTTCCCCGAGTCGACCTGGCTGAGCACCGCATCGAGGCCAAACTCTCTGGCGTCAGTTTGTACCAGGAACGGCTGACTGCTGTCAACGGCTTTTAACACCGGAGAACTGCTCAGCACTGTTTTCAAAGCCCTGAAGGCCACCTCACAGCCGTCTGTCCAGTCGACTGGTTGAGGTAGCCTCTTCCTGGTGAGGTCCGTCAAGAGTTTTGCCAGGCTACTACAGTTCTGTACGAAGCGCCTATAGTACCTTGCAGTGCCCAGGAAGGACATCACCTGCTTTTTGGTCCTGGGGTGGGCCAGGACGCCATAGCGTCCACTTTTCCAGGCTCTGGCTTCATGGAGCCCCGCCTACTCGCTGGCACTTTCCCGGCTTGATGGTCAGGCCTTCTTGGTGAATTCGCCGGAGATGCTGCAGGTGTTCCTCCCAGGAGAAACTGAAGACGGCAATGTCATCCAGCTATGCCACCGCGTATTTCTCCAGTCCCTGAAGCAGGTGGTTGACCATCCGCTGGATAGTGGCACGGGCATTCTTCATGCCGAACGGCATGACCATGGACTCTTACAGCCTGAAGGGGGTGATAAAGGCCGACTTCTCCTGCGCCTCGGGGTTCAGGGAAATCTGCCAGTATCCCCGACTCAAATCCATTATGGACAAATATTTTGCTCCAGCTATCCGCTCAAGCAGCTCCTCAATGTGCGGCATTGGGTGCACGTCAGAGACTGTGATGGCGTTGAGCCCCCTGTCGTCCACGCAAAACCTGGTGGTCCCATCCTTCTTTGGCACGAGGACTGCAGGTGAGGCCCACTCGCTTTTGGACCATTGAATCACCCCCAGCTGTAACATCTCATCGTTCTTCTGGCGCATAACCTGCTGCAAACATTTCGGAGATCCAATAGGGTGTTCGCCGTAGTGGGGCATGATTCCTGGTGTCCACCTCGTGGACAGCTAACTCAGTCCTTCCAGGTCTGTTGGTGAACACGACCTGGAAGGGTTCCAGCCTGGTTCAGAGCTGTGACCGCTGGGGTTCTGTCAGCAAGGCGCCTTGGCTTGGGCCAGCATGTCCAGGAGGGCGTCTTCCTCCCCTAAGACCGGTAGGATGCAAACTTCACGTTCGTGATGAGCCTTCGTCATATTGACGTGAATGGCCTTCTGCCTACCCCGAGCATGGTCATGCGTGACCACGTAGGTAACTGGGTTGAGCTGTTGGTGGACGAGATACGGGCCTTCCCAGGCTGCCTGAAGCTTATCCTTTGGTACGGGGACCAGCACCCACACCTTTTGACCCACCTGGTAGGTCCACTCCCGGGTGTTCTGGTCATACCAGTGATTCTGATCTGCCTGGGCCTGCGCCATGTTGTCATGCACCAAAATCTGCATTTTGTCACAGAAGCACATGACATACTCCACTATGGACACTTCAGAAGGGTTAGTCTCTCCCCAGGATTCCCTTTCCAACCCAAGGGGTCCCCGGACTCACCAGCCATACAGGAGCACAAAGGGGAGAACCCCGTCGAGGCCTGCGGAACCTCTCGGAAAGCGAATAGCAGGTCTGGGAGGTACCGCCCCCACTCGTGTCCTTGGGTCTCACCCATCATGCGTAGCATCTGTTTGATGGTACCGTTGAAGCGCTCACACAAACCATTGGTCTAGGGGCGATACGCGCTCGATACCAGACGCTTAACCTGCATTCTCTTACAGAGAGCCTCCATTAGGCGAGACATGAATTGGGTCCCTTGGTCAGTAAGCATCTCCTTGGGAATTCCTACCCGTGAAAAGATGGCCAACAGTGCCTTCGCCACTTTATCCACCCTAGTTGAGGTCAGAGCCACTGCCTCTGCATACTGGGTAGCATAGTCTACCAGAGTGAGGACATATTGCTTGAAATCCTCAATAAGCGAAGAAAATAATGGATGGCACTCACCAGTGCGTTTTTTTCTTGCTTTATTAAATGCTGTGCGGCTCAGGCACGAGGGAGGCATGTGTAAGGTACGGACTACAGCTGTTTCGCTCTTCAATAGGTTCTGCACTGGATTGCAGAAGGCCGACACCTATCAACCTGCAGGCTAAGGTGCCGCCCGCCTACACCCACAATGCAATGTACACCCACCTATTAGTGTGAACAATCCATTCATAAAAACATCAAGTAAAAACACTCAGCAAACAAATAAGTATACAAAAAGAGTATCTACATTACAAAAAGACAGACATATCTATTTTTTCATTCAAGCCCAGAGGGCCTGTAGAATTAAAACGCAGAATCCACCTAGCTTATTTTACAAGTAACATTCTGCGGTGGTTCCTTCCTTGGCTGGGAAATTTAATCTCCTCAACACCTGCAAACCTCAGAGTTTCAGCATTGCTACCATGGTATTCCTTAACATGTCTGATAAGGCGAGGAACTCCTTTACCAGTCGTGATAGAGTTGAAGTGCTCCCTAAACCGAACACGGGCGGACAGTTTTACCAATATAAAAAAACCACAAGGGCAGAAAATAATATACACCACAAAATTGGTTTTACAGGAGATGAAATCCCGAACACAATGCTGGATAGGACCTATGCTTAAAGTATCCCCAGTCAATTTAAACGGACAAAAGGGGCAATTCCTACATTTGCAATTTCCTTTAGGAATGTTTTCATCCAACCAATGTTCATCATTTTCTCTGATCCTCTTGTGCACCAATAGGTCCCTTAAATTTGTACTGTGGCGACATGTAAAAAGCGGGTTTCAGCTTTCAAAAGAATAATTTATACAGCCAATGGATTAATTTAATGTCAGATTATAAGCTTTTATTTACATATCATGGATAAGCGACATAACTTCTGTCAGAGAGTGTAGATAATGCACAAACCGGGCAAATTCCTCTTCAGTGCCATCCCAGACAATGAAGACATCATCCACATGACGAATGAATATCTTAATATGCTTTGAGAAGGGGTTACTCATGGGATATACAAATCTCTCTTTCAGGACTGAAAGAAGCAAATTAGCTAATGTACAAAGTCCTCACAGATGAAATCAATAGTGTCCATGTCTCTGTTCGAACTACACAAAATGTCATTAACCGCGTCCACACCCTTTTTATGGGGAATTCTAGTATAGAGACTTTCAATATCGATTGAAGCTAAAAAAGAAATTGTCCTGCCATTCAAACTCCTTGAGCATGCCCAGAAAATCCTTTGTATCCTTTACAAAAGAAGGTATTTTATTTAACAACGGGCGTAACAGCCAATCTAAGTACTGGGACAGGGGCTCAGTAAGAGTTAAATAAATAGGGCAGCACACTGCAGCGCCAAAACATGCAAACTTGAAAAAACGAAATTTGAACTGCATTACTGCACTAGAAATATGAAAAATGAGAGCTTTTAGCGCACAAAAATGGCCAATTTTATGTGTACCTCGTAGCCACGTTAAGGCATCTCTCTTATACGAGGTCCTACGTTTGACCTACCTCACTGAGAATAAACGTCTCCATCTGAATGGGTACATGTAAAAACCTCTTCTTGGACTCAAATTCTCTCTCTATGTGGAGGGGTATTGGACCTACTATAATTAAAACACCTGAAGCTAGGAGGCGGGGAGTGCACGATCAGAAGGCTAGAGAATACATTTCAAAACCTGACCTGCACATCCAAACATAGACTGAGTGTGAACAGGTGCTGAACCCAGAGTCGCCAACTCGTATATAGTTAAATAAATAGGGCAGCACACTGCAGCGCCAAAACATGCAAACTTGAAAAAACGAAATTTGAACTGCATTACTGCACTAGAAATATGAAAAATGAGAGCTTTTAGCGCACAAAAATGGCCAATTTTATGTGTACCTCGTAGCCACGTAGCACATATTTCTAGTGCAGTAATGCAGTTCAAATTTCGTTTTTTCAAGTTTGCATGTTTTGGCGCTGCAGTGTGCTGCCCTATTTATTTAACTATATACGAGTTGGCGACTCTGGGTTCAGCACCTGTTCACACTCAGTCTATGTTTGGATGTGCAGGTCAGGTTTTGAAATGTATTCTCTAGCCTTCTGATCGTGCACTCCCCGCCTCCTAGCTTCAGGTGTTTTAATTATAGTAGGTCCAATACCCCTCCACATAGAGAGAGAATTTGAGTCCAAGAAGAGGTTTTTACATGTACCCATTCAGATGGAGACGTTTATTCTCAGTGAGGTAGGTCAAACGTAGGACCTCGTATAAGAGAGATGCCTTAACGTGGCTACGAGGTACACATAAAATTGGCCATTTTTGTGCACTAAAAGCTCTCATTTTTCATATTTCTAGTGCAGTAATGCAGTTCAAATTTCGTTTTTTCAAGTTTGCATGTTTTGGCGCTGCAGTGTGCTGCCCTATTTATTTAACTATATACGAGTTGGCGACTCTGGGTTCAGCACCTGTTCACACTCAGTCTATGTTTGGATGTGCAGGTCAGGTTTTGAAATGTATTCTCTAGCCTTCTGATCGTGCACTCCCCGCCTCCTAGCTTCAGGTGTTTTAATTATAGTAGGTCCAATACCCCTCCACATAGAGAGAGAATTTGAGTCCAAGAAGAGGTTTTTACATGTACCCATTCAGATGGAGACGTTTATTCTCAGTGAGGTAGGTCAAACGTAGGACCTCGTATAAGAGAGATGCCTTAACGTGGCTACGAGGTACACATAAAATTGGCCATTTTTGTGCGCTAAAAGCTCTCATTTTTCATATTTCTAGTGCAGTAATGCAGTTCAAATTTCGTTTTTTCAAGTTTGCATGTTTTGGCGCTGCAGTGTGCTGCCCTATTTATTTAACTATATACGAGTTGGCGACTCTGGGTTCAGCACCTGTTCACACTCAGTCTATGTTTGGATGTGCAGGTCAGGTTTTGAAATATAGGGGCTCAGTAAGAGACCCTATCCCAGACACTATGCGCCGACCTGGGAGTTGGGACATGGACTTATGGATCTTGGGGACATGATACCAATGGGTTTTCCGTGGAAGCTCCGGAAAAAGTTTTTCTGCTTTTTTTCTGGGAAAGAACCTTTTTTTCTACCTGTTTTCTTAAAAAGGAGCGCAGACTATTCTTAAATTTCTGGGTAGGGTCCGTCTCCAGTTTAGTATACGTCCTTTTATCAAATAATTGTCCATACGTAAGGTTATAAGCTTTCATTTACATAACATGGATAAGCGACATAACTTCTGTCAGGGAGTGTATACACAAGTAACGATATGAATATGAAGTTTACATCTGTATTTGGAGGTTCATCTTTGGAATTCCTGGATATGAGATTATGGGTGGATGATGGGAGATTACATACTGAAGTGATTCGTAAGCCCTCTGCTACGAATTCTCTGTTACACTATAACAGCGCACATCCGAAATACATAAAAAATACCTTACCGTATAGTCAATTTTTGAGACTAAAGAGAATAAATAGTAGAAAAGAAGGTTTTGATAAACAAGCCCAGGATTTGTGTAGAAGATTTAAGGATAGGGGATACCCTGATTCTGTTTTGGATTCATCGCGAGCACATGCAGCTAATTACACCATTTCCAGAGAAACGGTTAGAAATGAGAAGAAAAAAAGATTTACCTTTTGTTTTAAATTTGGCCCAATGGATAAATTTATTAGGTCTTCCATCAGAAAGAACTGGCATATTCTTGAAAAGGATAGGGACCTCACAGATGTCATGAATAAGGGACCCCTTTTTACATGTCGCCGCAGTACAAATTTAAGGGACCTATTGGTGCATATTAGGATCAGAGAAAATGATGAACATTGGTTGCAGGAAAACATTCCTAAAGGAAATTACAAATGTAGGAATTGCCCCTTTTGTCCGTTTAAATTGACTGGGAATACTTTAAGCATAGGTCCTATCCAGCATTGTGTTCGGGATTTCATCTCCTGTAAGGGTATGTGCACACGTTGCGGATTCTCTGCGGATCCGCAGCGTTTTTTGCGGTGCAGAAACGCTGCAGATCCGCAAGTGATTTACAGTAAAATGTAAATCAATGTGAAAAAGAAAATGCTGTGCTAATGGTGCGGTAAATTCCGTGCCGAAAAGCTGCGGATTAAAAGAAGTAGCATGTCACTTCTTTTTTTGCGGATCTGCAGTGTTTTTGTACCCATTCCATTATAGAAATCCGTAGGGGTAAAAAACGCTGAAAATCTGCAAAAAATCCGCAGCAAAACTGCACCAAAAACGCTGCGGATCCGCACAAAAAACGCAATAAATCCGCAGCTGCGTTTTCTGCCAAGACATGCAGAATACGCACCAGAAATTCCTAAGCCTAATCCGCAACGTGTGCACATAGCCTTAAACCAATTTTGTGGTGTATATTATTTTCTGCCCTTGTGACTTTTTTTTATATTGGTAAAACTGTCCGCCCATGTTTGGTTTAGGGAGCACTTCAACTCTATCACGACTGGTAAAGGAGTT